>NC_080742.1:85844307-86147337 GCF_020826845.1 Diceros bicornis minor | reverse complement strand
TAAGTTGACCAAGGACTCAGACAACTCAAGGATGAGGATCTGGGTCATAATATCAGGTAAGCCACCTAGACTAGCAGAGATGTTGGCTAAGGGTGCGGGGAATCTAGAATGGGTAGTCTTGGAGACAGACAATAAATATAAGTTGCAACTTGAAGACAACTTTAGTGGCAGGAGCTATATTCATTCTGCTAACCTCTTCTTTTAAACTTTTTCCAGGAAAGAGACTAAACAGAATTCTAGAAGAGCTATCCCAAGGTGAACTTAGCATACAAAGCCAGTAGCTCCAATTGGCACCGGGGTAGACTGTAGTGGATGTCATGGTGTACCCCACAGGACAGAGGCACTCATTTCCTTCGATGTCAGGAGTGTTGGCTGCTGACTACTCACATCTGAGTGCCTCTATGGCTGATACAGGGGTATATTTCAGCGCAAAGTATTTCAGCAAAACTCTGTAGCACCCTTCCCATTCCAGAGCTTCTTGTGGGATTGCTAAGCGACTCCATCACAGTTCAAGAGTTCCCACTGCACAGACCTGCTTTTCTCACTCCTTTACGGGTAAGCCTCTAGCATGCAAATCTCCTTGTCAGAGGCTGTTCCCCCAGAGTTCCCCATCCAACCTGACACTTGGGTAAAGAAGGATTTCTTAAACAAACCACAGAACGTACTAAAGACAAATTAAAAGAGTGATAAATGTGACCACATTAAAATTGAGAAACTCTACTTATCAAAAGACACCAGGACAAGAGTAAAATGACAAATGGGAAGAGATATTTTCACATAGATATAACTGACAAAGGACTCATATCCAGATATTTTAAAAATTCACCATATCAATAAGAAAAGGGAAATTCAATAAATAAAAATGCATAGAAGGCATGGCCACTTTACAAAAGATATCCAATGGCTAATAAAAATATGAAAAATTGACCAATTTCATATAGAGTAAAGGAATGCAAATTAAAACCACAATGAGAGATGGTTTCACACTTACTAGAGTTGCATAAATTAAAAAGACATCAAGTGTTGGTGAAAATGTGGAGCATACATTGTTGGAGGGCGTATAAATTATATGACTACTTTGGAAATTATATTGATATCATCTACTAAAATGGAAGATACTGATACTCGATGGCACAGCAGTTCCACTCCTAGGTATATATCTTAGAGAAACTCATGCATGTGTGCAATGAGACATGTGCAATACTCTTCGTAGCAATATTGTCTGTAAAGCCCCAAACTGGCAACAAGACAAATGCCCACCAGTAAAATGAATACTGATATATTCGTATAATTAAATATTATACAGCAGTAAAAATGATTGACATGATTAATAACATAGGGGAATCTTACAACATAATATTTAGAAACAGAGTCAAGAGAAACAAATAGTGCATTCAGTATGTTTCCATTCACAAAAAGTCCAAAAACTGTCAAAATTAAACTATATTGTCAGAAATGCATGTTAAAGTTGTGCAACCCTTAGAAAAAGGCAAGAAAATAATCACCATAAAAGTTAGAAAAACAATTACCTCTTGAGGGAGCGTTACTGGGTTTGATATGTTCTAATTTGGGAGCTGGGTGGTGGTTACACAAATGTTAGCTTTAAAAGTGTTTGTCCCTCTCTAAGACATTATATTTCAAAATTTTAAATGTTACAAAAAGAACAGGAGGGAGATAAAAAATAAGGGGTAAGTGACTCAAATAAATTTCAAAATCTTAGATCCAAAGAATGTATTAACTTGGGCCTGAAATGTCATTTTTGCCCTTGATCTACCATTTGTTCTCCTTTGCCTGAT
This sequence comes from Diceros bicornis minor, assembly GCF_020826845.1. Lineage (NCBI taxonomy): Eukaryota > Metazoa > Chordata > Mammalia > Perissodactyla > Rhinocerotidae > Diceros > Diceros bicornis. The sequence continues at coordinate 86,145,541 of NC_080742.1, read as the reverse complement.
CCAATTGATTGCCAAGCTTTGTAGAGTTCATCCTAATGATTTGTAGCCTTCAGCCAAGGTACTTCCTTCCTAGGCTCCAGCCAAATTATTTTCCTCATAGCTACCAACCAAGTTCAAGTCCTCATTATTTTTTTGCCTGATTTATTACAGAAGCCTTCTCACTTGATCTCCATGTATTCCGTCTCTTCTCATTTTAATTCATTTTAACTTTGGCAGGTTAATATTTTTGAAATATGACCCTATGTTTTTCTCCCTGGCATTTTTTTTTACCCTCTACCCCTCCCATCAAACCATTTTTTGCAGCTTGATGTGCAGGATTTATTGCCTCTAGAGAGGAATGACATAACAAAATGCAGATTGATTTCTGAAAGCAAAGGTCCGTGGCAGGAGTGTGAGTGTGAAGGTACTGGAAAGCACTCAGGATATTCACTCTACTAAAAGTAAAAATAACACCAATTGAATTTCTTCTTTGTTTTTTGGCCCTCAAAATATTACCCATATAGCGTTTTACAAAAATCGAAACGAGTTGCTATTATTTAAAAAATAATAATTAATTTTACAACATTCTCTGAAAAAATGGTTGAAGATCAGGCCACACTGGACCCTAGTTTATGCATGACAACTGGCTGTAGTGGAGAAGCTGCCATCCTCTTTTAGAACGGTAGGTGGGGTCTCTGGTCCTCTAGTTATTGTGTGTTGACGATAGTCTCCTGAGTGTTAGGTGCATGTGTTTTCCTTTTGCTTGTAGCAAAGAAGAAAACAAAACATTTCTTGCATTCCTGTCTATTTTCAAAATGGGAAAGCAGAAGAAAATTGAGAAATAGACTTAGCTACTCAGGATCACTTATTCATGCTTCCTGCCGAGCTCGTAGTCCCTTTAGGAAGATATTGTGAAACCACCGCTACCCCTGACAAAGCTTCTTTCATTGACCAAACTCTAATCAGGCTCCCTTGAACTCTTTTCCAACATGGACTTCCATTTTGGTCTCTGCATTGTCCAATTTTAGCAAGAATGCTGCTAAGTCAATTCAGCAACAACCCCTCACCCTCCATATCCCATCACTCTTGATATCTAATCAGGTTCCTCAGCCTCCACCATCCCCCAGGTGATGTCTGATCACCTAGATTGTCTTCAGCAAGAATCCTGCTAGGTGGGTTTAGCTAGAATCCTCCCTTACCCCTGATGTCTCCTCTTGGTAGTTTTCCATCCACTGACTCCAAACCTGTTCCTTGGCCATAAATTCCCACTTGCTCGTGCTGTTCAGAGTTGAGCCCAATCTCTTTCCCCTAAGCAGAATTCAATCACAGTGGTCCCTACACCCATCACGACAGTCCCTCCCTTGCATAAAGTCTTCCTTACTGTGCCTTAACACAGTATAATTTAACACAGAATAATTATTTTTCCTTAACACTCCGTCCTCAGCTTAAAAACAGATCTAAAAAAAAAATCTTTGGAAGAGCAAGGCTTTGCCTTCTCCAGGTGAAACAAGGTTCCCTGAGTTGAGAGGAGGAGGGGAATTGGGCACTGGGGAGACAGCAAGAACCACTTAAAGGATGGCATATTCCTGAGAAGGGGTCCTGAGCCTTGTACCCTCCACCTCCTCCAGCTCAGGTGCAGAATGGACTTGATGTTTCAGGCTCCTCTTCGGTATTCATCAGGGTTTGGACATCACCTCTCCTTTGCCCCATGGGCAAAGCGTTTGGCTCACTCTCCAGATTGTGAAAACCGCCTGCAGCTACAGAAACCTCCACCAAGGCCACCCAGGAAGGAATCCTGGATCATTTACGACCCCAATCTACCTTCCTACTCCACTCCTTCCCCATTGACGGATGTTTCTTGATCTACCCCATAACTAGAGTTGTTCATTGCTACTTTCATCTTTGAACAAGTATTGTCTCTCTTAAAGCACTTCAGCTTTTCCTTATATTTTAGTTATATGTGTATCTATTTTTTCTGCCTTCAGTCACTCCACTTACAGATTTTACATCCCTGTTTCTAGTCCTTTGTTTCCATCTCTGCATTACCTAGAAAAATGTCTCGCATATGGTAGGCACACGACAAATATTCATTGAACTGAATTATTACCAGTTACCAAAATATTTACCATTGGTCTCAGATTTGTGTCATCTGCACACCCAGCGACATTCTTCAGTTTGATCTGAAGTTTTTGATAAATATTGGCTTTTTAACTCTATGGGCTGATATTTATAGAAAACGAATTAATTTTTATCAAAGCAAGAAAAAGGAACAAGACTCAAGAAACTATTGGACTTACCCAGATGGAGCTATTGGGAGACAGACAGAAAGAAGGGAGACCTGTTGGGAGGCCATTATAGACTATTTGGTCCCTGTATGAAAGCATTCTGGGAAGCTGTCATAGGGAAAAGTCACATGGATAACTGGTACATTTTGGTTTTCATTAGTGATGGTCAAGTGAGGTAATGCACAGAGTGCTTGGTGCTGTGAAATGTTGGTTCCATCTCAAATTCCCTGAATCAACAGGCATGAAATACCTTTACAAGAAAGTTGAGCATATTAAGAAAAAAAAAGTTTTGTAAGTCAGGAGAAGCTGGACTGGTCGGCCTCTCCCAGCTCCACAATAATGTTCTTCCAAGCTGCTTTCCCACAGTTCCTATCTCCACATGTTCTAGTGGAATCTAAACAGGGCAGAAGTTGGAGCAGAAGTATTAGTCTTCCTTACTTTAGCCTTCCATCTCTGCTCCCACTCCATCTCCCCCTGAAGACATGCCTAAGTCTTCCCCTGGCACCCTGCTGCTCTCTAACTTCTGAGGCAACAAAACTGAACAGGATCCCAGGACAAATATTGGCTGACTTGACTATGTACATGAGACATCAATGACTTTTAGTTAAAGGGTTACCTCAGCCCGGCATCTGCCTTCTATCTCTTGTTGTGGAATGAAAGGTTTTGAAAAGAATCTCAGGCATGTCAAGTGGAGAAGACTAAATGTTGGCATCAGACTGGCCCTCTAGGACTAAAATTGATTCTGAAGTTAAATCTAATTTGATATTTTTATTTCAGGGTGACCAACTGAGCACAGGTAGTCCTTGCCTTTGCCTCATCAGCCCTGGGTAGGTGATAATGGAATTGTCAGTTGTGTGGTTTGGAACAGAAAGCCATGAGTCTGCTCTATTTGAGACACTCCATTCTTTCCACTTCCCAGCTCCGCCCTTAACCCCAGCTATTCCAGACATCCCACATCTTCTAGATATGTGTGGTGTATTTTTCTTCACAGTAGGGTTTCTGGTTTTGTGAGACATACCATTAAGTCCATATAGTACTTTACCACTGGTAGTATTTCTGACCACCGTGTGGTTGGTGCATGCATGATCTTCATTTCTAATAGTATTCCTCGTATGTCATATTCTCTAATTAGTGTGTGTCTTACCTTCTAAAGTGAGTTACAGTTCTTTTTGGGAAATGTCACATGACTGCTTCTGAATGTCTCCAACCCATAGCATTTAATATTACTAGACACATAGTAGGTACTCAATAATACTTATGGGTAGACACAGCACTTTGAGCCCCACTGAGTTTCAGGAAATACATATATATAATAAATAAATAAATATATATATATATATATCTCATAGATACTTTCGTATACAGAAATACACAACAGAAAGTCATAGTTAGAAATATGCGGCTTCACTGACATAAGAGATATTCATAACAGGCAATATAGTATAGGCATTAGAGCATAGGTTCTGGACCCAAACTACATTGGTTCAAATCCCAGCTCTGCTCCTTAGCATTATAAGTTTGGGGGAATTTATTTTATCTCTCTATGCCTGTTTTCTTATCTGTAAAATGAGGTTAAATGTTGTCTCTTTCATAATGTGAGCATTAAATTAAAAAATGCACATAATGTGAGGTACTTAAAAGAGTTTCTGGCACGTGGTTAAGTGTTCAGAAAATTTTAGCTATTATTATTGTATCCATTTACATCTTCATACCCTCTGATGCTCACATACATATACATCCCCTTTCAAACTCATTCGTTAATTTGACAAGCATTAGCTGAACACTCATTACATACTAGACACTATGCTGGGAACACAGAGCTGAACAATAGATTTCACAGTCTTGTGGGGAAGATTGCAGAGAAACAATGATTACAATATAGTGTGATAAGTGCTACAGTAGAGTTGAGCACAAGGGGCTTGTGAGCATGCAGGAGGGACAAGTTGTGGTGGCTCAGAGATGGGTTTCTAAGGAGAGGTATCCTTGAGATGGGTCTTCAAGGTTTAGTAGAAGTTATCCAGGTGAACGAATCAGGAGAAACGGTGTTCCAGGTAGAAGACAGTATGTTCAAAGGCATGCAGATGGGAGAGTTGTTCAAGGAACTTAGGTAGTTACGTTTTGCACATAGGGGGAGGTGGCAGAGTAGTGGCAGATGCTGCTGGACAGACAGATCTCTACTGCACCGTAAAGGCCCAGTGTGCAAGGTAAGGTGTGTAAAATCTACCCTATAATTGATAGGGAGCTGTTGAAATAATTAGGCAGAGGAGTGACATGATCAGATTTGGGTCTGAGGAAGATCCTGATAGCCCCAGTTTGGGTGATTAATTGGAAGGGGACAAAACTGGCAGAATAGCCCAAAGATAAATTAAGACCCCAAACTCAGGCAGTGACAATGGAGATAAAGAGGAGGGTATGAATTGGGGAAATGTTTCTGAGATAAATTCAACTGTGATTTAACAATCATTTGTATGTAATGTGGAGAAGAGGAGAATCGAGGAAGGGTGAAGAATGAAGGAATATACTCAGATTTCTGGCTTGGGTGGCTGGGAGTGGTAGTGTGACTTGCTAGGAGAAGTATTTTGGGTGGAAGGGGAGATAGTGAGAGTAGTTTTGTCATGTTGAGTTAGAAGTGCCTGTGGGAGATGGAGTACATGATTGCACAACAGAATTAGCCAAGGAGCTTGTTAAATGTAGATTCTCAGGTTCTACCCCTAGAGATTCTGATTCAGTGGACCAAAGGTGAGGCCTAAGGATCTGTATTTTTAAGAAATGCCCCAGGTGGTTCTGATGTAGCCGGTCCACAGTTGTATGGGAGATAAAACAAACAGAATAGGAAACATAGATTTAGGAGTCTCTGCATACATGTGGTTGGAGCCGAGATTATGAATGAGATCATAGGAGACAATGGGCAAAGTAAGAAGAGGAAAGGGCCAATGACAACTCTTGTAATTGCCCCAACTGTGATTTTCCTTTGCATTACCAAAAACAAGAGACCTGGGCAATTGAAGTGGAATGTGGGATTGTGATGCAACTGTTAACTATTCTTGGTGTCTGTAGTTTATTTCTGCTCCTCTGCCTTCTATTCTCCATGCTGCCCCAGAGTTATCTTTCAAAAACACTGATCTGATGGTGGTATTCCTCTGTTCCTAAACTTTAGATAATTCCTCCTTTTCTATAGAATGAGGTTCCGACTCCTTGGCATGGCATTCAAGGTCTTTTATAATCCTGTCTCAACTTGCGTTTCCAGATCCAGCTGCTATTACCTCCACCACTAATTCCACATGCCAGCTACTGTGCGTTCGGCCTTTCCTGGACATGTCATATACCCCTGCTCCTCTATGCTTCCTCCTGCCTAGAAAGTCCTGCCTTAGCTCTGCTTCTCTGCCTGACTAACTCAGACTTAGCTTTACAGAGTTCATTCATACGTGAGCACTCAGATTTCAGTAGCATTTGTACACATACCACTGTTTATTCTGGTAATCAGCATTAAATGTTGAATCGCAAGGAGGAAAGCAGAAAGATATTTTTCTTATAAGTAGAAGCTTTACCGTGTTTTAATGAAAACCCACTTCAATCTTCACGATCAAATTTATTCCCTTTCCTGTCTTTTCAGAGAGATCCTGTTTACAGGTCTAGGACAGCGTTTGCTCTTATCTTCATTGTTTTACAGTTAGTTATTAAAAAGTCTGTCTCCTCTATTAGATTTTTAATCCCTAGGCAAAAGACATACTGTTTTCTTCATATTTGAAGGTTCCATAGCCTAGTGCTTCACACATGGTAGGTTTTCACTAAAAGTTCGTTCCAAGCTTTCCATAGCTTGGAAATTTCATGTGTCCCTGTTCAATCTAATAATCAGCATTTAGCTGAATTTCAGTAAAGGAAGCAGAAAGGTCCCATTTTCCAATCTAAGATCATTTTAAATCATACACTGATTTAGTTTAACCTTGATCCCAATACTCGTTTAGCCAAACAGTAGTCCTTGGAGGTCTTACAAAAAGAAGTAAATCAATGACATCCATTCAAAATGAATTACAGGTTATGCTTCAGGAAAGTTTCTTAAAAAGAAACAAAAACAAAAAACAGAGATAAGCTTACCGATTTAGGTTCTGAGTAGGTACCAAGTCCAATGATAGGAATGCTGTTTCCATCACTTAGAGGTATGCGGTGATTTTCAGCACTGAAGTACATCTTGGAGAGAGTCTGGGGTTTCAGATTTGTTGAAGAGACTCTGAATACCACAGGAAGAGTCTTTCTGAAAAGGAGACCCAGGGCCTATTTAATCATAGAGAGGAGGGCCAGAGGGAGGAGCAGTGGGAGAGAAGAGAGGTTAACGAGTCTGTTTCTCAATCTGTATTTTTTTCCAGATTGTTCTGGAAATTCTATCTGAGACTGTCCTTTGAACTTCATCTGGTCATATAAATTACATAACTCACTGAGAGCTTATGCTTACTTCTCTGCAAAGAAAAGACTGAAAAATCAAAAGAAAGAAATCTAGCTGGCTTCTATGAGTTAGGATGCTTTTCTTGGCAAGTAAACTATAAAGGAAATTTATTGGTTCATATTCCTGATAACTTCAACATTAGGGCTAGCTTAAGGTAAGACTAGAGCAGTTTCCCAGGACTTCCCTGGAGACTCTGATGCAGCAGGACTGGGAAGGGTCCTGGGATTTTTATCACCTAATTAAGTTGGAGAAACGCTGGACTAGGGAAACAAATGATATGGCCAGGAACGAGTTTCTCACTCTCCGGTTCATCTCTCCACCTCCTCGCTCTCTTAGCAGACTCTCCCCTTCTCATTGAAAGATGGTAACCGGTCCTTGGAGTGACAGGGTTCCATGTTCAAACCCAACAAAAAAGAGATTTGCTTACTCCATAGCTCACACAGTAATTCAGAAATGGAGTCTTTTGGGCCTCGATTGCTTTTCTTGGTTCATGGATCCATCACTAAATCAATTATGATGGTCAAAGGAAATGAAAGACTGATTGCCTTAAGATAATTAGAAGCTATTTCTAAGTTTGGAATTGAGGTTAATCTCACCTGGGAAGATTCTGGAGATTGTTAAGAAAAAAGGAAGAAGTAGCAGTTAGGGAAACAATGAACAAATGTTTATTAAAGTCTTCCTGCAAAGGACTGTACTGTCTATAAAATGAGAACTTTGGACCTGGTAACATCAAAGGTGACTTTGTCCACGATGGTGAAAGCGTCCTGAAGTTTGTCTGTATTGACTTGCCCTCTCTCCAGGACACTCATTCTTGCTTACATACGCATGGTCAGCCAGTAGACACAAGAATTTCAACTAGGTTGGGGCAGTGTGGAACATGGGCAGTAGTGGTCTTCAACATCATTTGTAAATTGATCCAACAAACACTTACTGTGCACCTTTGTGTGCTGAGATGTTGGCTAGTATATGTTTCCTTATTTTTATTATTATTGATTTTTTTGGTATTCAACTCTATGAATTTTAGCACATGTACAGATCACAACTGAGATACTGAAACATACTATAACCCAGAGAACTCCTTCTTGCTATTTCTTTATAATCACACTATCCCCCACTCCCAGCCCCTGTTCTCCATTGCTATAGTTTTGTCTTTTGAGAATATCATACGAATTGAATCATACAATATGTAGTCTTTTGAGATTGGCTTCTTTCACTCAGCAAAATGCCTTTGAGATTCATCCAGGTTGTTGCTTGTATCAACAGCTAATTTGTTTTTATTGCTGAGTAGTATTCCAGTATATTTACGTACCACAGTTTGTTTCTCTATTTGAAGGACATTTGGGTTGTTTGCAGTTTTTGGTGAATGTGAATAGAACTGCTGCAAACATTTGTGTACAGGTATTTTTAGTTTTCATTTTTCTTGGCTAAATAACCAGGAGTGGGATTGCCAGGTCATGAGGTAAGTGTGTTTAACTTTGTAGGAAGCTGCCAACTGCTTTGCAGAATGGTTGTAACATTTTGCATTTCCACTAGCAATGCACCTGAGCTGCAGTTGTTCTGCATCCTTGACAGCCCTTGGTATTGTCAGTACTTTTTTTATTTTTAGTCATTCTGATAGACTTGTCATGGTATCGCATTTTTGTTTTAACCTGCATTTCCCATGTGGATAACAATGTTGCACACCTTATTATGTACTTATTTGCCATCTATATCTCCTCTTGGGGAAGTACTTGTTCAAATCTCTTTCCCTTTTTTTAACTCACTTGTCTTCTTAGTGTTGAGTTTTGAGATTTCTTGGTAAATTCTTGATATGTGTTCTTTACTGGATATGTGCTTTGCAAATATTTTTTTCTCAGTCTGAAGCTTGTCTTTTTATTCTGTTACCTGTGTTTTTTATGGAGCAAAAGATTGTGATTTTGATAATGCTGAATTTTTCAGTTTTCTTTGTATTGTGTTTTGAGTGTCATGTCAAAGAAGTTTTTCATCTGGCCCCAGGTCACAAAAGTTTTATTCTATGTTTTTTTCTAAAAGTTTTATAGTTTCATGTTTTCCATTTATCTGTCATCCATTTTAAGTAAATTTTTGTATAATCTAGCAGATTTAGCTAGAAGTGTTTGTTTTGTTTTACGTAAGGATATGCTATTGTTCCAATTCCATTTGTTGAAAAAATTATGCTTTCTCCACTGAATTTCATTGCACTATTGTTAAAAATCAGAGGCCATATTTGGGTAAGCCTATTTTGGACTTTCTATTTTGTTTCGTTGATCTGTGTATCCCTTCCTTTACTGATAGCACATTGTCTTAATTATTGCAGCATTACAAGTCTTAAAATCAAATAGTGTAGTTCTTCCAACTTTATTCTTCTTTTCCAAAAGAGTTTTAGCTATTCTAGTTCCTTTACTTTCCACATAAATTTTGGAATCAGCTTGTCCGTGTCTTCAAAAATCCTGCTGGAATTTTTATTGGAATGGAGTTAAATCTATATATCAATTTGTTCTCTTTACTACATTGAGTCTTTGAATCCATGAGCAGAGTATTTCTCTCCATTTATTTAGGTCTTCAGCATTTTGAAGTTTTCAGCATACACATCCTATATTTGTTTTGTTAGATTTCTACCTAAGTATAGGTAGAATATTCTTTTAGAGCTATTTTAAAAGGCATTTTAAAAATCCTGTTGCCAATCCTACATTGCTAATACATAGAAATAGGATTGATTTTTATGACTTCAATCATTTTGAATTTATTGAGACTTGATTTGTTGCCTGACATATTGTTTATCCTAGAGAATATTCCATGTGCACTTGAGAAAAATATGTATTCTGCTGTTTTGGGTGGAGTGTTCTATAGATGTCTTTTAGATCTAGTTGGTTCATAGCATCATTCAGGTCCTCTATTTTTTTTTTTTTACTGATTTTCCGTCTAGTTTTCTTATCCATTATTGAGAGTGGGGTATTGAAGTCTCCAACTGTTACTGTAAAACTATCTATTTCTCCTTTCAATTATGTCAGTGTTTGCTTCATATACTTTGTGGCTCTTTTATTAGGTGCATATATGCTTATAATTGTTATCTTGACGTATTGACCCTTTTGTCAATGCATAATGTCTTTCTTTGTTTCTCATAACAATTATTATCTTAAAGTCCATGTTATCTGATATTAGTATAGCCACTCTAGGTCTCTTTTGGAATTTTCTTTTGGCATGGACTTTTTTTTCATCCTTTTACTTTCAATATATTTGTGTTTTTGGATCCAAAGTGAATCATTTTTAGACAGCATATATTTGGATCATTTAAAAAATCTTTTCTCCTAATCTCTGCCTTTTAAGTGGAGAGTTCAATCCATTTATGTTTCAAGTAGTTATTGATAACGAAGGATTTACTTCTGCAATTTTGCTACTTGTTTTCTATATGTCTTATTCCCTTTTTGTTCATCAATCCCTCCACTACTGCCTTCTTCTGTGAGTGATTTTTTTTCTAGTTTACTATTTTGATTCCCATCTGATTTCTTTTTCTGTGTACTTAAAAAATTTTTTCTTGGATGTCATAGTCGGCTTGGGCTGCTATAACAAAATACCGTAGACTGGGTGGCTTAAACAACAGCCATTTATTTCTCACAGTTCTGGAGGCTGGGAAGTCCAAGATCAAGGCACTGGCAATTCAGTTCCTGGTGAGAGCTCTCTTCCTGGCTTGCAGATGGCTGTCTTCTTGCTGTGTCCTCGCATGGTGGGGAAGAGAGAGGGAGAAAGGGAGAAAGAGAGACAGATACAGAGAGGAAGAGAGGGAGAGAGAAACAGAGAAAGAGAGAGGGAGAGAGAGGAAGCTCTCTGGTCTCTTCTTATAAGGGTACTAATCCCATCAGGAGGATCCCACCCTCATGACCTCATCTAAATCTAATTACCTCCTAAAGGCCCCACCTCCAAATACCATCATATTGGGAGTTAGGACTTCAACATGAATTTTGGGGAGACACAATTCAGTCCATAGTACTGGGATTACCCTGGGATTACAATTAGCATCTTACTTTGTAACAATCAAGTTTGACTTAATACCACCTAATTTCAAAGTATATAAAAACTCTGATCCTTTAAAACTCCACCCCTCCCTCTTTTGTGTTGTTATTTTTACAAATTACATCTTTCTACATTTTGGGTCAGTTAACATAGATTTATAATTATTGTTTTATTAATTTGTCTTTTAAGTCATATAGGAGAAAAAAGAGCAGTTAAAAACCAAAAATGTAATACTACTGGTTTTTGTATTTATCTATGTAGCTACTTTTATCATTGTTACTTATTTCTTCATATGGTTTCAAGTATCTTTTCATTTCAGCCTGGAGGACTCCCCTTAGCATTTCTTGTAGGGCAAGTCTCCTAGCGATCAGCTCCCTCTGTTTTTGTTTATCTGGGAATGTGCTAATTTCTTCTTTATTTTTAAAAGATAGTTTTGCCAGATATAGAATTATTGGTGGACTATTTATTTTCTTTTGGCCCTTTAAATATGTCACCCCACTGCCTTCTGGCTTCCATAGTTTCTAAAGAAAAATTGGTTATTAATCTCATAGGGTATCTCTTGTATGTGATGAATCATTTCTCTCTTGCTGCTTTCTAGATTCTCCCTTTGTCTTTGGGATTTTACAATTTGACTATAATGTGTCTTCTTGTGGATCTTTTGGGTTTATGCTCCTTCGAGTTCATCGAGCTTCCTGGGTATTTAGATTCATGATTTTCATCTAATTTGGAAGGTTTCCACCATTATTTCTTCAAATATTCTTTTTGTTTCTTTCTCTCCTCTCCTTCTGGGACTCCTATTACGTATATGTTGATATACTTGATGGTGTCTCATGGGTTCTTAGGCTTGGTTCATTTTTTTAATTCTTTTCTCTTTTTTCTTCTTAAACTGGATGATCTCAATTGACCTATCTTCAAGTTCACTGATTCTTTCTTTTGCCTCCTCAAATTACAGTTCAACCCCTCCAGTTAATTCTTCATTTCAATTATTGTACTTTTCATCTCCAGAATTTCTATTTGGTTCATTTTTACAATTTTTGTCTCTTTACCAATATTCTGTATCTGGTGAGACATTTTTTTCTGTTCCTTTAGTTCTTTCTCCATGATTTCCTTTAGCTCTTTTAGCATATTTAAGAGAGTTGATTTAATGTCTTTGTCTAGTAGGCTTAATGCCTGACTGTCCTCATGGACAGTTTCTATTAATTTCCTTTTTCTTTTCATGTGAGTGAGCCATATGCTCTTGTTTCTTTGCATGCTTTGTAATTTTTTGTTGAAAACTGGAGATTTTGAATATTACAGTGTGACAACTCTGGAAATCAGATATATCCCCCTCCTCAAAGTTTGTTGTTACTGTTTGCTGTGGGTTGTTATTGTCTGCTTGTTTTACCTTCTCTAAATTATTTTTGTTAAGTCTGTCATTGTTATGTGAAGTCTGTGTTCCGTTAACTTAGTGGCCACTTGGTGTTCTAAGTTTCCTTCCATGCTTGGAACAATAACAATAAAAAATCCTCTTCCAGTCTTTGCAGACTGCTTCTATGTTGGGGTACTCCTTCAACACGTAGCCAGGCTGCTTACATTTCTGCCTTGTCCTTCACTTCCAGCTTGCACAGAGCCTGAAGGCCAGTCAGAGGTGAAAGCTTAGGGTCTTCTCAGGCCTTTTTTGAGCATGTACCCAGCCCTGACAATATGTGTGGCATTCTCAATTCCCTGGTATACATAGGAGCCTTTAAAAGCCCTCCCGTCTCCTTTCCCAAGTTCTTCTTTCCTAGACTTTTCAGTCTGTCTGTTGCTTGTCCCAACTATTACCCCTAGCCCCAGGCTGCCACAGCCAATAATTCTGTCTTTAAATGCATACAGCAGGGGCCGGCCCGGTGGCACAAGCGGTTAAGTGTGCACGCTCCGCTGTGGCGGCCCGGGGTTTGCTGGTTCGGATCCCGGGTGCGCACCGATGCACCGCTTGGCAAGCCACGCTGTGGCGGCGTCCCATATAAAGTAGAGGAAGATGGACTTGGATGTCAGCCCAGGGCCAGTCTTCCTGAGCAAAAAGAGGATGATTGGCAGATGTTAGCTCAGGGCCGATCTTCCACACACGCAAAAAAATAAATAAATAAATAAATAAACGCATACAGCAAAAGCCCCCTGGGCAGCCACTGTAGCCCTAGGAATGCTTTGAGTCAGGCAAAATATAGGCAAGCCCTTACATGTTCCTTCCGGGAGCCACCAGGCAGTCTGGAGCCCACAACCACAATTCTTTAAGAATAAAAGCTGCATTGCTCCGTCTGGCACTAGCATCTTGACCAGGAGTGTGGATGCAGTCCTCATGGCTGCCACCCATCAGGAGTGTGGCGGCTGGTAGGCAGGCAGTTTAAATCACCACAGCCCTCTCTTCACGCAAAGCAGCAACTTCTTTCTTCCTCGAGCTTTCCCCTGGTTGTTGCAAGTTTTTGACTAGATTCTCGAGGTCTGCAGAAAATGATGCTGACGGGTTTTGCCAGCTCATTAGTCGTTTTTGTAAAGAGACAGAGCCCTGGAGTTCCCTACTCTGCCATTTTCCTCTTTTCATTTTTGAAAAATCTTTTCTTTGTTTTGAGATTGAGTTATTTCTGTTGACTTATCTTAAAATTCACTCAAACTTTCTTCTGCCTTTTTTCATTCATTCTGCTACTGAGCCTATCCAGTGAGTTCTATTTTTTTTCTTAAACAGACTTTATTTTTCAGAAGTGTTAGGTTTATAGCAAAATTGAGCAGGCAGTACAGAGAGAACATATACTTCCTGCCCCCACACGTGCGCTACTTCTCCCGCTATCAACATCCCCTGCCAGAGTGGAACATTTGTTACAATTGATGAACCTACATGGACACATTACTATCCACCAAAGTCCATAGTTTACATTCGAGTTCACTCTTGGTAGTGTACATTCTACAGGTTTTGAAAAATGTATAAAGTCATGTATCCATCATTACAGTATCATACAGAATAGTTTCACTGCCCCCAATAATCCTCTGTGCTCTGCTTCTTCATCCCTCCCTCCCTCCTAATCTCTGGGAACCACTGATCTTTTCACTGTTTCCAAAGTTTTATCTTTTCCAGAATCTCATATAGTTGGAATCATACAGATTGGTTTTTCAAATTGACTTCTTTCACTTAGTGATATGCATATAAGGTTGCTCCATATCTTTTCATGGCTTAATAGCTCATTTCTTTTTAGTGGTGAATCATATTGCATTGTCTGGATATACCAGTTTATTTATCCATTCACCTACTGAAGGACATCTTGGTTGCATCCAAGTTTTGGCAATTATGAATAAAGCTGCTATAAACATCTGTGTGCAGGTTTTTGTTGTGGACATAAGTTTTCAACTCCTTTGGTTAAATACCAAGGAGCACGATTACTGGATCATATTGTAAGAATTTGTTTAGTTTTGTAAGAAATGGCCAAACTGTTTTCCAAACTGGCTATACCATTTTGCATTCCCACCAGCAATGAATGAGAGTTTCTCCATTCCACTCCAATGAGGTTTTTTGTTTTTTTTTTTTTGGTGAGGAAGATTAGCCCTGAGCTAACATCTGCTGCCAATCCTCTTTTTGCTGAGGAAGATTGGCCCTAGGCTAACATCCATGCCCATCTTCCTCTACTTTATATGTGGGATGCCCCGCAGCACGACTTGATAAGCAGTGTGTAGGTCCACGCCTGGGTTCTGAACCTGTGAACCCCAGGCCGCTGAAGCGGAGTGCACACACTTAATCACTACACAACTGGGCTGGCCCGTCCAATGAGTTTTTTATTTCAGTTATGTTTTTCATTTCTAAAATTTCCATTTGGTCCTTCCTTATATTTTTTATTTCTTTGCTGAGACTTTCTATTTTTACACTGGCTTTACGAGTGTTCTTGATTGTTTGTGAGGCACTTTTGTAATAGCTGCTTTAACGTCTTTGTCAAATAATTATAGCATCTATGACATCTTGGCATTAACACCTCTTGGTTTTATGCTACGCAAATTCAGATTTTCCTTGTTCTTCACATGCAATGTAAGTTTGGATTATATTAAGGACTTTTGAACATTAGGTTATAAGACTTTGGACCGTGTTTAAATCCTGTAGAATGCTGATATTTTTGTTTTAGAAGGCAGTCAATCTGGTTAGGTTTAGGCCACAAGGTTCCCTCTGCCTTCTGTGCACTGTGCTTCCACTATCTGGTTTTCAGATTTTGCCGTGATCTTTGGATTTATCTTGCATGTCCACCACCTGGTGGCAAGTCTGAGACCTAGGCAGTGGTCTATCTGTTAGCTCCTTTCTCAAAGTGTTTGCTATACTGAATGGTATCCAAGCATACACAGTTCAGGGCTGAGCCCAGGGTAGTTCATAAACGCCTTTACGGGATTGCTTTCCCAAAATCCTCCCTCACTGCAATCTCCTTGTTACTTTCTAGTCCCTTAATGCTCTCTTTCTGGTCCTCCATCTAGAAGGTTTAAGCTTTGGTTACCCTGCTGCTCTGTTGTGTGTTTCTGTAAGTGTGCCTGTGTCCAGGGCCATGTGATGAGAGAATAGAAGCAACAGAGGTTGGGCCCACCTGCTTGGAACTGCTGCGCCAGTGAAAAGAGAGGAAGGTTTCCTTTCTGCCCAGTTTTGGATCCTGCTGGACCCTGTTACCTAAGAATGCTACAACCCCTACCATGGCATTGCTTGGGAACTAGGGCATAGGAGAATGGAGAAAAAAAGAGAGGGAAAAAAGTGGGGGATTTTCATGCTCTTAGAGTATCATGATTTTCCCTCTGTAAGCCGGGACTAGATGTCTTCTCCTCAAGTTCTCTGTCTGCACCCTGCTGCCCACTTTCTGTTTGGAGGAGGGAGACTGAGAGAGCCTAGTGGTCCTTGAGTTCTGGTCTTCTTTCCCAATCCACCTGCTGCTATCTACTTTTCATAGTTCTGAACTAACTTTCCTATACATTATTTCATGTTTTCTAGTTGTCTTCAGTGGGGGAGTCAGGATGGAGTATGCTTACTCCATCTTACCTGAAACTAGAACCTTCACATATTTCTTAAATTAATTCTTAATTTATTACACATCTTGACTAAATTGATGTGAATTTAAATATTGGATTGCTTTTCTTGTGAGAAATGGCTGAAGTTACTCTTTATATATTAATACTTTTAAAATAAATTGACCTAACCTAAAATAACTCCTATTTCCAGTCAATAAAAGAGTTGCTTGTGTGTTATTACTCTCTTTGCTGGTATAAATTCACAAATAATTTTAACGATGAAAATAATGAGATTATTATTGAGTATTTACTATGCCCTTTACATGGATTCTCTTATTAATTTTCACAACAATTTTATGTGGTGAGTGTACTGCATTATATTGTCCCCCAAAACTCATGTCTACCCAAAACCGCAGTGTGTGAACTTATTTGGTAATAGGATCTTTGCAGATGTAATTAGTTAAGATAAAGTCAGAAAGGATTAATCCAATGACTGGTGTTATAAGATGAGAAAACAGAGATACAGACACATAGGGAAGAATGTCATGTGATGACAGAGGCAGAGATTGGAGTGATGCAAATACAAGCAAAAGAATGCCAAGGATTGCTGGCAAACCACCAGAAGTAGGAAGAGGCAAAGAAGGATTCTTCTCTAGAGGCTTTAGAGGGAGCATGGCCCTGCTTATACCTTGATTTTGTAATTTTAGCCTCCAGAACTGTGAGAGAATGAATTTCTTTTGTTTTAAGCCACTCAGTTTGTGGTAGTTTGTTATGGCAGCCCATGGAAACTAATACAGTGGATAATATTATCATAGAAAGGCTCTTGAGTTCAAAAGAAGTTACTTGTCAAAAATTGCCAGTAGTTGGCACAACCATCAGGCTATCTGACCAGAGCCCATGCTTTTAACTACTGCACTCTAGTACCCTTAATGGGACTACAGCAGAGTTGACAAGTCAATCAGCCACAAAAAGTATTTTAAAGATATCATGCAAATGACTAACTCAAACAAGTCACAATTAAATGAAAATAAATTGAGACCTCCATATATAATGTACTCACAGCCAACTAGATACTATTATCTCTGTAGATCTGATGATAGAAAAATCCTTACTTTTGACCATACCAAAGATGAAAGTTGATTTGATCAGATTACTGGATAGTTGTTATCAATCATAATTGTAACAAAAAAATGGATCATAAAAATTTCTTGAGTATATCGTATGTCCGGTACTTTACATGGCCCCATTTAGTCAATCATTTGGTAATGCTACCAGTCAAGGACCATTAGGAACACCCCTGTAAACAAATGAATTTAGTTTTATAAGCTTCCTACAGCAAGAAGACTTGCAGTCTGTGGGGAAGAATGGGATGCCTTAGTAAGAGGGAGAGAGAAAGGGCTCATTGTAGAAATTGGGCTTATGTTAGGTGATTTGGGGGGAAGATTTGAGGATGCAGGTATTTATGTGTATGTGTAGGTGCCTTCATAAAACAGGGGCAATACAGTGATTGGGTATTTTAATAATTTTTTTCTAGGAAGCAGAAGGAACGGAGCATGGCTAGAGTTGCTGTTGGAGAAAAAGTAGCAGTCACTCATGTTAGCTGAAAATGGGATATTTGGTAATTTTTGTGGTTGCATGGTGTTGCTACTCAGGCATAATTACGCAGTGACCTTAGTTTTGTCTTATCCCATCATGGTCATGAAGAGTCCTCAATTGACGTTGATATTCTGTGAAATTATTTATGTTTAGCAGAGGTACACTGTGGCCTCATGGTAGAAACTAGGCCAGCTACCAGTTGATAGGTTTAGGGCTGCTTTTTTCTTTCTTCATCTCCACTTCTGGCCAACAAAAAAGTCATACTATGGGATATTAATCTTTGATCAGATCTTTCCCATTATCAGGATTCTTCTGGTTAGATTGTCTGGGGATTGTTACTTCTAAGTTGGACAAGAGTTAGTCCCTTCTGATCCTTCTATCGTAGAATAAATTGTTGAATCGTCTGATGTGAAAGTGTCTGTAGAGTAGCGCTTAAGAATCTAGACAGGCTGCATTGACCAATTGTAATACGGGCAATTACCAGAAAAAAATTATTAGTTTTGTAAAAGACTGTTCATCAAGGGGCCTGGATGACTTAACCCAGGTCTCAAAAATGTGCTTAAAAATCCAGCTGAGTCTCTTCTAGTATTTATGTATTTGCACCAAAGTATGTTTGTTCTGGCATAAACTCCTCCTTGGTTAGTCAAAAAAGAAGTCAAGCGTTATGTGGTTGTCCATTAATACTTCGGCTGATGAATTTAAATTGGTGTGATGGGCCTCTAGTGGTAGAGTCCACATAAGAAATAGTACTTTAGAGGGGAACAGCCTCTATGGAGAGTATAAACATTGCTTATCTTATCAGGAGTGAATCAATCATTGGGCCCTACAGGCAGACATGTTTTCTGAGTGAAGTTAAACAATTCCTGCAAAGCAGGATTCAGTGACTCTGAAGAGAGCAAACTGACCATTCAATGAGGGTGGTTCCCGGTCCTCAGTAAACTGGGTTTGGTTGGCAGGGTTTAATGATCTCATAAGAAGCATTTTGTTGATGTGGAGGCAAAGTCCAGTTTTTACCAAGTTGAAGGTTGGGATTCATGACATGAGAGAAATTTCAGTACCAGAAGAAATCTGTACAAGAAATCTATCTTGAAAATGTTTTAAAAAACACGTATTAATTTTTTTTCAGCAGGGTCAAGTGGGTATTGATCCACCCATCAGATATACAGCAGTGACTACGATCTGAGAAAAATGCATAAGAATGTTTTGTCTCTCCTTAAATGGCACAAAAAGATCATAGGAGTTTAGAAGCAAGAAAACGAAGGCGTGGGAAAGCATGCTGAGAGCCTGTTAGTCAGTCACTGGGGAGCTTCAATGTACGCTAATAGGCAAGATTAGTAGTAAAACAAACCCAGAGGAAAAGGGTGTTGAGTTCTCTGAAAATTAATCTCATTCCAGAGATTGGAGCAGCAACTGACTACTTTATGTAATCACTAGCTTCGACTAAGTGTTGAGTCAACTGTCATTTTGGGGGATTATCTTCTTCTGGGATATTTCAAAGAACTCTCAGCTTGAGGTCTACCAATGGAGTGGAAGTCCACATAATCAAGCCCAGCTAACTGAACTGGTTTGGCCAGTGACACACCATCTGTAAAGAAACTGATCTGGAGGGTGGAGGTTGTTCCCAAGGAAGTCTTACCCTCTAACTAACTGATCATAAAACTGAGGTTTTCTTGGCCAAGAGTCAAAAATGTCATCCAGGAGACCCAGAGATAAAGATAAAGCTTTTCTATTCCATCTGTAAATCACGTCTATCATCCACATTGTTTTATTTTTCTGAATTTGGGGCCTAAATTTGGGAAAGGCAAAATCAAGAGTGTTTAGAGGAAAAAACTTATAGCCATAAGACATAAGTTTCTAGAGGCAAGCACAAGTTATGGAGAATGTATTTGTTTTGTCCAGGCACTATTTTAAAAACACCACAACCAGAAACAATAATTAGTAGAAACTTTAACTCTTTTAAGCAATAAGGAACTTTTTGTTAAAATTATTTAAGAGCTCTGCTAGAAGTAATGAGGGCTAACAGAATATTGTGACAATAAAAAACAGACCTCTGTGGCACAAAATAACTAAGTCATTTTACAGAAAGACAACCCAAATGTAATTTTCTCCTTTCGTTCAGTATTCATGTGATACTTTCTAATAAAGGATTTATTAATATTCCTTTATAAGTAAGTATGAAGACATACAGAGATAAATAAATATACAAATAGATGATAAATGTAAAGGTTTTAATTTTAGTCTTAATATATAATTAATCAGTATGTTAAATAAAATGATGTTTATTGTATTGAGTTTATAATCTTAATCCTGTGCAACAATTTGTTTGATAAATAGACAAATCATATTTATTATCCTGTCTCTATATAAAAACATTTGTCAGTATTATGTGACTGATCAGTTTTGGTGGACATCTATTATTTTGTCTGCCTAGCACTCCTGCCATCTTCTGGAGGCAATCTTCCCTTCATCTTTTTGAAAAGTGCTCCTTTACTTAGTCTAGTCATGTGGTTATTATAGAGCTGCTAATCATAGTATCTTCCCCACTTCCTGGCCAGTGTCAATTAGTCTAGAGGGTAAGCACAGAAAGTAGGTCAGGTCAATTAGAGTCCCTCACAAATTTAAAATGCTCACGTTGATTTTGTACATGAGGAACTAAGCATTGTTGGTAACAGTGGTCCCTGCCATGAGGAGGGAGATGATATGAGAGAATGTCACTGACAAAGAAAAGCAGAGGCAAGTGATGGCGAATGTCTTGGCAGTGTTTGTGCTTCACGATTCAGGCATCTCCCGGGTCCAGCTATCCTCACTGTTTCTTTAGTCAGAAGGATGTGTGTAAGAGGATTTATAAGGAGAAGAGTGTGAAATATAGAAATATAGGGAATATATTTGGTCAAAAACAAATGAGGAACTTTTTTAGTAGATGACATAAAAGTGGACCATTTTTGGAAGATTCAGAATATATTTTTACATTATATGTGATGTAACTCATTATGTGTGACATTACCCATATTTAATAATGTCTTCCAGGTTTATTCCCAGGTCTAGTGAGGGCAGAAAGTAATTCTACACGATTGCAAGACTGAGGTTTCTGCAGCTGAACTCTGATAATTTCACTGGGCATTGTTAAGAAAAGTTACCTAAAACTTGGAAATCAAAAAAGAGTACAGCATGTCATATGGGGGTATTGTTTAATAAATTCCTCCAATGATTATTTAATTCTCTAGTGCTCTTTACCGCTTGATAGAAGTCTGTATACTAATTTACATGTTAACTTGTAGATTTCTATCTGTTAGAAAAGATAACCCCAAAAGTTTTAGTTGTATTGCCCTGTGGGACATTAACCAGCTTTGTATCCAACCCAGCAATTTTTTTCCCTAAATTTTTAGACTGCCTTTCCTGATGAATTACTTAAACCTTTGGTTTTTAAATCCTCTTGGAACTTTACTAAGCTTTACCATCTTATCTGTTCTGTCCTTATTAATGGGTGAAATAAGCCCTTGATGGTTGTTCTTATCATACTTATATGAGTCATGTCTTCAACATTTTGAAAATGATAGTTTGGCAGGATATTTGTGGAGAGTAGTCCTGCCCTTAAATAGAGTGCCATCTTAGGGGTAAAGGTAAGTTTGTTTTGAGTGATGCACTCAAATAAGTGGTCATTCATCACATAGCCCAAAGCCCTGGAAATTAGAAAGCCTCCTTTAGCCATTTTGCTCAAGATTTTATGAGAGACTTCTAGAAAGAGCAAGACCATGATGGCAGTATAGTGTTTGAATCTTTCCAAATGTCCTCAGTCTAGAAAGAGGGAAACTAGGAAGGGGGAAAAAAAGACAAAAGATAACTTCAATAAAATTGGTGACAGAGTAACCTCCATGAAACCCAGAACATCAGTGGGCAGGGGCTACATGACCTAAAAAAGCAGGATCCTGCATAACTCAGATTTAGTCTGTGTAGAAGTTGTGGATGGAAGCGACAGAGAAGTTCTGATGTCCAGGGAGCCCCAGAACACAGAAATTGCCCCAAAACTCTTAAGTCATCAAAGAGAGGGCCTAAATCTGAGTGGAATCCTTGGGAAACAGATCTGAAAATAATCAGTGAAACTAAGAAACTGGAGAGCTAATATACTCATGAGTATTCCCTAAGGAGCCGCAGGAAATCAGCAAGTCTTGAGGCAGCCTAATTCTTTAAGAATCTCAGAAATATCCAGGAAAAACTCATTTCAATGGAGACAGAAACATGTTTTGAGGAAAAGACTGCTGGGAGTAGAGCAGAAATCCTGAAAGCCAGGGAGAAACAAGTTTCAGCTACTGGTGGAATGGACCCAGATGAAGCAGATCTCAGAATTGTAGAAGTGGCTTCACGGGGAGGTCATCTGTTTGGATTCTCCATGGTAACGACAGAGGCCCCTTAGCAGTGAAGTTAGGAAAACTATTCTGGCTTGATCCCACCCTCTACAAAAATACTAAATACGAAAATCCTTCTCAGACAAAAATACAAGAAAACATCTTATTTAAATATGGGCAACAGAAAAGAATTGCAATGAAACCCTCACCTAAAGATGTTGAAAGGAAAACAAGAAGGGATGAAAATGAAACGAATAACGTACTAACATATACAAAAGTCACACAAGAAAAAAAATGTGATCGCTCAACATTTGAAAACTGTAAACTAATATTACAAAATGAACCAAAGGGAATTAAAATGACTGCATCTTTTTTACCCTAAGTCAGTTTATAAGTTTAACACACTCACAACAAAAATGTCATGATTTTTTTTTTGTGTAGCTGGACAAGTTGATTATAAAAATCGTATGGAAAAATATCCAAGTAAATGGGGCTGGCCTGGTGGCATAATGGTTAAGTTCGCACACGCCACTTCTGCGGCCCTGGTTCAGATCCCAGGTGCGGACCTACGCACTGCTTATCAAGCCATGCTGTGGCAGATGTCCCACATAAAATAGAGGAAGATGGGCGCAGATGTTAGCTCAGGGCCAATCTTCCTCAGCACAAAGAGGAGGAGTGGCAACAGATGTTAGCTCAAGGCTAATCTTCCTCACAAAAAAAAAAGAAAAAGGGGCCGGCCCGGTGGCTCAAGCGGTTAAGTGCGCGCGCTCCGCTGCGGCGGCCCGGGGTTTGCTGGTTCGGATCCCGGACGCGCACCGACGCACTGCTTGGCAAGCCATGCTGTGGCGGCGTCCCATATAAAGTGGAGGAAGATGGGCACAGATGTTAGCCCAGGGCCGTCTTCCTCAGCAAAAAAAAGAGGAGGATTGGCGGATGTTAGCACAGGGCTGATCTCCTCGCAAAAAAAAAAAAAAAAAAAAAAAATCCAAGTAAGAATAGCCAGGAAAACATCTCACAAACAGGAATGAGGGGAGCTAGTCTTAAAAGGTTAAAAAAAAAAAAGATCTTGCAAATATAGAAGAAAACTTTCCTATGTTCAAAATCCAGAGACAATCATAATAAAAATGTGTGTGTATGTATACACATACTTACACACATGTATTTAGGACATTAATTAGGATCGATATTTCTAATTAATGAACTGCTTCTAAAAAATGGAGAAGAGTAGCAACACAATAAATTACTTTAAAAACTGAATATTCAGATTAAAAGAAATTAAAATGGCCCTTAAATATGTTAAAAGTTGTTCAACCTCTCTCATAATAAGAGAAATGCAAATTAAAACTAAACTGAGATATTATTTTTCACGTATCAGACCAGAAGAAATCTGCCCCATTGGAGAGGCTCTCATGCTTTGATGATAGGAATGCAAGATGTGCACTCTTATGGAGGGAAATTTGGCAATACCTTGTAAAATCACATATGCATTTACTCATTGACCCAGCAATCCCTGTTCTAAGAATCTATCTATAGATCCATTGGCAAAAGTATAAAATTATATGTGTACAAAGTATTCACTGCATAAATTATTCATATTTGCAAAATACTAGGAAAAATCCAAAAGAACCACTTCACAAGGACTATTTTGCTGACCCCATGGCTGAGTCTTCAGTAGTCCATTCTACAGTTTTACAAGTCAGCAACTTCTGGTTGATGGTTAGACCATGGCTTGTGTGGCCATGAGCCTATTGCCCTAATTTTTTTTTTGTCCATAAATATGATTTTTCGTCAGAGGCACTATTGTTTGTAAATAATTACAATATATGAAACATTCTGTAAGTCATCATATTCTGGAAGAAGTACTGTCAGCAAGGAAGGCAAATCTGTACCAAAGTGTCCATTCCAATGAGGACAAACACTGTCCCCTCTTTGATAGAAGGGGTCCGTTGTAATCAGTCTATCACCAATGAAATCAATACAATCCTCCAGGGAATAGGGCAATATCTGCTCTTGTTAGGTTGTAGGGCAGTATCTGTTGTCTTGTTGGATACTAGGAAGTAACAGGTTCATTCTCTAACCATCTACACAACTAGCTAGACACTGCCCATGAATTAGTGTTGATCTTTACCTTAAACTATTTCTCCTTTCATGCAAAGTGGACCACTAGATATACCATCCAACATTCTGCCCACTGGAAGGATTTTCCTTCACCTATATCTTTAGGGCTACTCTGGAGTAAGACTATAGTGCAACAGTCATGCACTTCTGTCTGGTGTTGGCCATTGTGCATGCCATCTAACTGTAAACCAGGTCTTTGGTTTTCTTCCTCTATTAACTGGTCATATGGAACCTCCCATGAAGACGTATGTGTAAGGAGACCACAGAATGTCAGCACTGGTAACAATGGCGACTATTACCCTCCCTTGGCCTGAAAAGGCAAGGAGAGGGAGTGGTTCCCGAATGAACAAAGTGGTTGTGTTTCAGATTTTGTTTCTTTTCAAAATTGTGTTTGATTATTTGTACTTTTTCCCTATGAACCACCTGCTCATGAAAACATACGTCCATGCATAGCCTTGCACACTAATGTTCATAACAGTTTTATTCATAAGAGTC
The DNA here is from genome assembly GCF_020826845.1 of Diceros bicornis minor. NCBI lineage: Eukaryota > Metazoa > Chordata > Mammalia > Perissodactyla > Rhinocerotidae > Diceros > Diceros bicornis. The sequence continues at coordinate 86,121,296 of NC_080742.1, read as the reverse complement.
CCAAACTGGAAACAACACAAAAGTCCATCAATGGGTGAATGGATAAACAAACTGTGGCGTAGTCATACAAGGGAATGCCACTCAGCAATAAAAAGGAACCAACTACTTATGCATGCAACAACACAGATGAATCTCAAAATCATTATGTGGAATGAAAAAGACAGAAACAAAAGAGTACATAAGTTATAATTCCATTTACATGAAACTCTAGGAAAGACAAATCTCATCTATAGTGATAGAAAGCTGATCAGTGCTTACTTGAGGTCCAGGATGGAAGGTTGGAATTCACTGGGAAAGGACACAAAGAAATCTTTTGAGATGATGGAAATGTCTCCTATATCTAAGTGTGGTGGTGGTGGTATATGAATATATAATATGCCAAAAATTGTCTAACTATACTCTTAAAATGGGTGCATTTTATTATACGTAAATTATACCTCAATGAAGTTGATTAAAAGTGTATTAATTTTACTTTTAACCTCTTCTCAGAGGTTTAACTTTAACTCCGTTGACCACTTTCCTGATTTTTATGCCATTATTATTATGTATTTTAATTTTATACATATTTTAATAGCCCAAACATTTATAGTTATTATTATTTTTTGTCAATGATTATTTAGATTAGATATATTTAGAATGATTATTATTAGATCTCATTTGGCTCTTCCTTCCTTCTCTCCTTCCTTCCTCCCTTCCTTCCTTCCTCCCGTCCTCCCTCCCTGCCTTCCACTCTCTCTCCCTTCCACCTTTCTTTCCCTTTCTTGGTTTTAGCTGCAATGATTGCATTATTTTAGTTTATTTCTTTCTCCTTCCTGTGGTTGCTGGGCTCTGTAGCCCGCCTGGTGAAAGTCTGGGCATTTACCTTTACCTTGGCTTTCTATGATGTTTATCAAGTAAACACGACATTGATCTGGGGTAAATCTGAAACTATTCCAGGATTCTGGGGCCACGCGTCAGGGAGCCGAATAAATGCAATTTTGAAGACTTTTTCCATAAACTCTCCTGAATGTTGCAATATTGTAGAAGAGGAAATGCATTATTGCGTATGACCCATTATAATACAATTATTCATTTATGTATCTGTCTGTCCTAGACCATGAGTTCTCGGAGGTGAGGTAACATGGTTTGGAAAATTTTGTATCCTCAGTAACTAGCAGAGTTTCTATAATATAATGGAGGCTGAAAAAAAGGTTTGTTGAAATTCAGTTTACATGGATAGTCTAGCCTCTGGATAATGAAACCAAGAACTTCAGAGACGGAATGAACTTTGTAAAGATACTGCAATATTAACAGAGTAACGCAGTATGCATGTTCTAATTGTTATTCTTAAAATTCTTTGCCTCTGGAATTGTTACATTTGGTTGCCTATGCACAGCCAGTACCCTTTGGTTTTGAAAGAGCCACTCTAGTGGTTCATTTTTGGGTGTGTGCCAAGATAGCTTCCCATAGTTGGACAATTCTACCATAGAAACGCTAACCACCTGATAATAAAAAAGAACAACATACAACAACACGGGTAAGTTCACAGACATGTTAAGTGACAGACATTAAACACAGAAGAGTGCATACTATAGGACTTCATTTGAATGAAGTTCAAAAATAGGCAAAACTAATCTATGGTGATAGAAGTCAGAGTAATGATTACTTTGGGTAGAGCTTTATTGACTGGGAGAGGGCACAGGGGAGCATTCTGGGTGGCTGAAAATGTTCCATACTTTTGCCAGGGTGGTGATTAAATGGACATAGACATTTGCAAAAATTTGTTTAGCTGTACACTTAAGATTTGTGCACTTGACAGCATGCAACATTTAAACCACAATAGAAAAATTTAAGAAAACAATTAAGTATCCTGCACATAGGCACTTATGTTTGTTTATATATTATATCGTGAAGTGGCAGATGCTATTGTATTCATTTTTGAAGGAGAGGGAGACTAGTGTAAAAGTCTGGGGTTTCCACACATTTTCCCATTACAATCATCTGTTTCCAAAAAAGATTTGAGGTATATGTGATTCTTCTTGGCCTTAAACAATGCAGATGCTGCCTGCACGCTTGGCCAGTGCCAGCACAATGCAGCCCAAGCACGAGGGTTTCTGCAGGCATGCAAAGGGGCAGTGTGGTGGAATGGTACAAATGTAGTATGGTTATTTGTTCCTTGCTTCTTTCTCTCTCATAAATAACTGAGTTTCTTAGTGTAGGGTGCCCCCATCACTGCTGTGTCTCCTCAATGTTCTAAAGGAAAAGTTTGTAACTTTCATAATATGATCAAATTGTCCAAAGTATATAAAATCTAGCCATGTAAATTGGAAAAGTAGTCATATTTTTCTATTTGTTCTGCAGTGGTGTAAATATAGCAAATTTTTCACTCGAAATAACACAGACATGGAAAAAATCATGAGGTTTTCACTTGTGTTATCTGCGAAGGGGTCTGATATAATTATGTTTAAGAAATTGGTTCCTCTTTTTCCCCCAAACAATATTTTAGCCAAACCAATTACTCTTTATTTTTTAAAAAACAGTTTTATTGAAATATAGTTTACCTATCATATAGCTGACCCATTTAAAGTGTACAATTCAGTGGTTTTTATGTATAAAAGCCACAGATGTGTGCAATGATCACCACACTCAATTTTAAAACATTTTCATCGGCACAAAGGAAAGCCTGTACACTTCCCCATTCCCCATGCTCCTCAGTCCTAAGCAGCAGCTAATATATTTTTTGTCTGCGTAGATTTGCCTATTTTGGATATTTCATATGAATAGAATCATATACTACATGGTCTTTTGTGAGTGGCTTTTTACACTCGATATAATGTTTTCAAGGTTCATCTGTATTGTATCAGTACTTTTATTTCTTTTTATGGCTAAATAATATTCCATTATATGGATATATCATATTTTGTTTATCCATTTGTCTATTGATTGACATTTGAGTTGTTTCCACCTTTTGGCTATTGTGAATAGTGCTGCTATGCATGTTCATGAACATGTGTTTGAACAACTGTTTTCAATTCTTTTGGATATATAGAGTGGAATTGGGTGGTATGGTAATTTTATGTTTAACTTTTTTGTGGAATCACAAAACTGTTTTCCACAGTGGCTGCAACATTTTACAATTCCAGCAATGTACGAAGGTTCCGATTTCTCCACATTCTCCCATTCTTATTTTCCTTTTTTTATTATAGTCATCTTAGCAGGTCTGGAGAGGTATCTCATTGTGATTTTGATTTGCATTTCTCTGACTAATGATGTTGAGCATCCTTTCCTGTGCTTGTTGGCTATTTGTATGTATTTTTAAAGAAATGTCTATTCAAGTCCTTTGCCAGTTTTTATTTGTCTTTTGTTGTTGAGTTGTAAGAGTTCTTTGTATATTCTGGATACTAGACTCCTTTAAGATGTGGTTTGCAAATATTTTCTCCAATTCTTTAGGTTACATTTTCTCCTTCTTGATAGTGTCCTTTGATGAACAAAAGTTTTAAATTTGGTGAAGTCCAATTTACCTAGTTTTTCTTCTGTTGCCTGTGCTTTTTAGCGTCATATCCAGGAAGTTATTGACAAATCTGAGGTCATGAAAATTTACTCCTATATTTTCTTCTAAAAGTTTTATAGTTTTTGCTCTTACATTTAGATAGTTGATCCATTTTGTGTTATTTTTTGTGTAAATGTGAGGTAAGGGTCCAACTTCATTCTTTTGCATGTGGGTATCAAATTGTCCCAGCAGCATTTGTTAAAAAGGCTATTTTTTCCCCATTGAATGATTTTGGCACTCTTGTTGAAAATCACTTAACCATAGACACATGAGTTTATTTCTGGATTCTCAATTCCATTCCATTGATCTTTATGTCTATTGTTACATTAATACCAAACTGTCTTGATTACAATTAGTTTTGCTGCCCTAAAAATCTCCTGTGCTCCAACTGTTCATCCTTCCCTCCTTCCCTGTCAACTCCTGATAACCGCTAACCTTTCACTGGTCTTTTTACTGTTGCTATAGTTTGCCATTTCCAAAAATTCCTATGGTTGGAATGATACAGAATGTAGGCTTTTCAAATTGACTTCTTTCACTTAGCAATATGTATGTCTTTTTGTGGCTTGATAGCTCATTTCTTTTTATCGTTGAATAGTGTTCCATTGTATGGATATATGAGTTTGTTTATCCATTCACTTGTTGAAGGACATCTTGGTTGCTTCTAAGTTTTGGTAATTATTAATAAAGCGGTTATAAAGATTCATGTGCAGGTTTCTCTGTGGCTGTAAGTTTTCAACTCATTTGGTTAAATACCAAAGAGCTCGATTGCTGGATTGTACGGTAATAGTATGTTTAATTTTGTAAAAAATTGCTAAGCTGTCTTCCTAAGTGGCTGTATCTTTTTGTATTCTCACAAGCAATGAACAAGAGTTCCTGTTGTTCCACATCCTCGCCAGCATTTACTGTTGTCAGTGTTTTGCATTTTAGCCATTCTAACGTGTATAATGATATCTCATTGTTGTTTTAATTTGAAATTCTCTAATGACACATCAAGTCGAGCATCATTTTGTATGCTTTTTTGCCATCTGTATACCTTCTCTGATGAGGTGTCTGTTCAGATCTTTTGCCTATTTTTAAATTGGGTTTTTTATTTTCTTATTGTTGAGTTTAAGAGTTCTTTGTATATTCTGAATGCCAGTTCTTTATCAGATATGTGTTTTGCAAATATTTTCTCCCAGTCTATGGTTTATCTTTTCTTTTTCTTAACAGTGTCCTTCTTGCAGCAGATGTTTTAAATTTTAATTAAGTCCCACTTATCAAATTTTTCTCTCATGCATCATGCTTTTGGCGGTGTATGAAAAAACTCATTGCCAAACCCAAGGTCACCTAGATTTTCTATGTTATAATCTAGAAATTTTATAGCTGTGCATTTTACATTTAGGTCTATGATCCATTTTGAGTCAATTTTTGTGAAAGGTGTAAGGTTTGTGTTTAGATTCATTTTTCTTTTTCTTTTTTGCATGTAGCTGGATAGTTGTTCCAGCACCATTTGTTGAAAGGACTATTCTTTCTCTATTGAATTGCCTTTGCTCCTTTGTCAAAGGTTGAAGGTCAGCTGACTATATTTATGCAGTCTATTTCTGGTCTCTCTCTTCTGTTCCATTGATCTATTTGTCTGTTCTTCTGTGAATCCCACACTGTCATGATTACTGTAGCTTTATAGTAATTCTTGAAGTCAGGTAGTGTCAGTCCTCTGACTTTGTTCTTCTCTTTCAACATTATAGTGGCTATTCTGAGTCTTTCCTCTGACTTCATTCTTCTCTTTCAATATTGTGTTGGCCATTCTGGGTCTTTTGCCTTTCCATATACACTTTAGAATCAGTTTGTTGATATCCAAAAAATACCTTGCTTGGATTTTGATTGGGATTGTATTGAATCCATAGATCAAGTTGGGAAGAACTGACATCTTAACAATATTGAGTCTTCCTGTCTATATACGTGGAATATCTCGCCATTTATTTAGATATTCTTTGATTTCATTCCTCAGAGTTTTATAGTTTTTCTCATATAGATCTTGTATATATTTTTTATATATATACTTAAGTATTTCATTTTGTAAGTGCTAACGTAAAATGTTATTTTGTTTTTATTTTATTTTATTTTTTGTAAGGAAGATCAGCACTGAGCTAACAACCATACCAATCCTCCTCTTTTTTTGCTGAGGAAGACTGGCCCTGGGCTAACATCCATGCCCCTCTTCCTCCACTTTATATGGGACGCCACCACAGTGTGGCCTGACAAGTGGTGCATCAGTGTGCGCCCGGGATCTGAACCTGGGCTGCCAGCAGCGAGCGCGTGCACTTAACCGCTATGCCATGGGGCTGGCCCAATGTTATTGTGTTTTTAAAATCAAATTCCAATTGTTCGTTGCTGGTATATAAGAAAGCAATTGACTTCTGTGTATTAATGTTCTATCCTGCAACCTTGCCATAATTGCTTATTTGTTCCAGGATATTTTTTGTTACTTCTTTGGGATTTCTACATAGACAATCATGTCATTTGTGAACAAAGAAAGTTTTATTTCTTCTTTCACAATTTGTATGCCTTTTATTTCCTTTTCTTGTCTTATTGCATTACCTATGACTTCCAGTAAGATGTTGAATAGGAGTGATGAGAGGGGACATCCTTGTCTTATTCCTTATCTAAGCAGGAAAGCATCTAGTCTTTCACCATTAAGTGTGTTAACTGTAGGTTTTTGTAGGTATTCTTTATCAAGTTGAAGAAATTTCTTCTATTCCTAGTTTGCTAAAGGCTTTTAACATGAATAGGTGTTGTATTTGTCAAATGCTTTTTCTGCATCTGTTGATATGACCATATGCTTGTACTTCTTTATTGTGTTTTTGTGATGGATTACATTAATTGATTTTGGAACGTTGAACCAGCTTTGCATGCCTGGAATAAATCTCACTTGGTTGTGATGTATAATTTTTTTTTATACATCGTTGAATTCAATTTGCTAATATTTTGTTGAGGATTTTTGCCCTTATGTTCATGAGAGAGATTGGTCTGTAGTGTTCCTTTCTTGTAATATCTTTGTTTGGTTTTAGTATTAGAGTAATGCCAATTCGTAGAATGTGTTAGGAAGAATTCACTCTGCTTCTGTTTTCCGTAAGAGATTGTAGAGAATTGGTACAATTTCTTCCTTAAATGTTTGGTAGAATTACTGCTGAAATCATCTGGGCCTAGTGTTTTCTGTTTTAAAAGGCTGTTAATTATTGATTCAATTTCTTTAATAGATACAAGCCTATTCATATTATCTATTTCTCTTTATGTGAGTTTTAGTAGATTATATCTTTCAAGGGATTGGTCTATTTCGTCTAGGTTTTAAAATTTTGGGGTATAGATTATTTATAATATTCTTTTTTTTTTTATCCTTTTAATGCTCATGGCATCTGTAGTGATGGCCCTTTTTTTATTTCTGATATTAGTAATTTGTCTCTTCTCTCTTTTTTTGAGTTAATATGGCTGGAGGTTTATCACTTTTATTGATTTTTTTAAAGAATCAGCATTTTGCCAAAGCAATCCTGAGAAAAAAGAACAAAGTAGGAGGTATTACACTCTCTGAATTCAAAATATACTACAAAGCTATAGTAATCAAAACAGCATGGTACTGGCAGGAAAACAGACACACCAATCAATGGAACAGCATTGAGAACCCATAAACATCTGTGGAGAGCTAATCTTTGACAAAGGAGCCAAGAACATACAATGGAGAAAGGAAATTCTCTTCAATACATGGTATTGAGAAAACTGGACAGCCATATGCAAAAGAATGAAAGTAGACCATTATCTTATACCGTACACAAAAATTAACTCAAAATGGATTAAAGACTTAAATGTAAGACCTGAAGCCATAGAACTCCTAGAAGGAAACATAGGCAGTCCACTCTCTGACATTGGTCTTAGCAGTATATTTTTGAACACCATGTCTGCTCAGGCAGGAGAAAAAAGAAAAATACAAATGGGACTACATCAGACTAAAAACTTCTGCGCAGCAAAGGAAACCATCAACAAAATGAAAATACAACGCACCAACAGGGAGAAAATATTTGCAAATCATATATATGACAAGGGGTTAATTTCTAAAATATATAAAGACCTCATACAACTCAACAACAAAAAAATGAACAACTCAATCAAAAAACGGGCAGAGAGGGACCGGCCCCATGGCTTAGCGGTTAAGTGCGCGCGCTCCGCTACTGGCAGCCCGGGTTCGGATCCCGGGTGTGCACCGAAACACCGCTCCTCTGGCCATGCTGAGGCGGCGTCCCACATACAGCAACTAGAAGGATGTGCAACTATGACATACAACTATCTACTGGGGTTTTGGGGAAAAAAAAAAAAGGAAGAGGATTGGCAATAGATGTTAGCTCAGAGCCGGTCTTCCTCAGCAAAAAGAGGAGGATTAGCATGGATGTTCGCTCAGGGCTGATCTTCCTCACAAAAAAAAAAAATGGGCAGAGAATCTGCACATTTTTCCAAAGAGGATATACAGATGGCCAACAGGCACATGAAAGATGTTCAGCATCACTAATTATTAGGGAAATGCGAATCAAAACTACAATGAGATATTACCTCACACTCATCAAAATGGCTATAATTAATGAGACCAGAAATAACAAGTGTTGGAAAAGATGTGGAGAAAAGGGAACCCTCATACACTGCTGGTGGGAATGCAAACTGGTGCAGCCACTATGGAAAACAGTATGGAGAGTTCTCAAAAAATTAAAAATAGAAATACTATACGATCCAGCTATTCCAGTACTGGGTATTTATCCAAAGAACAAGAAATCAATAATTCAAAAAGATATATGTACCGCTATGTTCATTGCAGCATTATTCACAATAGCCAAGATGTGGAAGCAACCCAAGTGTCCATCAACAGATGAATGGATAAAGAAGATGTGGTATATATATATACAATGGGGTATTAGCCATAAAAAAAGACAAAATCATGCCATTTGTGACAACATGGATAGACTCTGAGGGTATTATGCTAAGCAAAATAAGTCAGATGGAGAAAGACAAATAACATATGATTTCACTCATATGTGGAAGATAAACAAACAAACAAACATATAGATAAGGAGAACAGATCGGTGGTTACCAGAGGGGAAGTAAGTGGGGGGAGGGTGAAAGGAGTAAAGGGGCACGTATGTATGGTGACGGATAAAAACTAGAATATTGGTGGTGAGCACAATGCAGTCTATACAGAAACTGAAATATCATAATGTACACTTGAAATTTGCACAATGTTATAAGCCAATATGACTTCAATAAAATAACTTAAAAAAAAAGAATCAGCATTTTCATTGATTTTCTCTATTGATTTCCTGTTTTCAATGTCATTGATTTCTGCTCTAATTTTTATTATTTCTCTTATTCTGCCTATTTTGCTCTTTATTCTCTAGTTTCCTAAGGTGGAAGCTTAGATTATTGATTTTAGATCTTTCTTCTTTTCTTTTTTGTTTTTTGTTCTTTGTGAGGAAGATCGGCCCTGAGCTAACATCTGCCAATCCTCCTCTTTTTGCTGAGGAAGACTGGCCGTGGGCTAACATCCATGCCCATCTTCCTCCACTTTATATGGGATGCCGCCACAGCATGGCTTGACAAGCAGTGCGTCAGTGCGCGCCCGGGATCCAAACTGGCGAACCCCGGGCTGCCGCAGCGGAGCGCGCGCACTTAACCGCTTGCGCCACCAGGCCGGCCCCTCTTCTTTTCTAACACAAGTGTTCAATGTTACAAATTTCCCTCAAAGCTTTTGCTGTATCCCACAATTTTTGATAAGCTGTATTTTCATTTATTTCAAAATATTTAAAAATTTCTTTTGAGATTTCTTTGATCCATGTGTTATTTAGAAGTATATTGTTTAATCTCCAAGTATTTGGGAGGTTTTTCAGTTATTTCTCTGTTATTAATTTCTGGTTTAATTCCATTGTAGTCTGAGAACATACTTTATATTATTCTATTCATTTAAGGTTGTTAAGCTGCGTTTTATGGCCCAGAATGTGATCTATCTTGGTGAATCTTCCATGTGAGCTTAAGAAGTATGCACATTCTTATGTTATTGGATGACATATTCTATAAATGTCAATTAGATCCAGTTGTTTGATGGTACTGTTCAGTTCAACTATATCCTTACTGATTTTCTGCCTGCTAGATTTGTCCATTTCTCATAGAGGGGTGTTGAAGTCTCCAAAGATAATAGCAGATTCATCTCTTTCTCCTTGCAGTTCTATCAGTTTTTGCCTCATGTATTTTTATGCTTTTTTGTTAAAAATATTAATCTAACTGTTGTTAGGTGCACACACATTAGGAATTGTTGTCCTCTTGGAGAATTGATCTCTTCACCATTATGAAATGCCCCTCTACTGTTATGAAATGCCTCTCTTTATTCTTAATAATTTTCCTTGCTCTGAAGTCTGCTTTGTCTGAAATTAATATAGCTACTCCAGCTTTTTTTTGATTAGTGTTAGCATGGTATATCTTTCTCCATCCTTTACTTTTAATTTGTGTCTTTATGTATAAAGTGGGTTTCTTGTAGGCAACATAGAGTTGTCTTTTTTTTAATCCACTGTGACAGTCTCTGTCTTTTGTGTATTTAAACCATTGACATTTAAGATGATTATTGATATAATTGTATTAACGTCTGCCATATTTATTACTGTTTTCTGTTTGTTGTTCTTGTTCTTTGTTTCTTTTTTGGTCTTCCACTATTTTTCTTCCTTTTTTGGTTTTAATCAAGCATTTCATATGATCCCATTTTCTCTTCTTTATTAATGTGTAAATATACTTCTTTCTTTAAACTTTTTTTGATTGGTTGCCTTTCAGTTTGAGGTATAAATTCACAACTAATCCAAGTCCTCTTTCAAATAACACTATACCACTTCATAGGCAGTATAAATGTCTTATAATAAAGTATTCCCAGTTTCTCTTTCCTATCCTTATAACATTGCTGTCATTCATTTCACTTATCTGTAAGCTATAATCACCACGTACATTATTGCTATTATTATTTTGAACAGTGATCTATTAGATTAGTAACAATAAGAAAAATACAATATTTGTTTTTAGTTTCATTTATTCTTTCTCTAACACTCTTCCTTTCTTTATATAGATTTGAGTTTCTGACCTATATTATTTTCCTTCTTTCTGAAAAATTTCTTTTAACAGTTCTTGCAAAGCAGGTCTACTGGTGACAAATTCCCTCAATTCTTGTTTGTCTGAGAAAGTCTTTATTTCTCCTTCATTTTTGAAGGATAATTTTGTTGGATACAGACTTCTAGGTTGGTGTTTTCTTTCTTTCAACACTTTAAATATTTCACTCCATTCTCTTCTTGTTTATGTGGTTTCTGAAGAGAAGTCCAAGGTAATTCTTATCCTTGCTTCTCTACAGGTAAGTTTCGCGTCTTCCCCCTACCCTGTGGCTTCTTTCAAGACTTTCTGTTTCCCTTTGATATTTTGCAGTTTGGATATGATATGCTTAAGTATAGTTTTTTGGTATTTGTCCTGCTTGATGTTCTCTGAGCTTCCTGGATCTGTGATTTGTTGTCTATCATTAACTTTGGGAAATTCTCAGTCATTATTGCTTCAAATATTTCTGCTGTTCCTTTGTCTCTTCTTCTGGTATTTTCATTACACATGTGTTACACTTTTTGTAATAGTCCCACAATTCTTGGATATTCTGTTCTCTCTCTCTCTTTTTCACTTTGCATTTTAGTTCTAGAAGTTTCTATTGACATTTCTTCAGGCTCATTGATTTTTTCTTTGTCCATGTCCAGTCTATTGATGAACTGATCAAAGGCAGCCTTCATTTCTGTTACGGTGTTTTTGAGTTCTAGTATTTCCTTTGATTCTTTTTTAGAGTTTCCACCTATTGTGACTTTTTAAAATTAACATTTGTTAAGTAGAGCCCTAGGTATCAGATGGTGAGCCACAGTTCAACAAAAGACTGCAAGGGAAAGTGAAATAGAAAAGTTTATTACTCACAAGTCCTGGAGGAGGAACACAGCACACTTCGTGCCCACGGGGAGGTCAAGGCAGGGTGTGGGCAGAGAGAGTAGGGCAGGACCTGCAGCATGTGCCTTGATTAGGGGCCGTGAGTGGAGTGCTTTGAGGTTCCCAGGCTAAGCCTGGATTGGTCAATTCAAACCAAAAAGAGCGAGGTTTTGGTAAGGTTTATAGGGGTCTTATCTAAGGGGTGCACAAGGGGAAGGCCCTGGAAGGCAGGGGACAATGCTATCATGAGGGTGGTTGGGGGAGTCAGATCAGGGTTTACCTTTACCTGCGACTCTTCAGGCTGTTATCTTGGGCATGCGCTCACAGGAGGGGCTAATGTCGGTTCAAGGTCCCTGCAGTCTGCTTGGCCACACAAAGTGGTTGCTGGGGCAGCAATATCATGGAGTGGTTTAGCTCAACTCAACACCGCCTCTCTGCTTATATTACCCATCTGTTCTTCATCTTTTCCTTTAGAGCCCTTAGCCTGTTAATCGTAGTTGTTTTAAACTCCTGGTTTGATCATTCCGATATCTCTGCCATATCTGAGTCTGGTTCTGATGCTTGCTCTGTCTCTTCAAAGTGTGTTTTTTTGTCTTTAGGATGCCTTGTAATTATTCATCGAATGCTGGACATGGTGTACTGGGCTAAAGGAACTGAGGTAAATAGGCCTTTAGTGTGAGGTTTTAGGTTTACCTGGCTAGGGGTTAGACTGTATGTGCTGTTTGTTGTACATTTTGGTATCAGATACTAAAATTTCTCTGGTGTCCTTGTTTTTGTCTCACCCGTTGTCTTTTGTGTTCCCTAGATATCTCTTCTTAAATAAGGTCTGAGAATTGCAGTTCCTTCAGTTATAATCCCATTATTATACAGGAACCCTATTGATATGGTGGTAAAGTGCAAGGGGAGGGGAAGCTTTCTGTAGTCCTGTGATTGGGTCTTAGCTTTTTAGGGAGCCCGTACCCATGGGCTGTGACCTTCACAAGTGCTTCTCAGTCTCCTCTCCCCCTTAGGTGGGACGGGAAGTCTAGAGGGTGCTGGAGTTGGGTATTTCCCTTCCCCAAGGTCAGCTAGGCTCTGGTAAAATAGTTTCTTTTGAGGTCAGGCCTTGTTAAGAAGAACAGGCTACTCTCCCCCTCTCACTGACAGAAGTATGAGAGGATTTTTCTCTGATCTGCACTGTGAGAACTTGGTTGAGCTCCTAGGCGCAAAACTCACAAAAGTGTGGGGACTCCCCTAAGACTGCCCCCCCACCCCCATCCCGAGTTTTTAACTCTCAAACTTACCTACAGTGAGCCTCCAGCAATTCATTGTTACAGTTTAGGTTTTCCTACCCCAGTACTGGTTCTTGCAGAAGTTTTCGCTCTGATATTTGTGGTTGTCTGTATCTGCCTGTGTCCCCAGTTTTGGGGACAGTGGTTTGCCCTATTACCTCAGTTCTTTGAAGGATCTAAGAAGAGTTGTTGATCTTCAGTTTGTTCAACTTTTTCTTGTGTGGATGGGAAGGATGATGTCTGAGCTCCTTACACGCTGGACTGGAAACCAGAAGTCTCTCTACAAAAATTTTTACTGTAGTGGAATCTTACATACCATTCTTCTTAGCAATTCCATGTTGTTTAAATAAGTAAAAGTCTTGCACATGTGCCAAGAAGCATGAATAAGGCTATTCACAAGAGTATATACATAATAGGAAAAAACCTGGAAAAACCAATTACCAGTGACAGAAGGATAAATGATTTGTGATAAATTCACATGATGGAATCGTACATCTCAATGAAAGTGAGTGAACATGCACAAATCTCACTAATATCATCCTGAGTGGAAAAAAGAGTCCCAGAAAACAACAAATAGTAAGATATTCTTTCTATGAGGTTCAGAAGCCATCAGAACTAAAATGTGTATTGCTCGGCACAGATAGACTGTATTTCAATGATTGTAAGGTGCAAAGTGAGGAAAAATTTTTGAAAAAGGAACACTGGAATGACAAACTAGAAACAAATAAAAATAGTTCCCTCTAGTGGAGATGGTGGTAGTTTGGAGTCATGGTGGAAAGCTTTGGAATAGAAGCAAATCTATTGCGAGTATATATTTTTCGACATAATTTTCATCTTAAAAAAATTTCTTTTTCATATTTAAAAAATATAATTACAGCCAGCCCTGATGGCCTAGTGGTTAAAGTTCGGCACTCTCACTGCTTTGGTGGCCTGGGTTCGTTTCCCAGTCACGGAACCACACTACCCATCTGTCAGTTGCCATGCTGTAGTGATGGCTCACATAGAAGAACTAGGAGGACTTAACAACTAAGATATACAACCATGCACTGGGGCTTTGGGGAGAAAAAAAAAAGAGGAAGACTGGCAACAGATGTTAGCTCAGGGTGAATCTTTCCTGCAAAAAAAATTAATCATAATAAAATAAAATTAGATCATAAATGGAAAAAAGGAAGCCCTAAAATAGAAAACAAACAGAAACAAATGAACCTAACTGTATGTCAACTTGGTAACATAATCTCAGAGAAAAAAGAGTTATTCCAAGTGACCTTTGAACACAGAACTCTGTACATCTTTAATGAAATATAGATTACGAGTAAAAGAAACTAGAGAAAAGAATGAGTGTGAGAGAGAGAACTACAAATAAATTTCATCCCTCTGTCAGTAGTTTTGTTCTCAGTCATAATATTGGTATTCAATTTTGAAAGCATTAGATGTTTATTGTAAGATAAAGCAAACAAGTAAATATCTTAAAGTTATTAGGAACCAAGATTTTCTGTGTCAGAGAGCTACAAATGTAAAATCATGCCACGTCAAGTTAAATTTGAGTTGAATGTATCAATACAAACTCGAGTTAAAAGTATATACACATATTCTGCATCTTGAAGGGACTAAAAGCAATGACATCCTAGTAGAGCCCTCCTAGAGCTCAGATATCGGTTTCTAAATTCCTTTCTCCACTCCAGGGAATTAGGGCTCTTTAGAGATATGGTTGAGTATGGACTGGGGCTGGGAGAGGACAGGTGGGCTCACCAATTCTGGGTGTGCCAAAGAGAAGGAAGAGCTCAAAGACTACTGGGTGACATTGAAAGGACACAGCAGTCAGTTTGCTGGAGCTCCCACTGGTAAAATCTGGGGCAATTTGATTATCAAAGAGAATAGTGATTATAAAAACTTTGAATAAATACAAATTTATGAGTCTGAACTTATTTTAAAAAAAGAACAGAAAGAAAGAAAAAAAGACTCACAGACCACCATCGCAGGCAATTATTATACCTACTCCCATTCTGGAAATTGGTCATTAAAGAAAAATAATTAAACTTTCTTCCTGCATTTTGCAAGGAACAACAGTTCATCTCCACTTGGTGAGAGATGACTCTTCTTTACTGAAGAATGCAGGTGATTAACATAAGAATTACAATATCATCACTTTTCAATTTCCATTAAACAATCAGTTTAGGTGAATATCACAGTGGTTGTGGAAACCTCTACTTCCAAGTATACTGGGCAACAAGTTAATTTGCACTACGCCAAAATGTCATTCCAGAGAGAAAAACATACCTTTTCATCAGCGTCATCTGGCAATTACCACCTTAATGAAGTAATCAAACTGGGCATGTACTAATAATCGCACTACTTGCTATTATTTTCCTACTAATATGATGATATAGAAATAATTCATTGTCACTCTTTTGGGCACTTTTGCCCAATATGTTTAATTTGGATTTAACCAAGCCTTTGGACCCACCTTCCAGTTTACAGGATGCTAAATTACCATGAATAAAAAGCATATAAATCTCAAATATAGGTTATTCTACAAGGCAACTGGCCTTGTCTCTTCATAAAGTCAATGTCATGAATAAAAAAATATTCCAGATTAAAAGAGACTAAAAAGACATAAGTAATAAATACAATGTGTGAATCTTGATTGGATCCTGACTTTAAAAAAGAGAACTGGGCCAGCCCTGGTGGCCTAGTGGTTAAGTTCAGTGCACTCCGCTTCAGTGGCCTGGGTTCAGTTCCCAGGCGTGGACCTACACCACTCATCTATCAGTGGCCATGCTGTGATGGCAGCTCACATACAAAATAAAGGAAGATTGGCAACAGTTGTTAGCTCAGGCAAATCTTCCTCAGAAAACAAACAAACAAAACAAAACAAAACCCAGAATTACAAGATAGTTGAGGACAACTGCAGAAATTTGAATATTAATTGGCTATTCAGGAATTATTGTTAATTTTCTTAGATGGTAATGCAGTTCCACTGGTTTGTGGCAGTGGAGAAAGAAACTTCTGTGTAAAAAAATAATTTTTAAATTCAGATTAACAATTGACAAAATTGGTATAACTCTAATATATAAAGAAATTATTTTTTATTCACAAGAAATATAGCAATTTATACTGTTTCTCTCAGGAATCACTGTCTCTCCTTGTCTAACATCCAGTGTCTTAAAAACTGTTTTCATATATTTTGTCTGGTTTGTTAGATTGTTTCAGGAAGGAGCTTAAATATAGTCTCTGTACTCCATCTTGGCCAGAAGTAGAAGTCCAAGCATTGATGATAGAAATAAAAATAGAGTTTTTTTGGAGAGAAAGCTGGTAAGATCTATAAAAATTAAAAATGCAGATACTCACTGGGAAATATTACCCTCTGGGGTACATATTCCATATTCCATAGAAAAACTGTACAAATATGTATATGAAAGGATATATATATATACACACACACACACACAAGGAAGTATAATGTATGTTACATATAATAAATAGCAGTAACAATAACAAAACCCCACAAAATAAAAAACTGGAAATAAGATAATGCTCATAAATACTGGAATTGTTGGGTGCATTTTAATACATGGAATATTATGCAGTCATTAAAGCAGATAAATGAAAGCTTTACCAGGTGACCTGGAGGGATTTCCCAGTGTCATTGTTATGCAAGGATCATAAGAGAGAAGTTGTATAATATAATCCCATCTTTTCAGAGAAAAATAACCCATATATACATGTGTGCATATGTGAGCATGTGTGTGTATGTATGCTTTTATATTGTGTCTGGATAAGTGAGCATGAATTTGAATACAGAAATTTACACACCAGGTTGTTAATAAGGATACCTGAAAGGCATGAGAAGACCATGTTAGTGAGGAAGGAGAAGAAAGATGGGAAAAAAGATATATTTTCTAATAAAGTTTTAAACTGTTATTATGTGTATATATATAGCTAAACAAAATCTCTAGATCAATGAGATCATGGTAATAATTTAAATTAATTTACTCATTGCCTTGCCTGTTTTAAAGTTAAAATTTAATTTTTTCTACAATGTTACATTAGTATTAAATAGAGGCTTAGAGGATATACAAAAGACTCAAATCAAATTTCTAGAGATGAAAACTACAATGTCTGACATGAAAAGTTCACTGGATGTAATTAACAGTAGATTAGACATTGCAGAAGAAAAACTTACTAAATTTGAAACCATAGCAATAGAAATTATTGAAAATGAAATATAGGAAAAAGGAATTTGAAAAGTGAAAGAATACCGAGTGAGCTGTGGGACAACATCCATCAGCCTAAACTATGGGTAATTGGATTCCCTGATGGAGGGAAGAGAGACAGGAACAGAATAAACACTTGAAGAAATAATGGCCAAAACTTTCCAAGCTTAAAGAAAACTGTAAACCCACATATCCAAGAAGCTCAGCAAACTCTAAGCACAATGATGATGATAAAGGGTATTAAACAGGAGGACATAACAATCCTAAACATTTATGCATCTAATAACAGAGTTCAAAATACATGAAGCAAAAAACTGATAATCAGAAAAGACAAATTGACAAATCCACAGTTATAGTCATAGATCTCAATACCCTTCTCTCAATAATTAGTAGAACACTTAGGAAACTGGCAAGGATATCGTAGACTTGAACAACACTGTCAACTGACATGACCTAATTAACATTGACAGAACACTCTATCCAACAACTGCAGAGCACACATTCTTCTCAAATACACATGGAACATTTACCAAGACAGAGCAGATTCTGGGCCATAAAACAAATTTAAAAAATTTAAAAGGATTCAAGTCATACAGTATGTGTTCTATGACCATAAGGGAATTAAATTAGAAATCAGTAAAGAAGGATTTCTGGGGAGTCCCTAAATATTTGGAAACTAAATAACACACTTCTAAATAATCCATGTGTCAAAGAAGAGACCCGAAGGGAAATTAAAAAGTGTTTTAATGGAATGGAAACGAAGGAAAATGATTTTGAATCTAAATTTATATCTAGCTGTGGTAGGTTGAATTGTGTCCCCAAAAAGATATGTTGGAGTCCCAAACCACTGTAACTCAGAATGTGACCTTATTTGGAAATATAGTCATTGAAAATGTAATTAATTAAGTTGAGATGAGGTCATACTGGTATAGGGTAGATCCTTAATCCAATATGACTGATGTTCTTAAAGAAGAGAAAACGCAGAGACAGACACAAGGAGAATGCCATGTGATGACAGAGGAAGAGATCAAGTACAAAAATCATTAAGGCTAGAGAATATTTGAACAACTGAATTCTAATTGAGATTTATAGAATGCAACATCGAACCACTGCTGAACACAGTCTTTTCCTGTGCATATGGGAAATTCATCAAAACAGGTCAAGTCTCAAAAAATTTCAAAAGATTGAAAAACTACACAATATGTTCTCTGACTACAATGGGATTAAACTAAAAATCAATAACTAAAATATAACTAGAAAATTCCAACATATTTGAAAATTAAGAGACACACTTCTAAGTAACTCATGGGTCAAAGAAGTTTTACAATGGACGTTAGAAGATATTTGAACAAAACAATGAATGCAAAACACATCAACATATATAGGATGCAGTTAAAGCAGTACTAAGGGGAATGTATAGCTTTAATACATTTATTAAAAAGGAGAAAGATTTCAAATTAATGATGCAAACTTCTACTCGAGAAGGAGGTTCTTTCCGTACTAGAGCAATTGTATATTTGTATGAAAAAAAATCAACCTTACATCATACAGAAAATTTGAGATGGATTATAGACATAAATGTGAAAGACAGAATTATAAAGCTTCTAGAAGAAACAGGAGAATGACTTCATTACCTAGAAGTAAGCAAAGAGTTCTTAGGACACAAAAAGCTCTAATCCTAAATGAAAAATTGACAAATTGGACTTAATCGAAAATTTAAACCTCCACTCATCATAAGTCAGTATTAAGAGAGTGAAAAGGCAAGCCGTACACTGGGAGAAAATAATTACATATCACAACACATTTTTATTTTGTTATCGGACCAAACCTGGGTCCCTTCTTGGGAGTTAAATCAAACTGCACCAGAAGTAGTTGTTTCACAAAGCAGAATTTTTATTTGTGGCAGGTAGCAAAGAAAAATATAGACCACAGGGAATAATTTCACAAAGCTATGGCCCCCTCGAGCACAGGGAGGTGGGTATCTTTATTTGGGGTAGGGAATGAGTATTCAAAGGGGAAGTTTCATCATCACATGTAGAGGTGGGCATAAGCTTGCACATGCGTGGTTTGAAATCAGCTTCTACATACATGGCATGACCTAAAAATGGCTGCTTCATCCCTCCCAGAGAAGGGGAATTTACGATGTTAACGAGGGCAGGTTACTTTAGTACAACTCTCTGCCTATCTGTGAGGTATCAGTCTTGTGGTTGTGGTGTGGGCCAGTCTGGTCTGGTTCAGAGTGACTGGGTCCAAGGTGGCTGTCACTTAGAGCTTCTTCCTGGAACATAGCTGAAAGTCGCATAAGCTGAAGGCCCCAAGGTGTTAGATAAAGGAACACCTGCACCTTTCAAGAGGACAAGAGATTTAGGTCAAACACAGAGGTTAGAATTTAGGCAGGACAAGAGAAGCAGGTTAGAGACCATGGCTGGTGACAATTTGACAAAGGACTTAATGTGTAGAATATATGAAGAACTCCTATAAATCAGTAATACAAAAGATCAACATCCCAATTAAAAGTGGATGAAGCACTTGAAAAGGTATTCAACAAAGAAATATATCCAAATGGTCAATAAATGTATGAAAAGGTATGCAACATCATTAGTCACCGGGGAAATGCACATTAAAACCACCAATACACACCCACCAGAAAACAATTAAAAAGACTTGCTGAAGCAGGAGTTGGTGAAGATGTGGGGGAGGCGAAACTCTCAAATCGCTGATGAGAGTATAAAATGGTAAACCACTTTGGAAAACTGTTAGAAAGTTTCTAATAAAGTTGAACGTGCACAATAATTTTACACCTATGGATATGTATATCCAAGAGAAATATGTGCATATTTCCACAAAATCTTGCTCAAGAATGTTTTCAGAAGGTTAGCACTGAACAGGAAACAACCCAAAATTCCATCTATAGGTGAACAGATAAATAGCGTTATATACATACAATAGAATATTGCTCCGCAATAAAAAAGAACAAAGTACAGCTACAATGGATCCTTATTATTCGTGGATTTTGTATTTGAGAATTTTCCTATTTGCTAAAATTTATTTGTGAGTCCAAAATCAATATAGCATTTTCGTGGTCCTTCATGGACATACACAGAGTGGTGGAAAGTTTGAATGGCCTGGTGTGCATGTTTCCAGTGAGGATGAACAAGACCACGCTCTGCCCTCTTGTTTCAGCTCATGCTATAAACATGCATTTTCGTGGTCTATTTAATGCTATGTTTTTCACATTTTTGTGCTTTTTGATATTGATTTCGCTGTTTAAAATGGCCCTCAAGTGTAGTGCTGAAGTGCTGCCTGGTGTTCCTAAGCTCAAGGGGGTTGTGATGTGCCTCACAGAGAAAATACATGTGTTGGAGAAGCTTCTTTCATGCGTGAGCTAGAGTGCTGTTGGCAGTGAGTCCATGTTAGTGACTCCAGAATGTATATTAAATAAGGGGTCTCTAAACAGAAACACACATAAAACAGAGTTTTTTGTTTTTTTTGCTGAGGAAGATTTGCCTGAGCTAACATCTGGACCAATCTTTCTCTATTTGTATGTGGGCTGCCCCCACAGCATGGCCACGGACAGACAAGTGGTGTAGGTCCGCGCCCAGGAACTGAACCCAGGCCACCGAAGCTGAGCCTGCCAAACTTAACCACTAGGCCACCAGGCCTGGCCCCAGGGTATTTGTTTTAATTTTGCTTGTTTACATGTACTGATCAGTTGATACACATTCTATATATATCGATATGTTCGTTTGTTTATATGTATTTATCAGTTGATGAAATTTTTGAGACTAGAGACTAACGGGAACCTAACCCTGAATTTCCCTGAGGAGCAATGGTTCAGTGTTTGCTAATTCAGTGTTTGTAGCAACTTTCTAGAACTCAGCTGCTGTGAATACCAAGAATCATCTGTACATGCAACAATGTGGATGAATCTCATAGACACTGTGAGCTAGACACAAAAGAGGATGTACTGTAAGATTCCATTTATACCATGCTCTAGAACAGGCAAATCTAATGGAAATTGGAAAAGTGATTATAGGGGAGTTAGGGGAGTGCTGATTGGGAAATAGCCCAAGGGCACTCTTTGGGTTGATGAAAATGTTCTGTATCTTGACCTGGGAGGTGGAAATCAAGATAGAACATGAAAATTGCTTCTACATAATGACTACTCAGCTCTTCCAACCTCTCACTTCGTTTGCTAGCTGCAATGTTATCCTACAGCCACATGGTGGCAGTGTTGTAGAAATGACCAAAATTCTGGTTGAAACTGAAGATCGTGTTCTTTCCGGTTCAGATGTTTAGTTTCTGGTTGTCTTCCATCCTCCTTTAAGTAATCTCTGGCCTCCATCAACCTCTCTTGTGACACAGTGCGAACAGTATCC
The DNA here is from genome assembly GCF_020826845.1 of Diceros bicornis minor. Taxonomy (NCBI): domain Eukaryota; kingdom Metazoa; phylum Chordata; class Mammalia; order Perissodactyla; family Rhinocerotidae; genus Diceros; species Diceros bicornis. The sequence goes on along the minus strand of NC_080742.1, from coordinate 86,099,905 downwards.
TGAAGTGAGAGCCCTGCGCTGGTCAGGCAAAATTGTGTGGCATGGCAAAGTATATCCTTGAGGCTCCCATCCCTGCCCCAGCCCTTCATGCTGTTTCAGTTCCTTTCTCCCTTCTGTGTTCCACTCCTGGCACCCGTCCCCACTCCTGGCACCCGTCCCCACTCCTGGCACCCATCCCCACTCCTTGGGCACTGGGTGCTCTTAGGCTGTCAACTTCAACAACTTGAGCCTAATCTTCCATTATTGGGAGAAGGTCACCTGTACGGAAATTAAAAAAGAAAAGCGTATTACCCCATGTCATATAATTGATGTTTCTAGAGGTAAAAATCTGGAAATGGAATAAATGCTTGTTAATTGGGGGAATAAAAAGTGCTTTATCCTGTTACAAACAAGGCAATAGGCCCAAAATGGAGTGGCTTATGCTAAGCCCAACATCACCAAACCGAGACTTTAACTTAATTACAGTTTCTGCTCTCTCAGAAATGGAATCTTAAACCAGTCAGTCAGGAACCGCCTGATCAGCACTAGTGAGGTCATCTGACTGATAGACCCCTGCCGTCCCCTAAAGCAAAGTGACCCTGCCATAGCCAACTTGCGTTTTTGCCTGGTACAACTTCCTTGTTCCTGCTCCCTTCTGCCTATAAAAGTCTCTCCTCATAACTCCTTTCTATCTGCTAGATTGGATGCTGCCCAAGTTGAATCAATTTTTGCTCAAATAAATGAAAAGTCTTTAATATGCCTCAGTTTGTCTTTTAACAACCTTTTTCAGTCAGTCATTAACAAGAATGCATTAGGTCTATATTGGAGGACTTGGGGGATTTTCCAGACCTATCGTTAAGTGAGAAAAGCAAAATGCAGGGAAGTGTGCATAATGCTACAATGACTGAGCTCCCCTAGATGTGTGTATATTTGTGTAAAATTATATGGACATAAAGAAAAGTGTGGAAAGGTACATATCAGGCGGTTAACACTGTTTACTTGGGGTGGGAAGGGACTATGGGGAAAAACAATGAAACAAGACCTGAAACAAGACCTTCATAAAAAACATTCAGGTTAACAACAGCATGGACAATATTTTAATCCCATTTATTTAAATTATATATTCTGTGTGGATGTATATCTATGTGTACATATGTATCTGTATATATACATATCTATCTTTGTATATATAAATCTAGCTTTTCCTGTATGTTTTCTGCCTTTTATATTATGCCTAGGAATTGCTGACACCAAAATTATACAAGTATATTATCTCTATTTTCTCTGGATAGCTTTGTTTCATTTTACACATATTCTCAGTCCATCTGAAGTTTATTTCCATATAAATTGTAAGGTAGGGCTTTATAAAATTTTATTTTCAAATGGTTAGCCAGTTGACTGAGAGAATGTTCTCTAACATTTTAAAAGCAGCTATAGCGTATTAGCAGGCTCAGTCTCAGCAGCAGATTAGTGTGAGTATGGATTCAGATGTGGTTGTGAAGCTGCCTTGTGGCCTCGGGAGGCTGCAGTTCAAGATGGTTGGAGGGCAGCAAAGGTGGGGCAGGGCCAGCAACACGTGGCTGCAGCTGCTCTTACCCGTGGCAATTCCTGTTGTCCAGGTGGCTTTGCCATGTCTGATCTTGCCAAGATGGGAAGAGGTTCACAGATTTTCTAGCAGATTTCCAAAAGGGAGCCTGTTCTCCAGGCTTTCATAGTCCCTTATCTCAGAAATTGAGAGACAGAAAGACATGTTTCCTTGGCTTCAGGTAGGGTGGCACCACCCAGGACCCACCTCAACAAGAATCATATCTGAAGCCAGGGCGCTTGTGCCTTGCGGCCCTTTCCAGCTCACTATCTACCCAGGGCGGACTGCGCAGAGGCTGGCAGGAGCTCCCCTCACCCTCTCCTTTTGTTTGTTTCTCGCCCTCAGTGCTCAGAGTTCTCATTACCATTTATTTCATGATCCTGTGGGGCTAACAGGACTCCTGAGCCCATCCTTGAATTCTAGATTTCTCAGGGAGGAAATGTAGATTCTCCCAGACTTCTTCCCTCCTCTCTGCTCTCTGTGAAAAAGGAATAATGACTGTGAAATAGAAAGATATCATTTCTGGTTAAGTAATGGTAACTGAAAGAAATTCCTCAAAGCTGGAAAATTTCTTTGTTATACTGTAGATAGCACAGGAAGAATTAAAAGAAGGCACCTCAAGGGATGGTGAAAGTTTGCTCCTATTCTAAACTAGAATTGAGGGATAGAACATGTTAAAATAGAAAGAAAACTCTCAAAGGATGGTAGAAAGCCAAGAGTGTTATAGAACACAGAACAAAACAGATACTGAGTCTTCAGAATCCATTAAAACAAAGTTCAGGGACAAGATAGGCGGGATCATATGGTTTGATATAACAAAAGGAAAAATTGCTCAAGAGGAATGAGATGTTCTCAAAAATGCAAATCTGATCATGTAATCATAAAAGGTTTCAATACAGAAGGCCAGGGGGCTGTACTTGGAGAACTCCGTGTTTGTGGCAGGAGCACTGGGATGAGCTCCTGAGTGGACATGTACAAAGGGAAGAGAGAAGAGATATAGAAGGGCATGGCATATACCTTAAGGAGCAATGACAGGGATGCTAAATCCTAAATGTAATGAGGCCTGCTTTGGTTTTTTTAAGGCTATGGTGGTTTCATCAAAAAATCAAAGATATGTTTAGGGGTATTAAAATGATCAAGAAAGGAATGTACTTGCACTAGGAACTCATGGGGTAAGGTTGGTGGTGACTTGATAGGTGTTATGGGTTGAATTATGTCCTCCCAAATTGTATGTTGAAGTCCTAACCCTCCGTACCTGAGACTGTGACCTTATTTGGAAATAGGATCATTGCAGATCTAGTTAGTTAAGATAAGGTCATATTGCAGTAGTCTGGGCCCTTAATTCGATATGATTGGTGTCCCTAAAAGAAGAGGAGAGAGAGGGAGGCACAGGGAGGAGAACGCCACGTGAAGACACAGACACGTGAGGGGGGGATGCCGTGTGATGAGGGAGGCAGAGATTGGAAGGATGCAGCTACAAGCCAAGAAATGCCAAGGATTGGCAGCCACCACCAGAAGCTACAAACAAGCAAGGACAGATTCTATCTAGAGTTTCAGAAGGAGCATGGCCCTGCCCACAACTTGATTTCAGACCTTTGGCCTCTAGAACTGTGAGACAATTATTTTCTGCTGTTTTAAGACACCCAGTTTGTGGCACTTTGTTATGGCAGCCCTAGGAAACTAACGGAGTTAGGGAACTGTGATGGCGTCCTCTCTTGCTTGCCCCTCCTCTTCACATAATTCTCACCATTTGGGCAGGGAGACCTTTATAAACCTACTGCTCTCCAGTCTCACACATGTTCTGTGACCCACAACTTTACTTGGAAGACCAAGTCTTCAAGGTTTGTGTCATGTATCGGTGTCAGGATGGCTCTGGGATGCTTTTGCTTATTATTTTGTACCGCTTTTTCATGTTAGCTTAGGCAGAATTTTCCTCCCAGCAACAAAGGCAGCAGGTTTGCCATTGAGCTCCTTCTCCAATTCATGGGTTAGCTGGACTGAATCTCCTGGAAACATCCCAGTTGAGGAAGGAGAACCAAGATGATCATATCTTTCTGACTATCACCAAGTTCATTTTCCTTGGCTGTTGTGATATTCATCTCCTGGCTAAGCCTTGAGGTCAAAGTTCATCTCCAACTGCAGGAAAGCCTGAGAAACACCAGACTGGAATGCACCTGACTTTCTGCCATTGGGTTCCACATCTTCATACTTGAACTGAACATGGCCTTTTCCTCCCCCAACCATCAGTCTAGGAAAAAGGTCAATGGCAAGACTCCACTTCTTTCTCTAAGAAAGTTTTATACCCAGAAAATGTGGACATAGTATGTCTTGAATTCGCCAGGTACTTAACAAATCCTTGTGAATAGCCTGAAAAAATTATAGGACACAAAAGGGGAAAATTCCATAGATGAATATTTGTGGAATAGTCACATTGAAAGCATGTGGACACAGGGGGCCATGTTATCTTGGAAGGTAGGTTTTATTTTCATACTATGGGAATCTGTCAAGTGCCCAATTCTAGATACAATTTGTCTTAATAATTAGGATAAAGTTATATAAAGCATGTAGAGCAAATTTTAAATAGATGGGCACATGGAAAGACAGCAAATCATATCACAAAAATAATCAAAAAAATGTCTTGTTGGCTCATGTATCTGATTTTGGTTTTGGCAAAAAATGACTTCCAATCATGCTGGTGCTATTTCTCTGTTGAGAACAGACAGAGGAGGTTCTGGTTCAAGAGGGCAATGTAGGAAGATCCTTAACTCACCTCCTCCCACAGACACACCGAATCTACAGCTACACACAGCAGAATTTCCTCTGAAAGAAACCCAAAAACTAGCTGAGTGACTCCACGTAGGGTGAATGAGAAAAAGCCCACATCAGAACACGAAGGAGAGGCTAAGACACAATCTCACCATAAACCACACACCTGGTGTGGGAACCCACAATCAGGAGGGAACTCACAGCCCTGAGCTTCTCCCGAGGAGCAAAGAGTGTGAACCCCACAGCGAGCACCCCAACTTTTAAAATTTTCACCTGAGAGACAAGCCCCCAAAACATCTAGATTTGAAAGCCACAAGACCCACAAGCCTATACCAAACTGAGAAATAGTTCTCAAAGGGCTTCCATGGACTCGCCTACTCCAGGGCCCAGTGCAGAGTCAGCTGATTGAAAAGCACCCAGTCTTTCTGGGAAGGAAGCTTATTTGTTTATCTTAAAGCTTCACCCTGACGCTCAGGTACCCAGCTTAACACACATCTAGGGAACTACTGAAATACTCTCCAAAGACAGAGGCTGGCAGGGACCATTTTTGCCCTCTCCCTCTGCCTTGCTTCAGGTTGCCCATATCTCCTGGAAAGGAGCTTGCATACTCATCTGGCACCCAGATTTTTGTGGCTGCCACTCAGGAGACACCTCTTGATTGCCTGGCTCTAGTGGCTAGTGGGGCTTATGCTTGTGGGTCCCACAAGACTGTAACAAACGGAGAAACAGCTCTTAACCGGCTATCACCAGGGCACAGCAGAGAGGCAACAGACTGAGGTGCCCAGTCTTTCTGTGAAAGAGGCCTATTCGCTTATCTTTATTGCTATGACCTGAGGGGCGGGCTTCTAATTAAACACACATCTAAGGGCAAACTCTTTTAGATTCTCTTCAGAGACCTCAGAGGGTGGGCACTATCTTCATGCTCTCCCTCTGCCTTGCTCCAGGGTGCTAGTAGCTCCAGGAAAGGAGCTTGTGCACACATCTGGTGCCCTAGTTTTTGTGGCTACCACCTGGGGGACACTACCTTATTGCCTGGCACTCATGGCCAGTGAGGCTAATGTTCACAGGTCCCACAGGACTGTACCAAATGGAGAAACAGTTCTTAACTGGCTATCTCCCTCAGGACATGGTTATCACCCCCAGCACACAGTGCAGAGACAGCAAACTGAAACACACTCCTAGTTTTTCTGTGAAAGAGGCCTATTAGCTTACTGTCATTGCTGTGGCCTGAGGGGCAGGCTTCTTATTAAATACACATCTAGGGACTTACTATAATCCTCTCCAGGGACCAGGGAGGCTAGTGGGTGCCATCTTCATGCTCTCCCTCTGCCTCATCCCAGTCGTCGGTGTCTCGGAGAAAGGAGCTTGTGTACACATCTGGCACACCGGCTTTTGTGGCTGCCACCAAAGGACAAATATCTTGATAGGCTGGCTCTGGTGGCCAGTGGGGCTTGTGTTCATGGTTTAATGAGACAGTAGAAAACAAAGAAATAGTTCCTAACTGGCTATCATTCGAGGCATCAGTGCAGAGGGAGCAGAAAGAAATGCCCATCTCCCAGTCTCCCCATGGAAGAGGTATATTGCATTCTTTAAAAGCTGCTGCCTGAGGGTCTGGCTTCCAATCAGCCTAAATCTAGGTGCTGATTGAGATCCTCCCTTGTGGGACACTGACAGGTTTGACACACCCTCAACTACTGGGAGCCATTAAGAATAAAGTAGGCTGCGTGGACAATCACAAAGGTTTGAGAGGCAATCAAGAGCTAGGGCAGGGCTGAACAATAACCCTCCTACACGAGGCCACTCCTTCACAAGGCCACTCCTTTATGTGGACACTCCTTCAAAACTGGGAGAAGTGGCTGTTTTAACTAATGCATAGAAACCAACACAGAGAATCAAGGAAAATGAAGAAATAGAGGAATATGTTTCAAGTGAAAGGACAAGACAAAACCTCAGGAAAAGATCTTAATGAAATGAACATAAGTGATTTTTCTGTGAAGATTTCAAAATAACAGTCATAAAGATGCTCTCCGGGCTCAGGAAAAGAATGGATGAACAGAGTGAGAATTTCAACAAAGAAATAGAAAATATAAAAAGTACTAAATAGAAGTCACAGAGCTGAACAATACAATAACTGAAAAATGCAACAAAGGAATGCAACAGCAAACTGGAGGAAGCAGAAGAAAGGACAAGTGAGCTCAAAGACAGAAAAGTGGAATTCATCCAATCAGAGCAGCAAAAAGAAAATTGAATGAAAAAAGAGTAAAGATACCTTAAAGGACTTATGGGACAATATCAAGCAGACCAACGTTTGCATTATAGGGGTCCCAGAAGGAGAAGAGAGAGAGAAAGGGGCAGACAACTTATTTCAAGAAATAATGGCTGAAACTTCCCTAACCTGGGGAAGGAAAGAGACATCCAGATCCAGAAGCCCAAATAAAATAAACTCAAAGAAACCCACACCAAGACACATTACAATTAAAATGTCAAAAGTTAAAGACAAGGAGAAAATCTTAAAAAGAGCAAGAGAAAAACAACTTGTTATGTACAAGGGAAGCCCCAAAAGACTGTCAGCAGATTTTTCAGCAGAAACTGTGCAGGCCAGAAGGGGGTGGCATGATATATTCAAAGAGCTGAAAGAAAAAGAACTGCCAACCAAGAATACTCTACCCGGCAAAATTGTTCTTCAGCGTTGAACGAGAGATAAAGAGTTTTCCAGACAAGCAAAAGCTGAAAGAGTTCATTACCACTAGATTGGCCTTACAATAAATGTTAAAGGGACTTCTTTATGCTGAAGCAAAAGGGCACTTATTAGTAACAGGAAAACATAATGAAAGTATAAATCTTACTGGTAAAGGTAAATATATAGTAAAATTCAGAATAATCTAATATTTTAAAGGTGATAGGCTAGTCACTCATAAAGCTGGTTTGAAGGTTAAAAGGCAAAAGTAGTAAAAGTAACTATAACTACAATAATTTGTTAATGGATACACAAGAAAAAAAGATGTAAATTGTCACATCAAAAACATAAAATGTGGAGGGGAGTAAAAGTGTAGAGCTTTAGAATACATTTGAACTTAAGTTGTTATCAACTTAAAATAGACTGTTTACATACAATTTGTTTTATGTAAGCCTCATGATAATCGCAAAGCAAAATTCTACAGTAGATACAGGAAAGATAAAGAGAAGGAACCTAAGTATGCCACTCAGAAAATTATCAAATTACAAAGGAAGAATGCAAGAGAAGAAGAAAGGAGCAAAGGAATTACAAAATAGCCAGAAAACAATTAATAAAATGGCAGTAAGTACACACATATTAATAATTACTTTAAATATAAATGGACTAAATTCTCCAATCAAAAGACATAGAATGGCTGAATTGATAAAAAGTAAGACCCATCTATATGCTACCTACAAGAGAGTTACTTCAGATGTAAGGACACACACAGACTGAAAGTGAAGAGATGGAAAAAGATATTCCATGTGAATGAAAATGAAAAGAAAGCTGGGGTAGCTATACTTATCTCAGATAAAACAGACTTGAAGACAAAGACTTCAATAAAATACAAAGAAGGTTATTAAGTAATGATAAAGGGGCAATCCAACAAGAGGATATAACTTTTGTAAGTATGTTACATTTACATATGTTACATTTGTAAATATTTGTAAATATTTACACAATTTACCCAACAAATGTTACATTTGTAAATATGTACCCAACATAGAAGCACATAAATATATAAAGAAAGTATTAACATATCTAAAGGGAGAAATAGACAACAATTCAATAATAGTAGGGGACTTTAATACCCCAATTTCATCAATGAGTAGATCATCCAGATAGAAAATCAATAAGGGAACATTGGCTTTAAACAACAGGTTAGATCAAATGGACTTAACAGACATATAAAGAACATTCCATCCAAAAGCAACAGAATACACCTTCTTCTTAAGCACACATGCAACATTTTCCAGGACAGATCATATGTTAGGCCACAACATAAGTCTTAATAAATTTAAGAAGATTGAAATAATTATCAAGCATCATTTCTGACCACAATGGTATGAAACTGGAAACCAATTACAAGAAAAAAACTGGAAAACTCACAAATATGTGGAGATTAAACAATGTGCTACTTAACAACAAATGAGTCAAAGAAGACATCAGAAGGGATTATAGGCCAAAATTGGACAACCTAGAAGAAATGGATAAATTCCTAGGAACATGCAACCTACCAAGACTGAATCATGAAGAAATAGAAAATCTGAACAGATCAATTACTAGTAAAGAGATTGAATCAGCAATCAAAAATCTCCCAACAAATGAAAGTCCAGGACCAGACAACTTCACTGGTGAATTCTACCAAACATTTAAAGAAGAATTAATGCCAAACCTTCTCAAACTCTTCTGAAAATAGAAGAGGAAGGAACACTTCCAAACTCATCTTATGAGTCAAGCATTACCCTGATACCAAAACCAGACAAAGATACCATAAGCAAAAAAATATATAGGCCAATATCCCTGATGAACATAGATGCAAAAATCCTCAACAAAATATTAGCAAACCAAATTCAACAATACATTAAAAGGATCATACACCGTGATCAAATGGAATTTATTCCAGGGATGCAAGGATGATTCAACATCTGCAAATCAATCACTGTGATACACCACATTAACAAAATGAATGACAAAAATCATATGATCATCTTAATAGATGCAGAAAAAGCATTTGACAAAATTCAACATCCAATTATGATAAAAATTCTTGACAAAGTGGGTGTAGAGGGAACATACCTCAACATAATAAAGCCCATACATGACAAGCCCACAGCTAACATCACAAAATGGTGAAAAGCTGAAAAGCTTTGCCTCTAAGATCAGGAATAACACAAGGATGCCCACTCTCGCCACTTTTATTCAACATAGTATTGGAAGTCCTAGCCAGGGCAGTTAAGCAAGAAAAAGAAATAAAAAGGATCCAAATCAGAAAGGAAGAAGTAAAACCATCACTATTTGCAGATGACATGATGTTATATATAAAAAACCCTAGACTCCACCAAAAAACTGTCAGAACTAATCAATGAATTCAGTAAAGTTGCTTGATAGAAAATCAACATACAAAAATCATTGTGTTTCTATACACTAATAATGAACTATCAGAAAGAGAAAGTAAGAAAACAATACCATTTACAATTGCATCAAAAAGAATAAGGTACCTATGAAAAAATTTAGCCATGGACGTGAAACACCTGTACACTGAAAACTGTAAGACACTGATGAAAGAAATTGAAGAAGATACAAGTAAATGGAAAGATATTTCATGCTCATGGATTGGAATAATTTATATTGTTAAAATGTCCATACTACCCAAAGCAATCTACAGATTCAATGCAATCTCTATCAAAAATCCAATGGCATTTTCACAGAAATAGAATAAACAATCCTAAAATTTGTATGGAACCACAAAAGACCCCGAATAGCCAAAGCAATCTTGAGAAAAAGGAAGAAAGCCAGAGGCATCACACTTCCTGATTTCAAACTATATTATAAAGCTATAGTAATAAAAAGAGTGTGGAATCAGCATAAAAACAGACGCATAGATCAATGGAACAGAGCAGAGAGTCCAGAAACGAACCCATTCATATATGGTCAATTAATTCATTGCAAGGGAGCCAAGAATACACAATGGGGAAAGGACAGTCTCTTCAATAAAAGGTGTTGCGAAAAGTGGACAGCCACACGCAAAATAATGAAACTAGACCACTATCTTACACCATACTCAAAAATTAACTCTAAATGGATTAAAGACTTAAATGTAGGAAACCATGAAAGTCCTAGATGAAAATATTGGTGGTAAGTTCCTTGACATAGGTCTTGGCAATGATTTTATTGACCTGATGCCAAAAGGAAAGGTGACAAAAGCAAAAATAAACAAATGGAACTACATCAAACTAAAAAGCTTCTGCACAGTAAAGGAAACCAACAACAAAATGAAAAGGCAACGTACAGAATGGGAGAAAATATTTGCAAGTCATATATCTGATAAGTGGTTAATATCCAAAATATACAAAAATTTCATAAAACTCAATAGAAAAAAAACAAACAATCCAATTAAAAAATGGGCAAAGGATCTGGATAGACATTCTTCCAAAGAAGACATACACACGGCGAAGAGGTACATCAAAGGATGAAAGGATGCTCAACATCACTAATCATCAGGGAAGTGTAAATCAAAACCACAATGAGATGTCTCCTCACACCTGTTAGAGTGGGTATTGTCAAAAAGACAAGCAATAACAAGCGTTGGCAAGGATGTGGAGAAAAGGGAATCCCTGTGCAGTGTTAATGAGAATGTAAATTGGTGTAGCCGTTATGGAAAACAGTATGGAGGTTTTCCCAAAAATTTAAAAGAGGACTACCATGTGATCCAACAATTTCACTTCTGAGTATTTATGCAAAGGAAATTAAAATACTAACTCGAAAAGACATATGCACCTCCGTGTTCATTGCAGCATTATGTGCAATAGCCAAGATATGGAAGCAACCTAGGTGTCCATCAATAGATGAATGGATAAAGAAAATGTGGTAAAAATACAGTGGAATATTATTCAGCCATAAAAAATAAGGAAATCTTGCCATTTGCAAGAACATGGATGGACCTTGATGGCATTATGCTAAGTGAAATAAGTCAGACACAGAATTACAAATACTGTATTACCTCTCTTATATGTGGAATCTAAAAAAACCCAAAAAACAAAGAAACTGAACTCATAGATACAGAGAATATATTGGTCATTGCCAGAGTTGGGGGGGGTGGAGTGGGGGATGAGAGAAATGGGTGAAGGTGGTCAAAAGGTACAAACTTTTAGTTATAAAATAAGTCCTTGGGATGTAATGTACAGCATGGTGACTATAGTTAGTAATACTGTATTGTATATTTGCAAGTTGCTCAGAGAGTAGATCTTTTTTTTTTTTTAATTGAGGTAACACTGGTTTATAACTTTATATCAGTTTCAGGTGTACATCATTATATTTCGATTTCTTTGTGGATTACATCACATTCACCACCCAAAGACTAATTACCATCCATCACCATACACAGATGCCCAGTCACCCCTTTTGTCCTCCGCCCTCCCTCCTTTCCCTGTGGTAACCACCAATCTAATCTCTGTATCTACGTGTTTGTTTGTTGTTGTTGTTTTTACCTTCTATTTAAGAGTGAGATCATATGGTATTTGACTTTCTCCCTCTGACGTATTTAGCTTAGCATAATACCCTCAAGGTCCATCCATATCATCGCAAATGGCAGGATTTCATCTTTTTTTTTATGGCTCAGTAGTATTCCATTGTATATATATACCACATCTTCTTTATCCATTCATCCCTTGATGGGCACTTAGGTTGCTTCCAAGTCTTGGCTATTGTGAATAATGCCGCAATGAACATAGGGGTGCATATATCTTTATGCATTCATGTTTTCATGTTCTTTGGATAAACACTCAGCAGTGAAATAACTGGATCGTATGGTAGTTCTATTAATTTTTTGAGGAATCGCCATACTGTTTTCCAAAGTGGCTGCACCAGTTTGCAATCCCACCAGCAGTGTATGAGAATTCCCTTTTCTCCACATCCTCTCCAACACTTGTTATTTCTTGTCTTGTTAATTATAGCCATTCTGACGGTGTGAGGTGATATCGCATTGCCATTTTGATTTGCATTTCCAGAATAATTAGTAATGTTGAACATCTTTTCATGTGCCTGTTGTCCATCTGTATATATTCTTTGGAAAAATGTCTGTTCAGATCTTTTGCCCATCGTGTTCTTTTGTTGTTGTTGAGTTCTTTTCATACTTTGGATACTAACCCCTTATCAGATATGTGGTTTGCAAATATCTTTTCCCAATTGTTAGGTGGTCATTTTGTTTTGTTGATGGTTTCCTTTGCTGTGCAGAAGCTTTTTAGCTTTATGTAGTCCCATTTGTTTATTTTTTCTATTGTTTCCCGTGCCTGGTCATACATGGTATTTGAAAATATGCTGCTAAGACCTATGTCAAAGAGCGTATTACCTATGTTTTCTTCTAGAAGTTTCATGGTTTCAGGTCTTACATTTAAATCTTTAATCCATTTTGAGTTAATTTTTGTATATGGTGTAAGATAATGGTCTACTTTCATTCTTTTGCTTGTGGCTGTCCAGTTTTCCCAACACCATTTATTGAAGAGACTTTCCTTTCTCCATTGTATGTTCTTAGGTCTCTTGTCAAAAACTAGCTGTCCATAGATGTATGGTTTTATTTCTGGGCTCTCAATTCTGTTCCATTGATCTGTGTGTCTGTTTTTGTGCCAGTACCATGTGTTTGGTTACTATAGCTTTGTAGTATATTTTGAAGTCAGGGATTGTGATCCTCCCACTTTGTTCTTTTTTCTCAGGATTCCTTTGGCTATTCAGGGTCATTTGTTGTTCCATATAAATTTTAGGATTCTGTGTTCTATTTCTGTGAAAAATGTCATTGGAAGTTTGATAGGAATTGCACTGAATCTGTAGATTGCTTTAGGAAGTATGGACATTTTAACTGTGTTAAATCTTCCAGCCCAAGAGCATGGTATATCTTTCCATTTCTTTGTGTCTTCTTCAATTTCTTTCAACAAGGTTTTCAGTGTACAGATCTTTCACCTCTTTGGTTAAATTTATTCCTAGATATTTTATTCTTTTTGTTGCAATTATAAATGGGATTGTATTTTAATTTCTCTTTCTGCTACTTTGTTGTTAGTGTATAGAAATGCAACTGATTTTTTTATGTTCATTTGGTATCCTGCAACTTTACCGTATTCATTTATTATTTGTAAAAGTTTTTTGGTGGATTCTTTAGGGTTTTTTATATATAAAATCATGTCATCTGCAAATAGTGACAGTTTCACTTCTTCCTTTCCAATTTGGATCCCTTTTATTTTTTTTCTTGCCTGATTGCTATGGTTAGGACTTCCAATACCATGTTAAATAAGAGTGGCAAAAGTGGGCATCCTTGTCTGGTTCCTCTTCTTAGAGGGATAGCTTTCAGTTTTTCTCAGTTGAGTACGATATTAGCTGTGGGTGTGTCATTTATGGCCTTTATTATGTTGAGGAGTTTCCTTCTATACCCATTTTATTCAGAATTTTTATCACATATGGATGCTGTATCTTGTCAAATGCTTTCTCTGCATCTATTGGGATGATCATATGATTTTTATTCTTCATTTTGTTAATGTGGTATATCACATTGATTGATTTATAGATGTTGAACCATCCCTGCATCCCTGGAATAAATCCCACTTGATCATGGTGTGTGATATTTTTAATGTATCATTGTGTTCAATTTGCTAGTATTTTGTTGAGGATTTTTGCATCAATGTTCATCAGTGATATTGTTGTGTAATTTTCTTCTTTTGTGTTGTCCTTGTCTGGTAATGTTGGCCTTGTAGAATGAGAAGCTTCCTTTCCTTTTCATTTTTTTCAATGAGTTTGAGAAAGATATTAAGTCTTCTTTGAATGTTTGATAGAATTCACCAGGGAAGCCATGTGGTCCTGGACTTTTATTTTTTGAGAGGTTTTTGATTACTGTTTCGATCTCCTTGCTGGTGATTGGTGTATTTAAATTCTCTATTTCTTCTTTATTCAGTTTTGGAAGGTTGTATGATTCTAAGAATTTCTTCTAGATTATCCAATTTGTTGGCCTATAGCTTTTTGCAGTATTCTCTTATAAATCTTTTGTATTTCTGAGGTGTCTGTTGTAATTTCTCCTCTTTCATTTCTGATTTTCTTTATTTAAAGCTTCACCAAGAGAGTAGATCTTAAAAGTTCTCATCACAAGAAAAAAAATTTGTTACTATGTGTTGTGACAGATGTTAACTGGACACATTGTGGTGATCATTTCACAATATATACAAATATCAAATCATTATGTTGTAAACCTGAAACTAATATAATGTTGTATGTCAGTTATATCTCAGTTAAAAAAAGAAAAACGAGCAGATGGGGAGCAAATGCTGCTACTTTTTAAAGGATGCCAGAGAAGCTGGAAAAAGAGTCAACTAAATTGTTAAGGGGGATGAGGGGGAAAGGGACAGACTCTGGAGTCAGGATGCAGAACAAGAAATGGGCTGGTGAGAAGTCTTGTGTATATTGAACAGGAGAAGGATACAAGAAATAAAGGAGGCTGAAAAGACTCACCATTAGGGATCGTGACACTATTATTAGAGTATAGATATATTTAATCAAACATTTAGGGTGCAATGATTATATTACTTATTTTATAAAGGAAAAACTTAGTGGCTTAAAACAAAATACATTTATTCCCTTTAGTTTCTGTGGGTCAGGAACCTGGATGTGGCTTAGCTGAGTCCTCTGGCTCAGGTCTCTCACAGGCTGCAGTCATCTCGGGACTGGGCTCGGGGAGGATCTGCTTCCACATTCACTCAGATGGTTATTAGCAGGATTCAGGTGCTCATGGGTTGTTGGATTGAGGGTCTCAGTTCCTTGCTGGCTGTTGGCTGGACACCTTCCTCTCTTCCTTGCTATGTGAGCCTCTCTAAAGAGCAGCTTACAACATGGCACCCAGCTTCCCTCAGAGAAAGAGAGCAAGAGAAGAAGAGAGAACAAGTAAGTCAGGGGTTAGAATCTTTTTTTTTTTTTTTATCAGCTCATCACTTTTGCTATATTCTGTTTGTTAGAAGGAAGTCCCCAGGTCCAGCCCACACACAGGGGGCGGAGTTATACAGGGTGTGAACACCAGGAGGCAGGATCACTGGAGCCATCTTAGAAGCTGCCTACCACATGGGGAATAACTGAAACTAAGGACAATGAGTTCAATTTTCCCTAGATTAGGGTGAAACCATGTCTTGTACCCACAAGGTTAAAGTGGGAAACAAAGTAACCAAAGTTTGTGAGCTTGCTTTGCAGAACAGCAGGAGGACCACTGATAAGAGACCAGCTTACTGACAGCACCCCCCCCAACTTGACTAAGCATTGTACAAGAGCATTGAGAGGTTAAAACGACTGATCGTAAACTTTAGATGTCACAGACTAAAAATCCACCACATAGAACCCCCATGAACTTGTGTGTGACCCATGAAGAAATATGAAAGACAGTCACACCTGCGCAAAGGACTCTTAAAACTTCAGCCCCCAAGGCCACGTGCTCCCCTCCCTTACCTAAAACCCCAAATAAAAACCCTTGCTTGTAGCTTTTCTGGGAGTTCAGGATTACAGCATTAGCTGCCTGTTCTCCTTGCTCAGCGCTTTGCAATAATTCCTACTTTCTTCCACTACACCTGGTGTCAGAGATGGGCTTGCTGCGTGATGGGTGAGTGAACCCACTTCCGGTTCGGTAACATAACCAGAGGCTGACTTGGTCAAAAGCAGAAATGTTTGATAGATAAATGTTTGTATCCCAATATTAAGGAGGGTGTACATGTTTCTTACCTCACTTGCTCATGTCGACTGTTATGCTAAAAACATAGGAAAGGTCTTTAAAAGTTGAAAAGGTGATCTATGAAAAGGATGTGGTGAGGGAAGCAGCAGATTGGAAAATAAAAACCAAGGACCAAGAGAAAAATGAGAAAACTATTATACAAGGAAGGTGTGTGCCCATTAGCTAGAATTTCTACTAAAGCATTAAAATAGTCTCAAAAGACTCAGGAGATAGGACGGGACAAATGGAATAGTTTCCATGATAAACTGCAGCTTTAAGACAACATGGAATTCTAAGACATTTGACTGACTCCACCCACCAGAAAATACTTGCAAAGCAGACAAAGTAATACAGAACACCTGAATGTTCCATTGTAAGAAACTTCTAGAAACAATTACCAATGACTCTATATGTAAAATAGCAAACTATGTTTTCAAGGACTTTCTTTCCTCAAAAGGAGGAAGAAAAATCACAATGTTGGAGGAAAATACTTTAGAATAGGCTCTCTCTTCCCTGATCTAAGCAGGCTTGGTGGTCTGGCTTCTGTCCATCTCTCAGGCCTCCTCTCCCATCGTTCACATGGCACACCATGCTGCAGCCACACTGGCCTCCCTGTCAGTCAGCAAAATACCAGCTCCTCTCCAAACTTTCTTTCACGTAGGTCTGTGCTAAAATATCACCTACCCGGAAAGAACTTCCCTGATTGCTATCTAAAATAGCCTGGACCCACCCATCCTGTTACCTTGCTTTTATTTTTCTTCATAGCACTTACCACTTTCCGAACTTATGCCTTTATTTCTTTATCTGCCTGACTCCTACAGTGAGATAAAAGCTGTATGACTTCAAGTTCTTTAGCTCACTGTTCTAGGACCTGGAAAAGCAAGCCATTGGCTCTTATAGCGTCTGTTGAGTGAACGAGAGAAAAAATAGAATGAGTGAAGCCCATAAAAATCATGTCAGGAGAAAAGCATAATAAAAGGGGGCAAAAAATGTGAAGAACAATTTGGTAGAATGTGCTAATACAAATTCATGCACAATGGGAAATAGTTATACTTGTATATAATATGTAATTCAATTTTTAAAAATCCTGAAAGACTCAAACGAGCTAATCTACTTGAAAATATTTAAGACAGTATATAAATCTGCCCACACAGCAGCTCTCTTGCTCTAGACGCCGGCGCTCCTTTCTGTGGATTCTCAGCAAAGGACTGGGTTTACCCTCCCTGTTTTATAAAATGTATTCTTGTCGCTATTTGATTGGCTGTCCGCCCCAGGAGCCCCTTTATCATTGGCCACGCCCTCAGTCCATCACTCCCGGATCCAAGCATTCCATTGGTCCGCTGCCTCAGACAGCCGTAGCTGCCTGTGCGCAGGCAGGAGGAGTTCTCCGGTGACGTCAAAGGCGCTCCCCCCACCACATTCCACTGCCTGGGCGGAGACTTCCCGGTGGCCCTGCCTTCGGGGGCGGGACAGGATGGAGAGCAAGACTTCTGATTGGGTGGGTCAGGCGATGTGAGTATCCGATTGGTCACTACGCCGGAGGGAGGTGGAGTCGTACTGGGTCCTGGAGCAGAGCTGAGGAGCTCTGGGGAGTCTCAAAGTTTGTGTCTGGAGCAGTAGCGGAAAGTGGGCTTTTTGCGAAGGGATTTTCTTGGGATGAGAGCTTATCTCCTGCCTTCATTTGGGATGCTCTCCCTGCTTTAACCCCTTCAGCCTTCAGTCTCACCCCTGGACAACCTGTCTCCCCCGGGATCCCGGAGGACACCGGACGGGAGCCCTCAGGCAGAGGAGCCAACGTTTTCCTTCCTAAGTGCATAAACTGCACGCATACGCATACACACACACACGCACACACAAACACACACGCAAGGCAAGCGCGCGAGCCGGATCGCCCTTCGAGGCGGCTCTGCCGGCTCCCCTCCTCCCTAAGCATCCTCGGCCCAGCGCGCCTCGGACCATCATGGAGGTGCTGGAGAGCGGGGAGCAGAGCGTCCTGCAGTGGGACCGCAAGCTGAGCGAGCTGTCAGAGCCCGGGGAAACCGAGGCTCTCATGTATCACACGGTGAGGACTCAGCTGGGCGGCGAAGGGGCGGCTTGAAAGGGGGAAGTGTTGTCACCAAAGGAACAGTTGGGGACAGGGAGCTGGGAAGGAAGTATTTAGGAAGAGCCATGCCCAGAATGAAGAGATCTGGGGAAAGAGGTGGTTTTTCTATCTGAACAGATAAAGGTGGGCCGCTGGCCCTTTTAAGCTTTTAATAATAGTAATGACACTTTGTATTCCTTTAGCAATTTATACTCTTTTCCGAGGCTTTTTCACATCTGTAATATTATTTCCTATTGCTATCAGTACTGTAAAGCATATTTGAAAATGATATGCCTCTGTTTAGTTTGCTAATGATTTTTGTAGGAAGCTTTTAAAAAACTAAACAAAATGAAGTAGCATTTTCTTTCCTTCGCTGTCATATCCTCCCCACTCCCGCTTTGCTTTCTTACGTATATTTCAAGAAGTACACCTCTATGTGTGTGTGTTGTGGAAAGACCCCTTCACATTAGGAGGAAGACCACTTTATTTGGCTTTTTTAACTGTATAGCCAAGAAATCTGCTTCCTCCCTCTTCAGAGGAAAGATCAGCAGAGGAGTATGGAAAATCTGAGGCGGTTGCATATTTCAGGAAGACTTTGGAGAAGGTGGGACAGCTCACCAGTTCCTTTTTCAGTCTTATGCCTCAGAGACCCCTTTGGGGATTAAACTGTCACAGAGCATGCACATTTCTTTTCAAGTTTTCAATTTCAATTTTTTGGTGTTAAATTTGCAAAATGAAATTGTGTTTCCAACAGCCAGCACTGACAATATGACTTTATGTGAGATCTCTTTGTTTCTTTTTTATAAATGCAGAGTTTGTAATTAGAGAAAGAGAACACTAATGAGAAAACGAGAGGCTTGGCTGCGTCCCCTTCATGATTCTTTTAATGGGGTCAGTGCCAGGATATTTGAAACTTTTGCAAAATGGCCTGCAGGCTCCACCTCTTTGGCCTTTGCCTCTGGCTGACGTTATTTTGGGAAAAGGGATGAGGGCCTCCCTGTGATTCCCACCAAAGCATTTGTGGTGGCCGAGAATGGCTTGTTTAAAAAATAGAGAGTGCAGGGCCAAGAGGGAGTGGTGGTTCCCGCTGGGGCAAAAAGCCAGATGTGTGGTATGATCCGCCCGGCTTTGCTCACTGAGCCTATCCTGTGGGGACCACGTGGGCTGCTTTTGGGTTGGAGGCCCAGATGTGCTTCCTGTCATCCGTACAGCACTTAGAGCACATTGGCCCTCAAATATCTTCTGATAATTGGGTGCTCGAGATGTTTCTACTGACATGGGCTGCATTTTAACCATTTGTGGAGGGGCAGCTCTTCTCTTTTGTTCTTAAACGTATTGTGAAGATGTCCCATCCAGCAGCTATAATGCTACAGCTTTGGGGTTGTCTTTCAGCTGGTGGAATGAATTATGCACAGGCGTCCACGTTCCCTTTCTCGGGCCCCGTGACTTACATATGTGAGATCACAGGCCAGGGTTTGAGATGCTACCTGTGACTGTGACATTAACTCCAGGCAGAACAGCTTGGACTGGCTCTAATTAGCATCTTTATGCACAGTGTCAGGGTTAGAGACCTTACATTCCTTTTAGTATTTTTTTTTTTTAAAGATTTTATTTATTTATTTTTTCCCCCAAAGCCCCAGCAGATAGTTGTATGTCATAGCTGCACATCCTTCTAGTTGCTGTATGTGGGACGCGGCCTCAGCATGGCCAGAGAAGCGGTGCGTCGGTGCACGCCAGGGATCCGAACCCGGGCCGCCAGTAGCGGAGCGCGTGTACTTAACCGCTAAGCCACCGGGCCGGCCCTCCTTTTAGTATTAAGGGCTTAGTTTCTCTACGTCATTGTAATGAAGCAGTGGTGTGTCTAATATTATTTTTTTTAAATGACTTTTATGTCTGTCACATAGGGTCGTGTCTCTTCTGGGCACCTCACTCGTATAAAATGGCACTCATCATTGCTGCAAGTCATTGCCAACAAACTGTATATGTGAATTAGTGTTAAAGGGGTATTGGATTTGGTAGCACAGATGACTGGATTATCTTCCTTCTAAACTCAGGGGAGTTTGGCAGAGATTTGAAAAGAGATAACTTTCCCATCTGTTTCTTGAACTCTGTTGGGTATCCAGTTGCAGAGCTAGTTATTATTCTATTCATCCATAATGTAGAATGGCCTGACCTCCAGGTGGAGAAAGGATGACCTGGTTATGCATTCATTCAAAGATTTATTCTTCCAATTAATAGTTATTGAATATCTTCTGTATGCCACACACTGTTCTGGGCACTTGGGATACGTCAATGAACAAAAGCAGACAAAAATTCTTGACCTTGAAAAGCTTTCATTCTTGGGGGGCGTGGGATGTGTGTGTAAGGGAAGATAATAAATGATAACCATAATAAGAAATATTATTATAGTATGTTAGACAATATAAGTGCCATAGAAGAAGTAAAAGTGGGTCAAGGTAAAGGAAATAGAGAACATAGGATGGAGGAAGGGCAAAATATGATTTTGAATTGACTGATCAGAATAAGCATCCCATGGAAAGTGGATCTGAACAAAGGCTTGAAAGAGGGGAGAATGTTAGCTCAGCAGGAGGAAAAGCCAGAGCAAAGGCTCTAAGGTGGGAGTGCATCTGGCATGAACCTGTGGTAACATCACCTTCTGTCTTAGATCCCCCTACTTTGGCCAGTTATTTTCCTTGTAAATGCAGGTTACTTCTGAGACACAATGTCTGTGTTTGGAATGGCCCAGTGAAACTTGCTAAGTTGATTGGATTGGGCATTGCACAGGGAGATGAGAGCCTGCAGGGAGGGTAAGGTGCAGATATAAGTTAGGAAAGTGGTAAGATATGATAATAGCTATCATCTACTGAGTATTTATTATCTGACAGGGAGAGCTGGCTTCATGGCCCTGCCACCCATGCACTCCTACAGGGCCCCACACTTGGTTCCATGCTCTGCTGTCACCATCTTGAAATCCTTAATAATTTTTGAACACGGGGCCCCACATGTCCATTTTCCATTGGGTCCCACAGATTATGTAGCTGGCCCTGTTGCAAGTCATTGTGTTTAGTGCTTTACAAAAATTATACCATTGAACCCTCTTAATGACCCAATTAGAGAGCCATTTTTATTATTCCCCTTTTATAGATAAGAAAACTGAGGCTTAATAAGTTTAAGTGACTTGGTAAAGGTCCCATGGCTAATTACTGACAGAACTGGAGTTCAAACTCAGGTCTGCCTGCCTCCAAAGGCCAAGTTCTTGCCCACCATGCTGTATGAATGAAGGATGCAGACTTAAAGAGAAGGAACTGAGTCAGAGGATGGAGAGGATGATTGGGAAATCAGAAACTGCTGACCCTGAAGACAGCTAATGTTTAACTGAAGTGGCGGTGCCAACCACCATGCCCTCCTAGCGTGATCACTCTATTTGCCCTAAATAGGGATTTAGTTACCACATGCATGATTGCTGATGCCCTGTTTTAGCAAACATCACCCACCTGATTTTAAAAACATAGAAGGTTCAAGTTGCCTGAGGCTGGGGTTGTAAGTCTCTCAGGCGCCTTCTGTGAGCCATCAGGAGTAATGTTTTTCTTATTTGGTTAGTTAGGAAGAAGACTTCTTGGTCCAGAAGGACAAAGGCTTAGAGGAGACAGGTTCAAAGTCTACAAAATAATGAAGCACATAGATAGGGAAAATATGGATTTGCTTGTTAGATCCTGAATTTTTAGAATTTTGGGCTTTCTTTTGAAACAAAAAATAGTTCCCATACAGGTAGTGAAATATTATTTTAAATCCATGAGTAATACTTTTACGAAAGCTATTGCTTCTAGAGTGGATATAGGCTAAAAGTGGGTTCAGAAAAGATGGCAGATCTAAAAATGACGAGTGTCTCTCTTATGGTTTGAGATCATTGTGAGAAACCTTGTCCCTTCCCCCACACCTGCCTGGATGTGGGACATTTCTAACATATATGTTGTGTTCCTATAAGGTTCTATGCCAATTACATTTCTGGGAATTCACTGTAGGATTTTGCAATTTAAAGGACAGAACGGTCTAAAATTTTATCCATGTATCTTATATATGCACAGATTATGTCTGGAAGGATGCTCAAGAAATGGATAATTGATTGTTTCTGGCAAGGGGACTTGAGGGACTGGAGATCAAGAGAGGAGGGAGGGAGAGGAAGTTATTTACACTCTATTCTTTTGTACTGTTCGAATTTTTACCTTCTTAGTGTATTTAGAAAATGAAAAATTGCAACTTAAAGGCACCATGTAAAACTGGACTAGAGGTAATTTTAGCCTGAGTTTCATTGGGGGCAGAGGGGGACATGGTGTGCATTAATGCTCAACACCACTGGAGTCGGTGGAGGCCTCTGGTGAAGAATACAGGAGGCAGGAGTGCTTGGGGGAAAGGGGCTCTCAGGATGGAAGATTAACAGTGAGTTTGTGTATGATAAACTTTGTGATCTTGGTAACTTTCTTATATCTCAGTTTAGTGATCTGAAAAATAGGGATTTCATAAATTTTTGCAACAATTTTATCCTTTTAAAAAAGTATACGATAAGAATTGCCAGGTCTTTGCAAAGAGAATGACAACAGTTCTGCTTGTTCTCAATGCTAAGTTCATATAAATCCAGTCTTTGTAAAATTTTTTAGTGATTATGCTACTAAAATGTTATATCTAGTTAGTTCTTAAAGTGAAATGACTGATCCCAGACCGTGGTAGGTAGAGAGTTAAGGGAATGTTCAACCTGCCTGGTGCCCGGATATGAAGACCATTTGGCTTCCACATCTATCACTGATTGCCGGAATAGAGTTGGCTCATCTCACAGGCTGGTGGTTTCCCTTTCCTCCTGGCTGGCCCGGAGACTGATATGGCTCCAATGGGATATTGAAGCTTTTGGTTTGATGTTTGCCTCCCACTGTTGGCCCCTGACCAGCTTCTGAGGGGGAACCTGGGTCCTTGTGACTTGAGAATATCATTACTTCTGGTCACAAACCGAATAAAGGTGATGAGTTCTAGTAAGAGACAGATTGTAAAGTAAGTGTAATTTGTCTTCGAGGCCCTTGCTTCACCTTTCTTCACTTTTACCCCTTCCATGTTTCCCTCCCTTCTTGGGCCCCAAGTGGTCCCCATAATGGTGTTCTCTTTCCAATTCCCTCTCTTAAATTTTGCTCTCAGGAAAGATTTGATAAGCTTACACTAAACATTGAAATATTTGTAAGTCTTAACATATGACTCCTAAATGGTCATTTATATTTCACAGTAATTGTCAGGTCGAAAGGGTGAATCTCTAAGTGGAGAGCTGAAGCCAATAGCCAGCAAGTAGGGGAGGACTATTTGGGGAGTGGGGAAGAGTCCTCACTATTCCATACATGTGGCTCTTATTCATAGGGCAGCCTTGCACATGTGTTGCTAATTTATCTATGATCTAAACAATTTTAACTGGCTTGGTGAAAAATCTTTGGCCTGTTATATTATCGTCTCTGAAATTGTTCTCATGGTGTTAACACCATGGATTGGGGGAACGTGACTTGGGCACAGTCCTGAAAGATGAGAGGCCGGTGCTGAGTTTTGTACTTGCTCTCTTTCTTGAAAAATCCCTGAGTGATAATATTCTATGGAAGCAGGAAGCTCTGATATGAAGTTTTTATTGCAGGAGAAATGAGGCATTGCATCTAGATTGATAATTGAATTAAATTACAATGCCTGCAGCTGCATGTGACTGAAAACTGACAAAGATTGCTTATACAATAAGTAAGTTATTATGTCGTGTTGCAAGAGGCCTAGAAGTATAGCTGCTTGTTTGGCTGATTCAGCAGCTCCTTAGTGTCATCATGGACCTAGATTTCATCAATCTATATGCAGATTTCATCTTCAGGTTGGAGGCAACCTGAAGGCAACTCATCCCCCATATAAGTTTCAGGCGTTCAATTCAGTCGGCCAATAGCCAGAGGAAGAGAGGTTCCTTGTGTCCCTTCCCTTAGGATGGAAGAAGCTTTTTTCAGAAGCCCGCCAGCTGATTCCTCTTTCAGTTTTATTGGAAAGCATTGGATTACATGACCATTTCTAAACCAATGGCTGGAAAAGGATTTACATGATTGGCTTAGATTAGTCATCTGGGGATGGAGGAGATTTTGGAGGCTCAACGAGGGTGACCATTTGTAACAATCATTAGTAAAATAGTCTTGAGTTGGCAGTCCTTTCCTTAAAAGGTATGTTTGTTTAACCAATGGCTGTTTTTCTCACAAACATGGTCTAGCAAATGGAAAATGTTTTAAAATCCACAATAATTAGCCTTGGTAGCAAAAGATCAAACTAAGAACTGCGCTGCTTACAAAGCTCTAAGAACGTTATTTAGCTGTGCTAATAGCACCCGATGAATGAAGACTATAGAGACAGGAATAGTCTCTGAAATGCAAGCGAAAGCTATCAGGGAGGCAGTACTGCTGTCCCAACTCACTCACTAGGAGATGTAGAATTAACTGTATCATCTGAACTCTCTGCCTCAGGGTCAAATATCAGGGCTGGAGGTCACTAGCTGAGCCTGTAATCATGCTCACCATGCAAGACAAGAATGACTTGCTCTGTTCGAGGCCCATGCAACCTCACTTCAGCAGGCGGAAAGCTGAATGTCATTTTTCAAAGAAGCTGTTTTTCCAGTTGCGTATGGCTATTTAAATATAGATAAGGCCATGTGTGCCTGTTGGCAGCTTGAACTGCCTGCCTCAGCCCGTCTGGGCTCTGACCTGTCTGCTGGCTGTCTTGGGGCAAATGGCCCTAGGCCTTGGCTTTCCATTTGGTAGGGTTGAGGGCTTATGGCTGCGCGGTATAGTGTCCACATTCCCTGCCTCTCTAGAGTCAGGATGGAAAGGAAATGATGAAACCCCACCTTCTTTGTGTTAACCTTGAGCCTATTCGTCCTTCTCCCTGCTCACCACATGTTCTTGGGCACTTCCAAATGAAGTTCCAAGTGACCTCAACTTTCCCCTGAATGGAATTGTCTACGTTATCCATGAGGCACATAGGGCACATATCCATGGCCCATTTTATCTATGGAGAATCTGAGGCCTAGAACAGTAAAGAGATTTGCTCAGCCCCTTGAGGACAGGAGAAATGACTTTGTCTTGTCTATACTCCCACGATGCTTAGTCAAGCACAGGATGCTCAGAGATACATAATAGCTCAACGCACAATTAAATGGAGAGAGGCAGTCTTAGAGAATGCATAAGCTCAGTGACCTTGGCTTCTTTTGTTAATATATTTTTTAAACGGGATTCTTGTAAATGCTTCTGCAAATCTGAAAGTTGAGCATGAAAGTGACTTGGGTTATTCCGTGTTAATATCTTTTCTTGTTTAGAGAACAAGTTGGGAGGGAGGGCGGTTGTATAACAATCCCAGTTCCCACTAGAGCAGAGTTGAAGGCAGCATTGTGGAAAGGGTGGGCTTTGGAGCCTGGCGAGTTTGGTGCCCAGGGCCGCTGGTTCTCTGGTGACCTTGGGCAAGTTACCTCACCTCTTTGGGTCTCAGTTTCTTCACACGTCACTGCATGGCCCAGAGTAGACACACTTTTCCACCCTCTCCCCTAAGTCAAATGTCTTCTCTCCGGGGAAGAGGTGTCCCGAGCTCAGGAGTCTGACATCACTCAGGAAGCACAGCAGGCCTGTAATTACTCTCTCTCATGCATCTTCATTTCCTCTCCTCCCCAGCTTCTACCTTCTGCTGTAAACACAGGTCTCTGCCCTGAACACATGTTTGCCAGATGCTGCTGCCCCTTCTTGCTCATTTTTTCTCTCTTGTTCACTCCCAGGTTTTCTCAAACAAATGGTCGATAGCTACGGCCTTTATTTCCCTACTTTCTACTTACTCCTGCACCCTGTATGTTCTGATTCCTACTGCTGCTAGAAGGTCTTGCAACTTCTCCCTAACCACTAAATTCAGTCTTCTCTCTGTTCTTACCTGCTAGGCCTCATGGAAATATTTGGCAATATTGACCACAAGGTCATCTCGTAACTTGTTCTTGCTTTGGCTTCCATGACACTCTGGCAGGCTTAGTTTTTCTTCCTTCACTGGCTTCCTTACCATCTGTTAAAATATGAGTGTTTGGTACTTGGCCTTCTATTCTCTCTGGATGCTACCCTGGGCTCCTCTATCAATTTCAAAACAGCTGATTCTCAGATTTTTATGTCTGTTATTTGTCTTTTGATGGAAAGTGGGAGATCCTTGGAGTAGGACCCAAAATTCTTCTGGGCCATTATTAGCTGTAGAACAGCTCTGGCTGGGTAACCCTTGAATCTTCATGATGCCTTACTCTGACTAAGAAGAGCTGGGGAAACTTTGATCCTCCTTATCTCTGCACCCCGTTTATCTCAGGGAATGTTTAGTGACTCAGCTCTCCTGCAGTGTAAACCCTTGAGAAGCTCACAGGTCGTTACTAGGACACAGCTGTTTCTAGAGTCAATGTCACCCATCAGATGCAGGCTGTGTTTTGACTGGGTTTGTGCTTATTCTTCGCTTGGGAAACCCTTTGTGGTGTTCTGCGGTGGTATGTCTAATTTTTTCTAGGACTATGTGGAAGGTCAATGCAAAAGTGAGACACAACTTCTTAGATCGTGTACCATATATTCCTCGGTGTGTATAGCTGCTGTCAAGCTCATTACAATTGCCTCGTGTTGAACTGCCTGCCTTTGAGTTGCTCTGTTCTGGTGTAATTTATTTATCTAAACTTCATCGACATTATTGAAGAGCTTTGAATTTTTTTTAAGAGTTAAGATGGGTTGTTCTGAGCCACTCAAATTTCTATGCCTGCTTCTTATTAGAAGTATCAATGGTGGCTCTTGGAAGAAAATTTTTCTTTGGAGCATAAAGCACTTAGATGTGTGAACTCGTAGGACAAGTTACTTGATGTCCTAGGTCTCAGTTTATCCAAATGTAAATGCTGCATTGGTATTCCACTGTCCCGAAGTTTCTTGTAACTCCACAGTTCCATGCTGAGTGTCAGGCTTCTATCCTTGAAAGTCTCTCATCTTTAAAAAGTGAGTAATTTAAAACAACAACAACAACAAGATTCAGTTGATAGCCTATTTCATTGGGGCAACTCAGTTGGCAGGTGTTGTTTTGCATTTTGTAGCCTCTGTTTTCTGATTTAAAACCTCGCTTCTGTAAAACCCAGACAAAATAAAGAATGGAAAACAGAGAGGCACAGAGGTAGGAAACATTTTTTTTTAACATCAGAAAAAAAAAACTAAAACCAAAAAAACCTTCTTCAGACTTCTTGGCAAATAAGAGGAGTCTGGGAATAAAAAATCCACAAACAGTTTTCTAGTTGTCTGAGTGGAAAATCCTGGTTTTTAACATTTCATATCTTGGAAATGTCTGAATAGTTTTTGTTTAAAGGGAAATTCCTTTTGGCTGAGAAAGAGCCTGCAGGATTCAAACTGATAGGGTGATGTTTTTAGAAAACTTGGCGGAAGTAAGGATTTGTGATGAAAATGCTTTCTCACTGGCCAATTGTGTTAAACAGAAATTTAAGTCCAAGGTTACCAGTCATAGTGTTTTAAAGTTTCAACCATTAACTCCTTCCTTCCCCTGGCTTCCTGTCTGCATCCTGGGGCAACATCTCTCACAGCTGGTCCTTCCTCCAATTGGAGGAACTTAATGAACTGCTTTTCCAAACCTGTGTGTGTTCTGGGCAGGAAGATACATATTCTTGACCTTGTGGCTCTCCCAGTAGAGTGGGAAGGAAGATGCGTAAATAGTTATTAAATTACAAGTCATTAAATACGTGGTGCACATTTTGCATTAGAGCTGTATTCAAAGTATTTCTGGAGCACAGAGGATGGAATAACAAGTCTGAAGGAGATGAAGCATTTGGGAACACTTTGCAGAGCAGGTGATATTTGCATTGGGTCCTGAAGTATAAACAGGAGTTCTCCAGGCAGCGGGAACATCAGGTATAGAGTTGGAATGTGTAAAATGTCATGGTTGATTTTGGGAGTCCCAAGTAGTTTTATGTGGTTTGAGAATAGGGTGCTCTGTGGGGAGTGTTGGGAGATACGACAAGATCGTAAAAGGTTTGCATGCTTTGTTAATCATTTGGACATTCTTTTGTGGGCAGTAGAGTGGGAGGCTTTTAAGGCTTTTGATGAGTGAGGGACAGGAGTAGAAATGTATTTTCGAAAGAAAACCCTAATGGTTATGAAGGATGGATTGGAGGGCAGAGTTAATGGCGGCAAGACGATCTGCTGCCTGGTATTTCATCCATGAAGTAGAACAAGACACCGTGAGGGCCTGAACCAGACGGGGAGGAGCACATGAATGCAAGAAAGAGTTAGGAGCTAGACGTGGAGATTTGGTCACCGTGGGGATGAGAGAGGCATGTGGGGACTTCCTGTTTTCTGAAGTGGCCGACTAAGGTGATGGTGCTGCCGTTGACCTAGAAGAGGAATATTTGGAGGAAGAATGAGTTTAGTGGGAAAGATAATGAGTTCAGTTTCAGACATGGTGATTCTGATGTGTTCGTGGAACATTCAGGAGAGATACTTAAAAGGCATTTGGAAACTTGGGTCTGGAATTCTGGAGAAAGATCTGGACTGGAGATGTAGATTTGGGTGTTACGAGTCTAGTGAGGGAAAAGTGAAGCCAATAGTCCGTATAAGATAGTCCAAAGAGGTCAAGGTGAGAGTGAGGAGTGTGAGAGAAAGCTGAGGATGGAGCCCTGGGGCACCAGAAAGGTTGGCAGGGGAAGAGTAATCTGCAGATGAAAGTCAGAAAGACTCGGCAGGAAAATGTGGAGAAAATTCAGGAAAATCCCATCATAGGATCCAAAAGAGGGGAGAGTTGCTGCAGAATAGTTGAGATAAATAAGGGCTGAGTGTGTTCTTCAGTTGACTGCCAGACACTCCAAGGACTGTGTTTATGTTAGCTCAGGGCAGTACCTGTGTCTTGGAGCTACGGAGGCCTCCCTGTGGTCTGGACCTGTGGTCATGCTGTGTGGCACTGTGCCAAGGAGTGGAGGCCTTGTTTCCAGGAGAGATTGGAAATTGCAGAAGCGCAGGAACTGAGAGGAAGTATGCACGATGGATAGTATATGCAACACTGCGTCTTTCTTTCCTTTTGTTTTGTAAAAGGTTAAAAGCAATCCTCAAAGATGGCCTTGCAGACTGTCATGGTGCCCGTGCAGTTTTAGGAGGGTGCTTCCTTCATTCCTCGCTCCAACCTGAGTCCATCTAACCCCGATGTCCTTCCAGGTGGTGAGGAGGGGTTTATGCATGTGTCCCTATGTGCATGTGTCATTATGGTTCTCAGGCTTTGGGGCCTGCAAAAGGATGGTCTCTGGACTCACGCCTGTAAAGAGGGTTGGAATGTATCAAATGCCTATCAGGCTTCTGCCTTTTCCTTTCTGTATTCCTTCTGACTCTTCCCACTGAGAAAGTATCAGGTGAACTCACTAGTTGCCAAAGATGAATTTGATTGCAGAGATATCAACAATATTCAAATGGTAGAAAAAGAAAAAACTCTAATTGGCCTCATGTTTTGTATGACATGATAATAGAGACACGTGAGGACAAATGGTTTTGTAATAAGAATATGAGCCTGAGGGCTTTCTAGTGGAGGGAACATTAAAATAAATGATGCAGCTTCAAAGAAAATGTGCAGCTATAAGCAGGGCCTGGGTTTCAGGACCTTCAAAGGGGACACTGGTGGGACACCCTCCAGGCCTCCCTGTGCCCCCTGCATGCTGGGCTGGATTCTGCCCTTGCTCTTTGCTGCCCTGTATCCGGGATGTTGCTTTCGTGGGAGGTGAGGAACAGGCATGGGAGGAGGAGCCCTATAGCCTGGACTGAAGCCAGCACATAAGGGCTGAAGAAAGAAGGGAGTAGAGTGGAAGAAGAATTCTGCGCAGGGAGGAAGCAGGCGGCCCTTCTCACCCGGGAGCAGGACAGACTCCTGCCAGGAGACACCAAGTTCACCCCAAGGTTCCGCTGCAGTGTGGGTTAAGTGGGTCTCTTGGCTAACTGGGAAACATTACTTTTTATCACATTATTTCAATAACAAAACGCCTTGTGAGTGTGAAGCACCTGTGTTACAAACTTTAAAAATAAATGGACATAATTTTTTAGAATAGCTTTAGGTTCACAGCAAAATTGAGCAGAATGTCCGGAGTTCCCATACACGCCCGCCCTCTGCCACCACAAACAACCTACCCCGCTGGCAGCATCCTGCTGTTACAAACTTGTGGAATGTGGCTTCATAAGCTGGGGTTACCTGTGGCAGCTTTTGATTTTAACTTTGTTTTTTAAAATTAGTCACAGACAAGCTTCCTTTTGTAGTCATACAGGAAGCCAGATTGGCCCCAAGAGCCTTAAGCATATGTGTGTGAGTTTGTGTGTGTGTAGGCTGTTTTTGTTTTGTTTTAATAAAAACTTACTTCAAACAATTTAGGAGCAGACCTATAGATTTCAGTGGAATGTAATTAAAAAGTTAAAATATGGTGTGTTCCCCCCATTTCCATTTACAAATGGCTTAGGCACTGGACATTGTCCTTTGGGAAGGAGGGTGGGATCGAGTGAGAGAAATACTATATTTTTTGTAACCAAAGAACCCGAAGCCGATCTTTGTAGCTTTGACTTTTAACTTCCTACACTGACGTGGTGTTCATTTCTGAGGCACTGCCAGGAGTTGTTTTTCTGGTTCTGCTGTGGATTTGCAAGTTTTCTTTCCAGGGCTCTCCTGCAACCTGTGACCCACATTTGGGGGCAGCTGGAAGGCCTGGGGCTTTGGGCTGAGGAAGCCGAGGAGGTGAGACCAAACCCAGATGGAGACAAACCTGCCCCCCTTGGGCTCCAAGGCCTCACGTTCTAGCCGAAGGCGCCCGGCGACCCCAGCATTCTCATGTGTGATGAGAGAGAGGCAGAGAAGCAGCAGCTAGAAAACCATTTGGCTTTTCAGCTGTGTTTACATACGGAGGAACAGGAGGTGGGTCGAAACCCAGTGTTTCTTTTTGATTTAAATACAGACTTATAGGAGGAAACTGAAATTAAGCCTGGCCCAGCTGAGAGGTGGGATGGCTGAGTGGAGTGAGCATGGTGAATTTTTAGCTTTCTTGTTCGTACCCTTCCTATTTCTGTCGTGGGATTCTGAATGTCCTGTTGTCTGCTGATTGCTCAACCACTGCGGGAAAGGGTTGATAGAAAAAGGAGAGATTTTGGAGTTAGCACAAACTTCATAGCCCTTATCACCACCAGCACATTATTTATTCAGTGCTTCCCAGCTCTGTCAACATGGCACTCACAGATGATGATGGTATCCGTCCTGTGCCTTGAAGCAATGGATGAGGCTGATCGCAGCCCAGGGGCTCTGTCGGCTCCAGCCTCTGCTTGGGGCACTCCCTAGGCACACTGGATGGGAGCTACCACAGCAGTGCCGAGCACATGATAGGTGTCCAATAAAATATTTGCTGGATGAATGGATGAATGAAGGACTGGGCTTACAGTCTGCTTCTGGCACTCCCTACTCTGGGTACGTTTCTGAGGCTATTTCGCAAGGCCATGATAGAAGATAAGTGACATGATGTAAATAAAGTGTTTATCTCAGTGCCTGGTACATGGCCACTAAGGAGATACTGGGTTCCTGGCCTCCATTTCCCAACAATTTCAGGGAGACGTAGGAGAAAACTCTTGCTGAATTCTAAACTTCAGAAAAAAATCAGTAAACAGAATAAAGCCTTTCTAATGTGGCCTAATTTATGTGTTTATTTATTCCAGTTTTATTGAGATATAATTGACATATAACATTGTATAAGTTTAAGGTGTACAACATAATGATTTGATATATGTATATATTGTGAAATGATTACAGTAAGTTTAGTTAACATCCATCACCTCACATAGTTACAAATTGTTTTCCTTGTGATAAGAACTTATAAGATCTACTTTCTTAGCGACTTTCAGGTATACAATGCAGTATTGTTAACCATTGTCACCATGCTGTACATTACATCCCCAGGGCTTTTTATCCTATAGCTGGGAGTTTGTACCTTTGGACTGCCTTCACCCTAATATGGCCTAATTGCAACCAGACATTTAGGGGAAAAAAACACCAAAAAGTTTCTTTAGTTTCTGCCTGAATCTTTTTAGGCTCGAAGCCCGGTGTTGATTTGCATGACTGAATTCACACTGCGATTTTTCAGGCACCTGCTTCTGTGGAACTGAAATTCTTTGTAGGTTTTGAGGGGGTGGATTGGTGGCAGGTGTTAACATTCTTCAAGTCACAAGAAGGAAGACAAGAAGAGGCCAGCCCATTCCCTGTCCCTGCCATCCCCTGAAACAACCATCTATGACTGGACGTTCAGATCATTTTCATTGTTTTTCTGGTATACACAGCGTTTCCGGGGCTGATTGTGGTATGTTAGGAATCCATTAACATGAGGAGGCTTGGGAAGGAGTGGGGAGCATGGTGTGGAACAGCCCGAGCCGGACCCTGTCCACAGTGTCCAGGAGAAGCCTGAAGGGCTCTCCAGTGCTTGGCACTGCTTGTCCCCCGGGCCTTACCAGCAGAGCAACTTTGAGTGCTGTGGATAAGCTGCAGCAAAGGGTGTTGAAGCCACATGCTCTCCTGACCCACGACCTGAACTACATTCAGCCTTTGACCTTCTAAAGTAGTTGATATAAGTAGAGTTCAGCGAGAGAACCTCCTCTGAGTTTACTTTCTTTGGAAGCAGGGTTCTAAGTTGCTCTTCTCTGCCTTCCTTTTATCTGGATCAACAGCATTCTATGTACAGAAGTTGCACGTAGATTCTAGCATGTGAATGGACCCCTTCCATAACGCCTCGTTATTACTTTGGCAATTTCAATAGGGCTTTGGGAGAGAGCTGTTAGACACTGGTGCACAAATTCCCACCCCCCCTGGAAGTTATACATTTTTATTTGAAACAAAAAAAGTCATTGCTTATAATGGGATTGAATGCCAAAGAGAGAAAATCCTTAGCTATAGAGGCTAGCAAGTTGGAACGAGTTCCTGATGGTTCTTCTCTGTGGAGCTGCATGACTGCAAAAGAGCTGACACTTTTGGAGACTAGTTAGCCCTTCATTGGTTTTTCATGAAATGCTGACAACTTTCATGGGGAAGTTTATTCTTTGGTGTTTGCCAACTAAAAGAAAAATATCCTGCTAGGTTGATTTATTTTTTTCTCATTGCCCTTTTGAGAAACCATTACCTGAGCCAAATTTGCTTTTAGAAAAAAAAAATCAAAACAAAACCAAGAACAAAAGTTTCAAGATTACAAGTGTATATATCATTTGGCTTCAAAATACAGTGATTTAAGCCTGGAAGCTTATCTTGTGAACGAAGAAGTCCTGGGCTAGGCCTTCTAGGACTGGTGTAGTGATTGAACAGTGCCAGTGGGGCCCAGGATTGTACCACCTTTTCATTCTGCCATCTTTAGCAGTTAGACCTTTGTCCTCATGGGCATTGCCTCATGACTGCAAGATGACTGCTTCACCTCCAGCATAATATCAGCCTCCCCAGCAGGAAGAAAGTGGGAGGACAAAGCAGGGGTGGTAACTATATTAGAAAAGCTAAGGCTTGCTTTGAGGTCCTCAGCAGAAGTCCTCTTAGGTCTCGCTGGCCACCCCTCACTGCAAGAGAGGCCAAGAAGGTGAGTATTTTAGCTGCATACCTTGCTACCCTGAACAAGGTTGGCATGTCTGATGGTGAGGAGGGAGGGCAGGATGGATACTGGGTGGTCAAGTAACAGTATTGCCACACTACAAAATGACATTTTCCCCAACTTATAGGATCGTAGGTCTGGTAGGGACGTTTGAGATGGCTGAGCACAACCCCTCATGTCACCGATAAGGGAACTGTTTATTTCCTATTACTTCTGCTCAGTGTGCCAAAAACCCCAGATGCACTTTTCAGCACTCCTGGGCTGGGCTGCTCATCCCCTGATGCGTAAACTGTGCCCTGAATATGAGTGATCTGTGCAGAAGTCCCTTTCACCGGAGACGAGAGTGACAGGGACACGCGCGGTGTGTGTATGGGAATCAAAAGGTCTGATTATCCTTTCTCAGGAGAAGCAGCTGGCCAACAATAATTACTGGGCCGCCTCTGAGTGCAGAACCTGGAATCTGGCCTCCTGGAATGATCACAAAAGCCATAGAAGACTTAGCCCTGCGCCGGAGGAGCCAAGCCTAGCAGGGCCGCCAGAACAATCGTCTGTGTGAGACAAAGCAGAGATGCGTGCTAACAGTGAGGAAAGTCCATGGCACACCAAGGAGCCAGGCTGCGATGGCGACTTGGAGGAATTGGCTTTGAGCAAGGATTTGTAAAAATTTATTTGGTGGAGAGCGATGGGGTGTAAAAACACTCGTTTGAGAGTAAGCAGCTTTGCCCGGTTGGAGCCGTTTAATAATCCCGGCCTGTAGCCTGGTGTGTTTTCTTTAGAAGAGCAGCCTTGAGTCGCCAGTGTTTATGGACTCCTCGCTGTGTGCAGAGGGGATATTAACTTAGCCACATTTGTTGGAACATGTTGAAGGACCACTAGCTCTGTACCAGCTTTCCCTTTGGATTTTCAGTTGCAATCCTCTTCTTCCCTTCCTGCACCTCTGAGGGCTGCCTGGTGGCCCTGCGACATTGCGTCTCTGCCCTTGCTTCTCCTGTTTGAGTTCCTTCTTTGGGCGCTCAGCCAGTCTTAGTGCTGGGTTTGTGTGCCCGAGAGCGCTCTGGAGGACGTTCTCCATCCCTGCCTTGGGGGTGTGTGGTAGAGGAGGCAAAAATGAGGGGACCAGTGTCTCAGAGCCTCTTAGCCCCACAGTGGGCCAGGTGGATGGTATTTGGCATTGAGAGTATCTAGGTGTCTTAGCTTGGGCTACTATCACAAAATACCATGGACTGGGTGGCTTAAACAACAGACATTTGTTTCTCACAGTCTAGAGGCTGGGAAGATCAAGATCCAAGTCCAAGATCAGGGTGCTGGCAAATTCTGTTCCTCGTGAGGGCCCTCTTCCTGGCTTGTAAATGGCTGCCTTCTCTCTGTGTCCTCCCGTGGTGGAGAGGGAGAGAGAGCTCTGGTCTCTCTTTTTCTTCTTATAAGGGCACTAATCCCATCATGGGGGTCCCACCCTCAAGAACTAAAGGGAGCTCTTCACCTGCATGCTGTGCTGTTTGTCCCCTAAACTGAACATTTGCTCATTTGCCTCCATTCCTCATCACTTGGTGAGAATAACAGTGGATTGGGTCATTCAGCTTTCTGATCCCCAGTATCACTGCCTGACCACAGTCCTACATTCTTTCCTACTCCCCATTATTTGAAAACAATGTGATCTGACTTACTAACCTTCATATAGCATCAGGGCTGACCATTCTCACCTTCCTGGACCACCTCCCTTCATGTTGACTTGAGCTCAGGAGTCAGGCGGGTAAACGAGGGAGGCTGATGAGGGAGTTGGTAGGGAGCAGAGGGACTGGAGAGGCCGGGAGAGACTGGGAGAGCTCAGCACCTGTTCAGAGGAAGCAGCAGCCACTCAGCTCTGACGGACACTTGCCAGACAGGAATTTGGACCCAATATTGCAGATGATCTGGCTTTAAAAGAAGCCAAAAATACAGATTTTTGTGTAAATCTCTTGCTTTTTAAAAGAGGCTCCCTTATGCCCCACCAATAAATTAAAGAAAAAAAAAGACAAAGTAGTTTATAGGCCATTTAGAGATAAATCTTGGACTCTCCCCAAATTCACAGAAGTTTAACGGATGCTCTAAGCTGTGTAAACTTAGCTGGCATCGTCCAGACCGAGGCATGGCTCTCCCAGGTTGTCGATTATCTGCGTTTCGTAAACAGTGCTGTTTCTGCACCCATCTGAAATGCTTCTGGAATTAGAATCAGAAATGGCATCAGGACATTTTATTTGCTTTGTCCTGATTGCTTTTCAAGCTCATCTTTCCTGTTGTTAAATCTGTTTTAAGAGAGATTATTCTATTGGACTTTGAATTCAATTTTTCTGTAAAGTGCTTTCAAATTACAAAAATGTGGCCAGAAGTCAGGTCATTTACATTTTGGGTTCATTGAGCTCAATAGTCTCTGATTTAATTTTATTTATCTTGGCCTTATTTGCTTCATCTGTAAGGTAGGATGATACTACCCATTGATTTCACAGAGTTGGTGTGAGGGTTAAATGGGATTATTTATGTGGTGTCATTTTAGAAAAGGTTAAGAGTTCTCCCTAATTCTGAGATATTAAGTTCAGATTAAAAGGCACTGCTGAGTACTGCTTCTACATTTCTTAAACAAAAGAAAATGAGGTTTATTGGTGTTGTTACATAGGATCGATCTATTGTCTTCAACATGAAATTAATATCCAGGCTTTTCTGATACTTGATTTGCTGATATTTGATTAGATGCCCAGTTAATGATAATCACTATCGTCATTCCTTTTTCTGAACTCCTATAAGTATTATCTGTCCCCACAGTTTTATTTTGCAGTTGTTGCGCTGTTGCATAACCATTTCATGGTGTCCCCTGGGTCTCTGTGAGAGCAGAAATGGAGATGCTGCTGCATCAGCCACTGCTGCCACTGAAACGTTCTGCTTCTGGATCGTCTAGACTAAGAAACCTGGGCAGAGTTTATTGCTAAGCCTCCCTTCTCCCTGTTGCTAGATGTGAGAAGACCTGCAACCTCATTTCCGTGCAGCCTTCCACTGTAGATTGGAGGCAGCGTGACGGGGAGAAGGAAACTGGCAAGGATGGAGGGAGGCAGCTGGGCAGGGGCAACGGCCAGTGCGTAACTCAGGGAGTGCCTTTAGACCTGAACCTCCCCTGTTGCAGCCTCAGTTCTAAAGGAATAAAGGCAAGTCTTTCCAACCCTGCCCCCGCATCCTTTGCCTTTTGTGTTTGTGGGTTGTGTGTGTTGGTGTGCACATACAAGAAGACTGAGCGCTGCAGGCTGCATGGCTGTGGCATTCTTTGTCTCCACCCTCTGGCCTCTCCCACTCCTACCTGTCAGGGCTCATGGGAAGCCGATGCATTCTGGCCTCTCCCTTTGTCTACACATTTGAATTACCTGGGGAGATTTAAAAAAAAAAGCTGGCGCCTGAGCCCCTCTCAGGACTAACTAATTCAAAATTTCTGGAGATGGGGCGTAAGAATTTTTTACATAGTCCCCAGATCAGATTTATATTTATACCGAAGTCTGCGATTTACCATGTAAAACATAAAAAGTAAAGTGGAGTGATGGATGAATAGATTGGTGGATAGGTTTGTGATAAAGCAAGAACAATAAAATGTTAATGGTAGAATCTAGGTGGTAGGCGTACAGTAGGCATTATAAACTTCTCTCAACTTTGCTCTGATTTACGTTTTTCAAATTAGAATGTTGGAAAAAACCTTCCACACTTCTCCAGATGATTAATTTGGGGCTGATGCCCCCAAGGCTTGATGGTGCAGGTGAGTAGAGAGTGACTGCATCTGTGCTGTGGGAGAAGAGTGTAGGGTCAGCGGGTTTCAGCACATGCCTGGTGGCTGGGTGGCCATTGTATATTCAGGAAAGCGACCCCGAGAAGACCCCAGAGAGAAAGTTGGTGAGAGCAAACTCCTGACTGATAAAATATCTGTGTTGAACCCAAAACTTGATTAATTGGAATTCTGAGTGCCATTGATTCCCATACTAGCATAGAGAAAATAAATGTTTTTGAAAGATGCTGACTCTTTTATAGGAACATCTGGTTCTTCCACATGGGGAAGAATCTTGGAGCTGGAGAAACCATTGAGGGTCATCTGGTCCAGCCTCCCACTCCGTGTCTTTCCCAATGGCCGGCACTGAATTGCATTTCATTGCTGCAGCTGGACAGAATGATTCTAAGGTCACTATTTGGAGGGTGAAATCACTTTTAATTTCTGCAAATGAATATAGTTGAAAACAGTTTTC
Source organism: Diceros bicornis minor (assembly GCF_020826845.1). Taxonomy (NCBI): domain Eukaryota; kingdom Metazoa; phylum Chordata; class Mammalia; order Perissodactyla; family Rhinocerotidae; genus Diceros; species Diceros bicornis. The sequence continues at coordinate 86,062,128 of NC_080742.1, read as the reverse complement.
CTAAGGGAAAAATAAAAGCTGTTTTGTGCAAGGCTTGATTGCCTCCCTCTTTCCTGCTATTTTAAAATTGGGTGTTGAGGCATCGGGAGATGAGGAGGCCTCAAGAAGTGCGTTGTGTGGTGCTTGTGTTCTACTTCTCACTGAGTCATGGGTCCTGATCCTCCCTGAAATGTGCAGAATGAAGTCTCTCTCTGACTTCCCTGCTCCCCCAACTTCATTCCGCTTTTAAGGAGTTCAGAAGTAAAGGCTCTTCTGTCCTGCCTGTGGGGCTGGGGAACAAATGACAAAGGCCCTTTAAGGGAGGGAGAAGGGCAAGAGTCCTGCAGATGTGAGGTTACAGTGTGTCAGCCAGGCCCCAGGGAGCTGTAGCCAGCTTATTGCAGAGGCCTAAGTACGGGACTCATTTGTGGGTTCTGGAAAAGAAATACCCTGCTGATTGTGAGTGACTCTAAGCCCCCTTCCCAGGGCCTCTTGGGCTCACAGAGAAGTCAAACTGTCTGTTCTCCCGGACTGTTTGGAGTTTTGATATGCATTAAACTCCTACCCAGTCCTGCCTGGTACAACTACTGACCTTGTTGAGCTTGATCTGTAACCTTCCTTGCAGTTTCTACACATAGAAAATACAGAGAGAGATTAGTCTCCAAGCGTTTTCAGTGTTTATAGTAACTAATTTTTATGGTACTTTACAGTTTGTAAGATCCATTGATATCCATTATCTCCTTTAAGTCATACAATCTTCTAAAAGGGTTTGAGTGTCTCAGGGCTTGATGCTGAAATGTCAGCTCTTCTCACTCTGTAACCTTCCCTTGGGCAACTTCTGTCATTTCAATTACCATCTATATTGTGATAGGCCTGTGATTTATATCTTTAGCCTGGATCTCTCTGCAAGACCTGAGTATCCAGTTGCCAACGTGTCTCTCCACTGACTGTCTCAGGGGTTCCTCCACGAAATATGTCCAAGACTGAACTTATGATGTGTCTCTCCCCCAGGCTCCACCCCAAGCCTGTTCCGTATCTTAGCAAATGGTGCAGTCATCCATTCGCTCCAGCAGGCCAGGCACCTAGGAGCCATCCTTGACGTCACCCTCTCCCTAAACCCTCATATCCAATCTGTCACTCAGTCCTATGGACCTTTTCCTCCTAAATGTCTTGGTTCCATCCACTTCTTTCCATCTCCTTGGCTGCCTCATCAGGACAACGCTACCCCCATCTTTTACAAGGACTACTGCAGTAACCTATTAACAACTCTCCTCGCATCTATTTTGTCCTCTCTCCTTCCCATCATCCCCAAATTTAGGAGAAATCTTTACAAAATGCAAATCTGATTAAGTCACTGTCATTCCTTAAACCCCTCGATGGCTTTACATTGCTGTTATGATAAAAACACAGTCCCTAACAAGGCCTACAGCTCCCTCTGTGGTTTGACGTCTGTATAGCTCTTCCCTGGCAATCTGTACTCCAGCCAGAAGAACCCCTTTCCCCTTTTTAAGTTCTTTAAATATATTTCTTCCTGCCACAGGGCCTTTGCACATGCACATGCTATTCCCCCTGTCTGGAACTGTCCTCCTCCCCTCTCCCCTTTGCCCAGTTAACTGCTGCTTATCCTCTAGATTGACTCAAGCCTTGAGGAAACGCTTCCTGTTCTTAGAGATCTGGGTTATTTTATTTCAGAGGAGTTATAACATTTTATATTTTATGTTCATTATTTTGATTGATTGACATCTTCTCCCTCACTCGTGTATGTCCCAGTAGAGCAAGGGTGTGTTTGCTTTTCATCACCATTGTACCCCAGTACCCAGCACTCAGAAATGTTTGTTTGATGAATTAACCCGATGGGGTAGGTAGGACAAGTCATTTTATTCCCATTTCTTTACACAAGGAGATTGGCTTTTTTAAAAGGCAGATGCTTGGCATTATTTCTTTTATTTCTAATTTTGTAGTATGGCTGTTTCTGCCTCTGATCAGTTCCTTCTTGTATCATGTCTCATGCCAGCTGACTCCTGCTTTACCCCAGCGGAGTCAATGATGAGCAATCGTTGGTTTGGAAATGCTCCTCAGAACATGCAATGCCAACTCCTCAGATGTTTTTAGATTGCTAGAAATCTTGTGAAAACTTGCGTAATTAACTATTGGAGAATTTAATTGTGAATATAGATGGGAGAGTCATTAATTAGAAGCTCTGTATGAATAATTGTTTAATCGATAAAAATGGGTTTTTAAGAGGAGGGTGTGGAGAATGAATTGTAAAGGTCTGGCTGCCTGAGACCCCTCTTGCTGTTCTCACATTTTACGTGCATGGCGTTAGGCATATATAATAACCTGTCCCTTCTAGTGTCTCCATCATAGTAAGTGTCAGAGCACAGTCATGTATCCGGTGCCACATGGGCCCTATGCTGCTACTTTCTTGACTTGAGGACATCTCCTGTTACCTTTTGCTGTTCGCTCCCTCTGAGGAACACAGTAGACTAACGGACTCCAGCTCTGCTTTCTTCTAGCTCCCAAGGGCCATGTGGATCTCCACTGTGATCAAAGAGAATAGGCACCTGTGGGTCACTGTCTAGGAAACTCTGTCCTGTGTTCCTTGCTGTAGTTCTAAACCGACTTAGTAAAAGCTTATCAGCTTTGAGCACACACCCACCGTGAGCTTACGGATTCAGAGAACAGCCAGGATCTCCACCCCTCAGGACCCAAGGCTTCTACACAAGGCAAACAAGTGGAGTAGGGCTCTCTATGACTAAGTCTGTCATTAGTTGAGGAATTGCAAACCATTTCAGTCCTTCATACTAGCCTATTTCTTCAATTTTCTGGTGTGGGGTGTGTGTGTGTGTGTGTGTGTGCGTGTGCATGTTTTCTCATGTGTAAATATTTTCACAGAGGCTCTGAAGCCTCTATCCTTTCATTGGCATTTGGGGACATTCCCCAAATCAAGCAGGAGGACTGTGTTGCCAGGGTGTCCATATGGGAACTTGCTGACGTGAAAATTCTCCGTGTGTTGATTGATCCACAGTGATTTATCAGTGAATGCTACGGAGACCTGGTGTTTGGTACCCTTAGATGACTGTGGAATTCAAAATAAGAAATCTGCCCTTATTCTAGATTCATTGTTTTGCTTTTTCATATCAAGAAGAACTGTTATTATGCTTAATTAGCATTCAGACATTTTTCTATGAATAGTTCTTTGACATAGCCATAATCCATTTGTTTCATATAACTTTTGTGTCATACTCTTACATTCAATAATAGACATTTTTCTTATTTTAATAGTTATCTATTACCTTTTAATGCCTATGTCTTGTAAATTTTGTGTGTTTGTATTTCTTAACGAATATCCAAGTGTTAGAATTTTAGGTTATATTCCTTTTTTTCTCTTTCAAATAGGTTGGCTTAATTAATAACTTAAGAAAGGTGAAAAGAGCCAAAATATGCTTTATAAACATTCTATGGCTTTTTGTGACTATCCAGAGAAGTCCATGATTAAGGGCAGAAGAACATACGGTAAGATGGTTTGCAATGGGAACAAGACCCCTAGAAGGGGATTCTGATTGCACAGAGTAAGGACGTGAGTTCTGCGTGCACCCACTCGTCACAGCATTGCAACAGAGCGCACGGCTTCTGCAGTATCTGCAGCTCCCCTTAATAATAATGTCTGTGTAATAACTTAGATGTCTTCCAAGCCTTTTTTTTTTTTAATATATAACTCAAATTCTGGGAATAAGTGGGCAACTTTAGGCTCTGTGTAGACTTGATTATTTTCTTTTAAATTTGTGTGTATTTCAGTGTTGCTGCTAACCTAATTCAGGGACTATGTTCCTACTGATGTTGGAAACATACTTGAGACTTCTTAAAAAATACGGATGCCCTGAAGCATCTCACACGGAGGCACACAGTTATAAAGTAAGGGCAGCATAGGTGGGTGTGCGAGGCATTAACGGTCCTTCTGTAGCCCGGAGGAATAGCCAGAGGAGAAATCTGTTCTTAGCACAAGGCACATGCTGTTGGTTCCAGACATTCTTTCTTGCTGGGGGATACAAAAGTGGTGTTTAACGGCTGCTGGCCCCACGCCCACGCTCCGGTCCTGTGGAATGTGCTCTGTCTGGGCCACACTCTCAAGTCATCAAGGCAGTTACTGTGGGGAGGGGAGAAGCCAGCCCTCCAGGTCCTTGGCCTGAGACTTCCCTGCCAAAAGAGAGACTCTGTTTTGGCTTTGGGCTCCCTACCTAGCCCCTGCCCCACTCCGTGGACTGTCCTCCTTACCGAAGGAGGCTCATTTTTCTTTCTTACGGTTGCTGTTTCTCCACTGAGAGTGCTTAACCCTGAATGTGAGGTTAGGAAACAGAGTTTATGAGAAACTTTGTTTGGTAAAGAGGCGTCACCCTGTTCTCCCGTTAAAGACATGATGTGTGGATCAATTCCAGTTTCTGTGGTCTTGGGCACATGCTATCTTTTTGAGATTGCTTCTCTGTGTTTTACGTAAGAGGAAGAAAGAAAAAGAAAATTCTACAACACAATAGTCACCTTGTGCTTTGGGATTCTGTTTGGGCAGTTTAAGTGGGGTACTGTTATATATTCTGTCCTCTCTCACAGCAGCTCTCACAAGCAGCCCCTTGAGTTGGGTACTGTTTTGGGCCCCATTTTACAGGTGAGGAAACTAAGGCTTGAAGAGGTTAAGTCGCTTGTCTGGCTCATCAGTGGTAGATGGTATCCTAGCACAGGCAGCCTGAATCCAGAGCTGGATGAGCTTTTAATCCCCGCATAACAGTGCCTTCCAGGTCAGTAGGAGGAATTTATGGGGTAAATGGAAATGTCCTGAGGCATATGGAAGTGTTTGCTTCTTAGGTTGGGGCTAGTTTACCATTTTTTTCCCCCAATTTTTTCTTGAAAGAAAATTTCGAAAAATTTCAGACCTGAGAAAGTTGTAAAATTAGTACAGTGAAGACATATGTCTTCCAATTAAAGCCACCAATTGTTAATATTTTACCGTATTAGCTTGTCTTGGTGTCTTTCTGCATATGTGTGTGTGTTTGTTTTGTTTTTGCTGATCCTTTGAAAGTTAGTCGAGACATTATGACGTTTCATCTCTAAATACTTTAGCAGGTATCTTTGAAGGATAAAGACATACTCCTAAACAACCTCAATGAAAATCATATCGCTCAAAAAAATTTATGTTGATAGACTGCTATTTCCTAATATGTCCATGTTCAAATTGCCCCGGTCGTTCCCCAAATGTCCTTTCTAGCTGGATTTTTTAAAATCCAGTATCCAATGAAAGATCAAACATTGCTTTTATGATTTGTAATCTTGATATCATGCACATTCTCTTCTCAAACTAGGAACAGTTTGCTTTGGCTTAACTGGGAAGATCAGGGATCTTGCTCCGGGTCCAGATTTTCCTGTCTGTCCTGACTAAGCAGCCTCTCGAATGTCCTCACTTGACACATGGTGTTTTACTGGGCACCACATTTTCATTCTTCCTCTGTCTCTTCTGCTCTAATTTTTTCTTGATTCTTTCTTCTCCTTTCTTTCTCTTTTTCCTTCCTCATTTTCTTTTTTCCCTTCCTTTCCTTTCTCCCTCCTTTTCCCCGACCACCTATACTATTCACAAGACTTGTTCTTATGCACTGTGATTATTTTATACTTCAACATGGAGACTGATGATGTGGCAGGGCAGAGCTGCCAAATTGGATTCATTTATGGGTTGGGACAGAGACCAGGTGGTGGGGTGGAGGGGGGTGTACTAGGAGACTGACCTAGTGTAGACCCTGGTGGAGGAAGCTCAGACAGCCTGGCACAGCATGAGGCTAAGAGGATGTAAGAGTGACCAGCTCCAGTCCAGGGAGGCATGAGCAGTGGAGGATAGGGAAAGGACAGGGTATGCCAAGATGGGGTAGAAATGGCACTGCGGTGTATTGGAAAGACTATGGACTTTAAAATCAGACAGACAGGTTAAAATAGCAAGTCTTTGCTGACTAGCTGTGTGATCTTAGGAAAATTATTTAACTTTCTAAGTCTTATGTTCTTTACCCACAAACGGAAAGAGTGATATCTACCTTGCAGCATTGTGTTGAGGATTGGGGATAATGCATGTTAAAGCAAAGACCCTGGCACAGAGTTGGTGCTCAAAAAACAGTATTTATGTGGTGTTAGGTATTTACATGGTGTCCCAACACGTGGCTGGAGCACTGCAGTGAAGGGAATCCCAGGTAGGAAACGGTTGTAAGTCATACAGGAGGCCAACATGAGACTGATCTGTTGGGGGGCATAGAAGAAGATCCTTCGGAATGGAGCGCAGGGCAGGCCTCCTGTACTGAGAGGGAAAGCGTAAGGCAGGTTCCAGCAATCAGGAGCAAAACGCCAGTTGGAAGTCATGGGGCGTGGGATCTGGAAGAAAATCCAAGTGCCAGAACTCAGCTGTCCCATTGGCTCAGGTGAGTGGCAAGGACTATGTGCTGCTGAGAGCTATCTGGGGCATCTCTTGTTTGGGTTAGCATTAGGGAAGAACTAGAGTGGGGGTGAAGGCACTGAGGGAGCAGCTGAGACTCAAACTAAGCCTGGCATTTATTCTCTTTTTAGATTTGCTATTGGCGGGATGACATTATTACATTAAAGAGGCTCTTTTCTTCCTGGGTACTTGGCCCAAAGTTAGGTAAATTGTCACTCGTAGATGGTGATACCTTGCTTATGAGCTCAGACCCCAAACTGCTGGGCTGATCTCAATTCACTCCCATTCTGTCTTAGCTTGAGTTGCCATAACAAAACGCCATACACTGGGTGGCTTAAACAACAGAAATTTATTTCTCCCAGTTCAGAGAGAGAAAGAGTGCAATCGAGCATATTCTCTGGTCTCTTCTTGTAAGGGCACTCATCCTACCATGAGGATCCCACCCTCATGACCTCACGTTAACCTATTCGCCTCCCAAAGGCCCCACCTCCAAATACCATCACATTGCGGGTTAGGGCTTCTACGTATAAAATTTGAGGGGACACGAACGTTCAGCCCAGAACACTCTCCTTCCATGCTCTCATTCCCAGACACTTGAGAATCTGTACGTAATGAGAGAGATTACCTTGAGGAGAGTGCTGCTCATACGTATTATATGGAGCAGAAAAATGATTCAGAACTACAGTTTTTGCAGCTTGTCAATAAAAAGCGTTTGTGAGGGAACTCTAATTCTAATATTACATCAGTTCTTCCTTTTTCCCTCTAATTTTTCTTTTTATAATTTCCTTATTTTTATTATTTTTCAGTCTAGAGGCAGGAAAGTGAGGCAAAATATGTTATTGCTTGTTCTTTATAAAATTTCCAGGTTGAACTTTCTATAGCCAAAAGCGAGGCATTCTTTCTCCCCCTTCTCTCCAAAAGATTAGCTGTTCCAAGCTTTCCCTTTTATGAGCTGTGGCTAGAATCAACACACACTTCTTCAATATATGCATTCAACACCAAGAAGAACGTGGTGAACCAAAGAAGAACGCCTTTCCCCTGAGTGCTGGTGCATTGTGTATTTCCAGTTTTCTTTGTTGACTGAATTTGCTTTTGTTTTTTCCTTGCTTTCTGAAAGAGCATTAAATTACAATCTCAGGTTATTAGGACATAGTTTTTAAAAGTATTTAAGCTAGATATATAATGAAAATAACATAATCTATTTGACAATTTATAACAGGATATAATTTAAGAAGACGTAACTAGCCCTATGTTTTCACTTTCTGGAAGAATTTCATGGCTGTTCACATTTGTACCTCTTCTCTGGTCTGTATCTTCTTTGACTCCCCTTGGTCAACTGGTACCCCTCCCAGCCCCGGCTCCCTAAGTCCCTGATCCCATCAGTGAACATCAAGTCTCTTCCCTGGAGACCAGTGTTCTCAGCGTGTGCTCCATGGACCAGCAGCAGCATCTGACAACTGGTTAGAAATACATACTCCTGGGCCCCACCCCAGACCTGCTGAATTAAAAACTCCAGGGGTGAGTCCCAGCCATCTGTGTTTTAGTAGACCCTCTAGGTGATTTTGATACATGCTTGCAATGGCCTGAATGTTTGTCCTTCCAAAATTCGTACATTGAAATCCTAATCCCCAATATAACGGCATTTGGCAGTAGAGCCTTTGGGAGGTGAATGGGATTTAGTGTCCTTATAAGGTGAATGGGATTTAGTGTCCTTATAAAAGAGACTCCAGAAAGATCCCTGGTGCCTTCTGCCATGTGAAGACACAGTAAGAAGGTACCGTCTATGAGGAAGCAGACTCTCACCCGACACTGAATCTGCTGGCGCCACCCAGTCTATGGTATTTTGGTATGGCAGCCCGAATGGACTAAGACAACGCTCAAGTTTAAGAATTTCTGGCTTAGACTAGGAAGCTACATTCAGTGGATTGATCTCCCAGTTGCTGATTTTGGCATACGTAACAGCACTTTCTTTTGCTCCTCCTCAGATGTAGAATCAGACAATTTTAAGTGGAGCGAGACTTGAGAGCTCACCTGGTCAGTTCACTTCACCACAGAAAATAGCATATGATTTGGCGCCGAGGCTTTGCAGATAGTTGCATCATTCAGATGGGAACCCAGGGCTTTCTGTTCCGGCTCCTTGCTCCTCGCATGGGCCATGTTCCTTCTTTAAGACTATTTAATCAATGCTTTCTGAGGCCAGGGTTCCTTGTAAGGCGGCCCAAGGTAATATTCCAGGAGAACCACTAGCATTGGCCTAATCATCTGTGGGTTCTCTTAACATTTTAATAATAGTCTTCTATATTTCAGAAGGAGACTCCAAAGCCTCAAAATCCAGTGGCTTTTGTCATTGATTTCATTTAATTATTCTAGAGGAAAAAAATCAAATGCTTAAGTTGGCAGAATTCCACATTTTTCTGTCTTTTTTGGCTCTTATTCTCCTATAATGAGTGTAAAAATGTTTGTATGCTTGTGTGTGTATGATGTGTGTTAGAGAGAGAGAGAGGGAGGAGAACGAAATTGCTGTTTATAGGTAAATTGTTAGTTGTCTGAAGAAGACATGATTACTGCAGTTGGCAATAGTCTGAGCAGTTGTGGGCTCTGCCCCCCACAGTGCTCTTCAATCTAACCCTGGTTTTGGGGATTGCTGCATTTCAAGTGTCTTCACACAGGTAGTTTCCTCATCTATCTTGTTCCCCTGTTGGATAATCACTGGAGTGGAACTCGATTTTACTCACTACTGTGCTGGCTTGTGATTCTCTATAATCTAAAGAAAAGGGTAGAATTTGGAGAATTTGGAAGCAATCAGTTTGTCCAGATAATATAATGTCTGACTACCTTGCATGTCACACCTGTCCAGGTCCTTCCCTCCCTGGGAACAGGGGGCCCACAAAAAGCCTTTATCTGAAAGATCTGGTTTGTCTGGATGGCTTAAAATTCTTGTATTTGATGGGTCCATAGCCTCAGGTGCTTCAGTATCTGTGCTGAGTGTGTGGGAAGGATAAACAGCTGAGGAGAACATTCCCCTGTCAAAATACATGATTGATTTGGGAGTGACAAGTGTTTTTGGAGCCAGGGTATAGACTTGCTGGTAGATTAAGTGAGGGTTTCTTGAGCATGGTAATTTTAACGGAGATAAGGGGGACTGTTTAGACTTTTTAGGAATTTCTGCTGAAAAAAGATTGTGTTAAATTCTTATTTTGATGTCATCATTTGTTCATTTAATTTTTTTTCTTTTCAACAGATATACCAAAACATTGAGCAAAATAGGCTAAACAAAACAAAACAAAACACCAAACTAAGAGGGGAATGACCATTTCTATTTTAAGGTTATAAAAACAAATCAGGTAATACCTGAACATAATTATCCCTGTATCAGAAATTTAGGGAGGAGGATTTCAAATAATCCAGGAAAAAATTAGGTAAGCTCCATGGCCAAAGACTCTAATATGAATATAGTTCATGAAGAATGATGTTAGAAGAAAATTTAAATTCAATCTATAAGAAACGTGAAAAGGAAAACAAAGATGGGGGATAATGACACCAGAGAGAGACTAGAGAATTTTCTGATAAGCCCAGATTTCAAAAGAATGTATCCAGAAGATAGGAAGATTGATGTTTATCTTAGGACAAATATAAAAATCTCATGGATTGTAAAAAACCAGTGTAAGAAATACCAAAGTGAAGTATGAGTCACCAGAAAATTAGAAAGAGGTGAGAATGGTATAGATTTTTGAAAAGTGAAAATCTTGACATTAATACCTGGAAAATATCCAGAGCTGATTATTAAACAGATCCTCTGTGAGTAGGAAGAAAGCAATGCTGGCTAAGAGGTAGCATGGATTTTCTGAGATGTAGTCAAGAGAATGTAGATTCTGGCTTAAAGCCAAAGGAGAGAGGAGTCTTTAGCAGCGCTATGTCTGTTCATCTATCTTATCAGCAAGTTGGAAGATGGCATAGACCATCTTATCTTATATAAGACCAACTTATCAAGACTTTTGTTGGGGTAGAAGTTAACAGATCAGGAAGGGCAGTTAAAGGAGGAGGCTGGAGTGAGGGAGGGATGGAAGGAAGGAGAAATGGAGGAACTGAAGACCCAAGGGACTCAAAGCTGACAGGGACTGCTCATATGTCAGAATCAGTATTCAAAATCACCTTGCTAGGTAGAAAAGCTAGATCTGCAGACCAATGTGAGAGAAAGCAAATCTGTATGTGAGTGATGGGGGATGGTGAGGATGGATGGGGGTGGGAATTCATTTATTGAATACATATTTATGGGGTACTCACTGTGTGCCGGGTACTATATTCTGGGTGCTGGGGACGCAGCAGTGAATCAAGCAGACAGAGCTCTAGCCTTCGTGGAGCTGGCATAAACAGGGGAACAATCAAACAGATGGAGTGGCTTGTTCACATAGGGCAGTCAGGAAGGCCTCTCTGATTTTGTTTCATTTGAACCTGAAGGCAGTGAAAGTCAAGGAGCACTCAACCCGGATGTCTGGGAAAAGTGCTTCCTGAAGGGGTGTCTTGGTGCGTGGGGAGCATTGAGGAGACCAAGTGCCCGGAGCAGAGAGAGCAATGGAAAGAGGTGGGGAATGATGCTGGATGGCAGAGAAGGGCAGAGGATTAATGGGATTTTTGAGCAGAGGAGTGATATAATCTGAGAATAAATATCCGAGTCCTTCTTTAAGACAGTCTTCAAATAAATTCCAAAGTCAGACCCACGACCATCCAGTGAAAGGAGACAGCTTTTAGTTCAGTGTATGACAGCTTAACAATTCAAGCTGCCCGGCAGGGGTCTCTAAGTCACTTAATGAGGTCTTCCTCTTCAGAAGTCCTTTGTGTGGTATCCCTTGAGCCTGGTTTTAAATTTAAAAACCTCCAAGGTCCCTTTCACTTTGAACATTCCCTGGTTCTACTCCCTTGGAGAACAAGAGTTTTCTGACTTTGGCTCTGACTTTAGGTCGGATGGCAGACGGGAAAGCAGAGCAGGGGTGTGGAGGTGAGGGGGGTAGGGACAGAGAAATGGAGGACTAGAGACAGAGTCATGGAGACACAGGGGAGCAGTGTGAGTTCCTAGGAAGGGGGCTCTGTGGTTCAGATATGTTAGGGAGTCTGGCATAGAGGGACAGGCGGCCGAGGAGCGGGGGCAGGAGGCCGTCATCTTCAGATCAGGTGAGAGAGCCCTGGACGGTGTGCTGGGCAGGGAGGGGTATGGGGGGTCTTTCAGGGAACACAAAAGATGAGTCTGAGAACTTCCAGGGTCAGAGTGTAGAATAGGGGTCAAGGTGACAATCCACAGGCCTGTGAGGTGTGTCCCTGGGCAGGATAAGAAAACGCTTCAGTTCTCCAGGGACCAGCGTAGCAGAGAGAAAGGTAGGACGGTCTAGTATAGAAACGGAGAGGGGAAGGTGTGGTGATGTGACAGGGGAGCAACTCCACAACCCTACAGCTAGAGTTGAGGCCTAGCAGCTAGATCCGCAGAAGGAGCTCCCTGAGTGTCCTGTTACGGCAAAGGTGGGGAGAAGGGACCTCCTCCTGGGGGAGGAGTGTGGGGAAAGGCTGACACCTCTCCAGCTCTGGGCCCTTGAGTGTGGGGAGTGACAGTGACTCAGCCGGAGAGAATCAGACTCAGCTTTTCTTTGGCTATGGGGGAAGGGGGGATTCTTGTGGTGGTGTTCCTTCCCCAGTTTTAATTCAGAGGACTTAACACACTTTCCCCCACACTGCTGCTTAGTTATATGCTGGTCTGACCTCAGGGATGCTGGACTAATTAATTTACATTGGGAAAATTGGGGACAGTCACAAATTTTAGAAATTATCATCTCTACTCTCTAGTTTGTAAATAATTTGGAAGAAGGAAATGAATTTAAATTTTATTTATTTATTTATTTATTTATTTTTCCCCCAAAGCCCCAGTAGATAGTTGTATGTCATAGCTGCATATCCTTCTAGTTGCTGTATGTGGGACATGGCCTCAGCATGGCCTGAGAAGTAGTGCCTCGGTGCGTGCCTGGGATCCGAACCCGGGCCACCAGCAGTGGAGTGTGAGCGCTTAACCACTAAGCCATGGGGCCGGCCCAGGAAATGAATTTAATACAGAATATAAAGATTTAATTTAAAAATTTAAGTTTCTTACTAAAACAGTAGATTTACTTTTTTTTTCTTTGCTGAGGAAGATTTGCCCTGAGCTAACATCTGTTGCCAGTCTTCCTCTTTTTTTTGTATGTGAGCCACCATCACAGCATGGTCACTGACAGATGAGTGGTGTAGGTCTGCACCCAGGAACCGAACCCAGGCTGCGGAAGTGGAGTACGCTGAACTCAGCCACTAGGCCGCTGGGGCTGGCCAATAGATTTACTTTTTAAGGCCACATTTCTTTTTGAATAAAAGAAATAATTCACTTTTAAGTTTAAAATAATTGATAAATACGATTATGTTTATTTGTTAATTTAAATGAAACACATTTGATTTTAGGAGTGGTTGTATTATGGCAGAACTGTTCGAAAATATGCACAATTAGCCAGTTGCATTTCTGTGAATTTTAGGTGGTTCCCCTCCTGATGTCTTCACATATATGTGCTTCGGGTTCAGAGGTGTCTTTTATTGGATGGCTGCAGGCTAATATACCGCTGATCCTAACCATCATATATTCTTTCTTCTTTCTCTCTCTCTCTAAGTCTTGGAAAGGCTGTGTCCAAAATCAATAAAATTCCCATTCTTTTGTCAGAATTGTGGTTTGCACAGCTGCGTCTTTCTCTCTTTTATTCTTTTTCACACTTTCTCTCCCTCCTGTCTATGTATATATATAAATGTTTATTTCTGCATTCATTTATAGTCACTGTATTGTAAGCCTGCATTCTCTTGAAAAGTCTGTGTTATGAGCTCAGCACTTATTATTCCATAGAAGCAGTGTTACATAATGGAAAATTTGTGAGCTGAGTAATCACACAGAGGGTGGTTTAAATTCTAGCTCCAGCACATTCAAACCCTGTGACCTTGGCAGGTTACTTAAGCTCTCTGCACCTCAGTTTACTGGTCTATAAAATGGTCTAGTCACACTTACCTAATGGGACGCTTGTGAGAATTCACAATATAATGTGTGTAAAGCACCTAGAAAAGTGCCTCCCCAAGTGGAAGTTACTGCTGTTGCTGCTGTTTTTGTGAGAGGAGTGCAATGGCGATACGAAGTGATGGGAATTATAAAAACTAGGGAGGGGTAAGATGGAAGAGTAGACTTCTGAGAAATAAAGGGAAGAGAGTGAAAGTGAAAAGTTATTGAGGCAAGTGAGTGTTTCATCATTCCATTTTCTGCTGCACTGCTAAGCTCGGTAATAAAATTACTTTAAATTTTCTCAATATGGTACCCACTTCCTTTACTGGATGACAAAGGATGTAATTTACCTTGGATAATTTAATTTAGTCTTTATAACTTTGATATTCATCATGATTTCATTCACTCTAGTTTATAGAATACTTGAGAAATCATTGGTCTGGTTCCCTGTCTTCAAGGAGTTTAATGCCACTCAGATGTATGGTCCTCTCTTCTCTTCCAGAATAGTTTCTGAGAATGGTTCATGAGTTTTTGCTTCATAACAAATTAGTGACTTAAAACATACAACCATTTATTTAGCCCACATTTCTGTGGACCAGCAATTTGGACTCGGCTCAGAGGGATAACTCTTCTGCTGATCTCAGCTGGGCTCACTCGTGAATCTGTGGTCAGTTGTTGGTCAGGTAGAAAGCTCTGCTTCTGGGGGATGGCTGGTGATCTGCTGGAGTGAAAGAGGAAGGGGATGGTGGGGGTGCTGGACCTTGGGTCTCTCATCACGCAAAAGGCTAGCCCTGGCTTGTTCACATGGCAGCTCAAGTTTCTAAGAGGGAGATTGACAGTGCCAAAGACTCTTAGTCAAGTGCTGTCCAGTTTCAGAGCTTGGACAATGTCACTTGCACTGCATTCTGTTGGCCAAAGCAACTCAAAAGGCCATTCCAGAATCAACGAGCAGAGTAGTAGAGACTTTCTCTTAGTGAGAGGAGCTGCAAAGTATTGAGGACATTTTTGCAATCCTCCCCAGATGAGGACTCTATAATCCTCATTGATGAGTCAATTCTAGTTCCTTGGAGTCAACAGATTCTTTCTCTTCTGTTTTAATTTTCGTCCTTTTTCATGAATTGCTATTCTGAAGACTGAAAAGAGATGCTTAAGTTATTACTTCCCTTATAGTGTTTTGTCCAGAGCTCAAGTTTGTAAGGTGCTGGTGCCAGAAGGTTGACCCTGACCCCGCAGGGCTGTCCTTGGATCTCATCCCCGACCAGTCCACTCGTCCATATCTAAGCAGTGGCCAGGCAGGGTAGGGTGGTGTCAGCTGGATGGCCTGGCTGGGGGCTGCTCAGGTGGTCCCGGCTCAAGAGCGGCTTATTCATTGTCCTTTGATGCAGAAAGCGTGACATGGGAAAAAGGGGCCTTCCAATTTAATTAACTGGATCTCTTGGAACCTTTAAACATTGCATTGCAGCAAATGCTAAACAGAAAAGGTAGTTCCTTAAATAAAGTTATTTTGAACTGTTTATAATCCATCAGATGATCTCAAGCTGCTGGGTTTGCTTTAAGTAGCTAAGAATTTATTTTCTGATCATTTTGAAGGAGTAGAAATTCCAGTCATTTTCCCCAGACACCAGATTTGAGATTTCAGTTTGTATCTAAGTTTCAAATTTAATGGGGTTCTTTTTTTTTTTTTTTTAACATGAATGCTCTTCTAACCTGTGTTAGACCATCAAGGCGGTAACCTATAGCCTTGGCCTTATATGCCTTGGGTAACACTAAGTCTCTGAATTGTCTTCTGGCCTAAAAATTCTAAACTCAGGACTGGCCCTGTGGCATAGTGGTTAAGTTTGTGCACTCTGCTTCAGTGACCCAGGGTTCACAAGTTCGGATCCCGGGCGTGACCTATGCACCGCTTATCAAGCCACGCTGTGGCAGGCGTCCCACATATAGAGGAAGGTGGGCACAGATGTTAGCCCAGGGCCAATCTTCCTCAGCAAAAAGAGGAGGATTGGCAACAGATGTTAGCTCAGGGCTAATCTTCCTCACCAAAAAAAAAAAAAATCTAAACTCAACTATATCCCCATGGATGCCGGGGAATTGCATGAGCAAGGAAGGAAGGGGAGTGGTCAAGGAGCTGCCTGCTTCTCTCAGTGACCGTGGAGGTTAGATACAGTGATGATCTGGAAACAGCTCCTCAAGACTTCAGTGGATCAGGCCTAGTATAGAATATGCCAGATGCTTTCACTTTCTGGGAGCAGATGCTATATTATGATCATTATTCCACCCTATGTTACAGCAAAAATTAATAAGAGCTCATCTGAAATGTTTTTGCTTATTGATCAATTAATACCTTGGCAGAGGAGAGATAAAGGTCATTGCATTTACCATTCTTCTGTTACACTCAGTCATTTTTCTTCAGATGTGTTCTTTGAAGAAAACTTATAAAGTAGGTAAACTGAATGGAGGGAGTAGGAATTATTTGGGTTAGCAAAATATTCTTCATTTTCTTAAAACAAAGGATTATCCATCTTCTCTCCAGTTTAAGGGTTCTTTCTTAGTTGAGGGAATGACCTGGTTGTTTAGGTTGCAGTTGCTGTATTTTTTTTCTGGAGGGAGGTAGTCAGGGCTGATTGAGATTTCCGTGTGAAGGGCGACCCCGGAATGGTGTCACTAGGCAGCCTTGTGGATGGTCAGAATGTGACAGAGAAGGACGGGGAGAGCAACAGAGGCCATGACTTTCATTGACTTACTAAGCATTTATTTGGCTTCTGCCATGTCTAGGCACCATGTTAGATCCTGTGGTCACATCCTTGAAGAGCAGGAAATAGCTAAAAACGCACAAAGTAGGGAGTAAATACAGCAAGAAAAGTATATGTAAGGGGCTCTGGGTACCAAGTGACGTGACTTCCTGCGTGGTGGGTAGAGGCTGGGTTATGAAGTAGGAGTTTTTAGGTGGAGAGGGAGGGAAGTGGAATTGTGGGCTGCAGGAATCTCGTGTCCAAAGGCAGGGAGGCGTGCTGAGCACTGTATGTTTGGGGAAATCCATGTCATTATGTCTGGCTAGACCAGAGCTGGGGCTGGGTGAGTGGAGAGGCAGGAAGAAGGGAAGACAAAACATTTTGAGAATTTTAATGTCTATCAAGGAGGAAATTGGATTAAATTCACACACACTGTTTTTAGAAAGGCCTTTATTTTACAAAATGAAACGCTGTTCATCTCTAAAAGCAGCTCTTCAACGACTGGGTGAATTGAATTTTGCCACTTTCCTTCAAGGGGCAGATCCCTTTTCCTAGAAAAGGGTGAACAAATTCATCTAGCCCTGGGGAATGTGGTTTCACCTGTTTGCATGATCTAACTTTTCAGGTGAGACATTGTGCTAAATGTCCTGGTAATAACGTTCAGAACCTGGATTGCAACATACAAATTAAAATGAAATAACTGCCATTGTTATTTTGTGCTGTTTCAATGTGGTGTTTCTGGGCTTTGGCTTCTGAAAAAATATTTGGCATTGATTGATTGTCAGGGCCCCGAAGATGGAAAATGTAGAGTGAAAATGGCAATCTGAAAGGGGCTGAGGTGGGCTTGAGAGCTTTTGTGAATAAGAGAGAGCTCAGTTTTGATTTGATGTTTTATAGTTTAAAATGTTCAATTATGTTGAAATTGTACAGTACTAGTTATATCTTATTCTCTTCATACAATCGCTTCCTTTTTTTTTTTTTTTTTTTTTTGTGAGGAGGACCAGCCCTGAGCTAACATCCAATGCCAATACTCCTCTTTTTTGCTGAGGAAGACTGGCCCTGGGCTAACATCCGTGCCCATCTTCCTCTATTTTATGTGGGATGCCTGCAACAGCATGGCTTGACAAGCGGTGCACTGGTGTGCGCCTGGGATCTGAACCAGTGAACCCCGGGCTGCCGCAGCAGAGCGCGCGCACTTAACTGCTTGCGCCACCGGGCCGGCCCGAAAATTGCTGCTTTTTAATTTCATTTCCACTTATAAGCAGGAAACAACTGTTTATAAATAATTAGAAGGCCTTTTGGGTCTTTTCTGATTCAAAGTTTCACATTCCTGAGGTGAATTGGCTGTTCGGTCTTGCCACCAAATACGTGGCATCTGTTAGCACTTGGTGGCAGCAAAATCTGAGTCCTGGAATCAAGTGCCTTGGTTAGTGTTTTAAGCATAAAGTTAAGAATGATTTGAAGTGGATTGAAAGGTACCCAGTGAGAGAAGAGAAATTTTACTTGCAGCAGGGAAGACTAAGATTTAAAAGCTCCCAGAGACCCTGCTCTGTAGCCTTGGGGAAGTTATTTAATCTTTCTGAGCTTCAGTTTCCACCTTCCTATGGTACCTGCCTCTTTGTGTGGGGTTCTAGTTTTATCTGTAACATTTCAATTCTTTTTTGGAAATCTGAGGCCAGCATAGCAGATTTACATTTAAAAAATCCAGGTGGTGGATTTCAGGAGTGTTTGTGAAATTATTTTCTAAGTTACTCTTTATTTTAAATTATTTCCTGATTATAACCCAAATTTTATTTTATTTTTTTCCCGTTTTATTGAGATATAATTGACGTACAACACTGTATATGTTTAAAGTGTACAGCATATTGATTTGACTCCCATATATTGTGAAATGATTACCACAATAAGTTTAGTTAACAATTCCATCACTTGTATAGGTAAAAAAAAAAACCCACAAAATTTTAATCACAAATTATAAGTGAATGTGCCAGGCACCCTGATGTATATATTTCTAGGCTCAATAAGTATTTTGAACCTGATGTTTATGTTTGGCTTGAGAGGCTTAAGGGGAGATGAGTGGGGTGGCAGTACTGAGTCATAAAATTGCCATTGTCACACTTTCCTGTGGCACTTAGCAAAGTAGGATGCGACTTGCTTCCATCCATCAGGGCTTTGCTGCTTGCTTTTTAAAGGAAATGTCTGTGAACATGTGCTTTTTCTATGCCTGTTTAAAGGCTTCCTACTCTATGAAGATGGAGAAGGGGCAAGGATTTCTAGATGGAGTGGGGGTGTATATGTTAACCACTTCCAAAAGGCTGGCCTGGTGAGAAATAGAGGTCAGGAAAGTAATTGGTTTATTATGGCCGTCGATTATTTACGTTAAATGTAGGTTAAAATGGTGGAAGAATGGTGTCTCTACCAGTGGCTATGTAGAGGAATGTTGCCCTTTAGAGGTTATTTGGTGTTCACTAAGAACCGAGACTCCCAGTGGAGGGAGCAGGGTGGGGAACTCCAACATCGCAGACGCTGGCTCTCTGCAGTTTTAGAGCAGGGACACCGTGGAGCAGGGTTTCCTGAGTCTGGGTTCTCCAAGACTAAGAGTGTTAAATGACTAATTACGCCCATGCTTAGGCAATGTCTGCAATTTTCTTTTTATTCCTCTGTAGGTTGAGCAATTGTCCCGGTTTGCCTGGGACTGAGGGGTTTTCTGAGAGGCAGGACTTTCAGTGCTAAAACCAGGAAAGTCTGGGGCAATCTGGGGCAGCTAGTCACCCTCCCTTCATGCCCCTTGCCTGTCTCTTCTCTCTCTTGCCTCCTCTCCCTGCCACAGCATCCCAAACTCCTTCGTTCACTGTTCCAGGTGAACTTTACACGTGGTGACCTGGGGAGGTTGGAAAAACAAAACAATCCATTTTAAAAAATAGGGGTGCTCCTTAAGTAGTTCAGACTTAAGTAGGACTGTCTTTGTAGAGGGTGGCACCATGCTGCGATGTCCTGATTTCTTTGCAGTGCTTTTCCTTTTGCTGAACGTTTATGAAAATAGAAGGCTGGGGCCATGCGGTCAAGAGCAGAGAGAGACAGGCACCTCTGAGATGGTCCCAAGCCCACAGCCCCTCCTGGCTCTGCTGCTACTTCACCTGGGTCGCCATCTGCAGTCCCCACCTGGAAGAGAAGGCGTGGTTATAAACTGTGGATAATGTCTCTAGCATTGATTACTAGTCTTTTCTTTTCAGGAAAAATAATATACAATTGCAGCAAAATTAAGTAAACACTGAAATCCTACACTTTTCCCCCAGTAATCGTTAAATGTTATGGGCAATTTCACAATTTTAGTTATTTTAGTTATCTTTCATGCATAAGTAGAACAAACACAACCTGTGTCTCAGGATCAAAGGGTGGAATTCTAGTTATGCTGTGGAACTTCAAAATACCAGACAGAAGGCCGCACTGGGGCCTCTCAAGATTTTGATCTCTCTAGTAAGAGTGTCTGGATTTTTTTCTCCTTATGATTCATCAAGAAAGTTCCATTTATTCTTCCATGTTTGCTGCTCACAAACCCTTGCTTCTTTTTCCACCTGGTGAAATTACATGACTGTGTGATATTACTGGGCTGTGTGAAGACCCATGATCATATCAAGCATCAAGCAGTTGCCTAGAAACCATCATGAAAACAGGATTAGGTAAAGCATTTTTTCTATATTACTGCTGCTTTCAGATTAAGACGTGATATCAGAAATAGCTCAGTGTATATCCCTTCGTGGCCTTACAACACAAGTAAGTGAAAAAGGAGTTTTTCAACAGAGATAAAATGATTTCTCCATCATCACATTTCGAGATGGTCATCACCATCCCAAATCTCCTCTCCTCCACAGCCCTGCACACACTCCCCTTTCAAGAGGGTCATGTGTTGGCGACTGTTGGCCCTTTTTAAAGAACATTAACATAAACCAACAGCAAATCTCAGACACTATTATTCATCTATCACTCCCTTGGACCTCAGCCAGACTGGAGCGTGTGTAGAGACGTTGGAAGGCTGTTGCAGTAATTTGGTCATGAAGAAGGAATGTGTTATGTGGAGTAGCAATTAATCAGCCAAGTGATAAGCAGGTTTTCAACAAAACACCACCAGGGGCTAATCCCACTTTAAATCAACCACAACGAGTTAGAGAGGACTAAGTCTCCAACTCTGAACCCTGTTGTCTCCCAGGAAATAAATCCAGATGGAATCAAGGGACATTGAGAAGTATAAATTAAAAAGACTTCTTAAATGATTGATATAATCCTAAACTCCTCCTGGAATAAGATAGGTAAATAAACGATTATGGCTGGTTTGGGGTCAAAGGAGAAAAAGGAATCAGGAAAACCTAAAAGTTAGTAAGTCAGCAAATATTTATTGAGCTTCTCCTATCTGCCAGGTGGCCCTTCTAGGTATGCTAGGGGGTGGAGTGAGATGAGGTGGCTGTGGAACAATGAGCAAGACAGACAGTGTATTCTAGTGAGGGGGCAGGGGTCGGGCTGTAAAAGCTGGAACAGATAAATAAATAAGATAATTTCAGATAATGGCAAATGCCACGAAGATGGTACAACAGGGTCCGTGACTACAGTTGGAGGCATAGGCACTGCTTTTCTGGGGTGACATTTGAGTTGAGAGGCTGAGAATCTGAGGGCCTGGGAGCGATGTCACATCAACAATGGGGAAGTAGGGAAGGAGGCTGGGTGTATGGTAGTGAATGGTTAGTAGAAATCAAATCACGAAGAGAACCTTCAATGTTGTCAGATGCTAAATCCGATCCATATTAGGAAGATCATTTTCAAGATTCTCAGAAAAGTGAATCAAACCTCACCAGTCCTCCAGATGGTTTTAATTACCTTTGCGGGGGTGGGGGGTTGCTTAACGTAGTATTAGTCATAGAATGGACGAAAAGGACTTTGTATTTTTCTCACAGATATTAATGGTGGGAGTTATTTTGCATTTAAATTTTTATTTTTAAACCATGAATATTGCCAAACTTGGAGAAATAAGAAAAAAAAAAAGCCTTCTATAATGCCACTAACCTAGAGGCACTATTATCTCTTTTGTATATTCCCTCCCAGTCTTTTTCATGTATATGGTTTTAGATAGTTAATATGTAGCCCTTTAAATGAATAGCAGTCATTTTCCCACACTTCCTCAAGTTTGTATTCTGTACTTACAACTTTTAATGACTAAATAAAGTCCATTCTGGTTTTGGGGAACCAGAAAGTCCCTGGGAACACTGAATTAGTGAATACTGAATCATTGGCCCTATTGGAAATCCTGGGTTAGGTTCCTGCCAGCCTCTGGTCACAAGACATTCATCAACTGATCAATATATAACCTTACGTGTGTTTCTCTTTAAAGACACCTTATATAATACTTTTTGTTGATTCGTTAGCATTGAACTCATGCCAACAGCACTGTAACTCCTGCCTGAACGAAGCTTACCTAACACATGTATTTTTGCCACAGGGCACATCACTGCTTTCTTGAGTTTAGAAGCACTAGCCAGCACTTCAGCCCTGCACTTGGGGGCCATTTTAAACAGCAAAGTCACCAACAAAAAGGCACAAAAATGTGAAAAATGTGGCACTCCATAGACCACTTGTTTACAGTAGGAGAGTTGAAACAAGAAGGCAGAGTGTTGCCCTGTTCAACCTCAGCTGAAAATGTGCACTTCAGGAAACTCCAACTTCTGCCGCTCTGCGAGTATTTGTGAATGACTCTGAAAGCACAACAAATATTGATTTTGGAGTGACAAATAAATTTTAGCAAGTAGGCAGATTTGTAAATATCCAATTGACAAATAATGAGGATCAGCTGTGTGCTATTCTACCGACCGGCTATGCCACGATTAACTGAACCATAAATGACTCACTTTGGATGGGGACATAGACACGCTTCTACTCTGGTGTTTGTGGAGCCTCCATAATCCTCCTCACTCCCCACCCTAAACAAACCAAATCCTGAAAAAAGCACTACTAGGGAATAGGTCAGAAGCCTGGAGGTGGGAAGAAACAGCTCTCTGTGTCTCCATAGGGGATAATGGTAATAATCCCACCTTACATTTATGAGGGCTTTAGCATTGGCAAAGTTCTTTGATGTGGTCTATGTAATTTGATCTTTACAATGAACCAGTGAGGGAGATGGAATTGTTACTTTCATTTTCCCAGAAAAAGACACAAATGTGAATTGATGGGAAGCATACATAACCTTACCTGTCTTTCTGAAGTGACTATCAGGCATTTTGCCCTCAGGAGAGGTTCTGAGAGTGAGTCTTGGTCCTTTCTCTGACCAGTGCCTGCTTGGTGAGAATAGATATCCCATTGAAAACACAGTACCTCTCATGTGGCCCACAAATGCATAATAATATCCACCTATGTTTTCACCATGGAGAATCAAGAGGTATATGGTGTAGTGGAAAGAGTGTGGCTTTCACAGTCAGAAGAATTGATTTTGATTTCCTGGCTCTGCCCCTTCCTCAGCCGTGCAACTTTGGCCAAGTCGTAGAACCTCTCTGAGTTTGCATTTTTTCATTGGCAAAATGGGGATAATAATATTACCTAACTCATACATTTGTTGTGAAGATTTATTGAGATAATATATTTGGCCACTTTCCTCATTGTGCCTCTGATGATAAGAACTATGTTGACAAGGAGTTTATCTATTGATCCTTAGAGAAAATCAATAAATAATCTTGACAGTGACCTTTGTTTCCTAGCAACTCTTCCTGGAGATTACCACCCTCAATAGCATCATTATTGAATAAACAGTGTGCATTGGCTTCTGCATCAATGAGTGTCTAAGCTAATGTCACTATTTAGTTTTTTTAATCTTCCATAACACATTATTTTCCCCTAAGAAAATATGTTTCTTATGTGTAAGAAACATAAATGTTTCAAAATAAACATTAATGAAGTTTCCCTTAGATTTTTTTCTAATCTTGATTGGGATATTGACAATATCTGTTGAATGTTGGAAGAAGTGGCGGAAGAGGCTTGCTACATATAACAGACCCAGGTCAAATAAGTGGTGTGGGAAGAGGCTGGAGCAACACCGTGCCTGTTTTATTGATCGGAAAAGTGAAATGAAAGGAAATGACTTGCACAATAAGATCCCCAAACTAGGTAAAGCCTTCCAAGCAGCCAGCCTTTGAATTACTAGGGTTGAAAAGATTCTGATAATTTTGCAATTAAAAGAATAAGTGGGTCCTTAATAAAATGTTTGAGATCCAGTTTACACCTATACAACACAGTTTCCAGCATGTTCTTTTTAACATCTGTGTGACATTAGAAGATGAAACTCAACCGCCAGAGTGCTCCTATAAGGTCACCATAAACCTCACAGTGGCGGGACGATGAGGTCAGCAATCGGAATGCTAAACTCCAGGTCCATGTGGCTGTTTCTTTCTGAACTTTGATAGCTGGTATCTGCCTGAGAGAAAACGACGTTTGGTTTTTGCTGGCTTGGCCTTTGAGGTTACTCTGAGACCAGTGATCTCTGGACCCTGAGGTAAGCTGTAGACTCATTTCCCAACTAGATGGAGGGGTACCTTCGTGTATAACTTGTTTGGGATTTTTCCCATTCTTATGTGAATGTCCATTATATTCCCGGGGATGCATACGCAGCCATCAGTCATTAAGCTTGGGACCAAGTAACAAACCGACATGGGCAATTCCCAGTGACCATGCTGGTTTTCTTGTCATCACTAGAACTCATTTGAATAGCCACTTGCTCATTGTGCTGTGCGGGTCACAGAACAAAGACAACGAAATGCATCTGAGGTGCCTTCTAGGAACTTGCAGTCTAAGACAGATACATGGATGGGGATGGCCTTGTTTTCCTGAGGCTGGTTTTCAGTAAAACACTAATATTCATGCTTGTGGATTCAATAGGAAAATTCAAACTAGGGAATTCTTGTGTTGAGCCCAGCACACATTTGAATAGCCAAGGGGACCCTCTTAGAGGTTAATATTTACCTCTACTGAGTCACGTTGGTCAAAGTGAATCAGTATTCTGTTTCCTTCTGTTACTTGCAATGGGTATCTGCAAATAAACAGTCTAATAGTGAGAAGTCTCGTAGGGAGATGGAACTTAGGCACTGAGATTCTATTACATTTGTTTTCTCCTGACTTTATAGAATATATTTATTGGCGATAGAAAAGCTGCAGGTAAGTTTTGGTCTCCACCACGGTGTTCCTTTGACTACTAGCTAGATGAAGCTTGAGCACTCGCTGAGAAAAATAGGTTGACCATGAATTGGGTTTTGGAATAATATAGTATCAGCCTCAATAATGGACTAGCAAGCATGTTTTAAACAGTCCTAGTAGACCTTAAGCTGCATGACAGCATCTCTGTATCTCTAGAATTCAGCACAGTTGCCTAACACATAGAGATTCTTAATATAGCTTAGGTGAATTGACGCCGAAGAGGTTAGAGAACAAGAGTAAGACACAGGAGCACAGAGGCCTAAAGACAGTGAGTGAAGCAGAAGTGTTGTCCTGTAAGGTCCCAGTATGAGGCGTAGGGGTGGAGTTGTTAAGGTCAGATGAGGAAGTACCTTGTTCATCCATGGAGCCAGAAACCAGAGTGGGAGGACCTGGGAGGGAGGCTCCAGAGCTAGTAGGGTGCCAACTCAAATGCAAGTCGGGCCAGAGGGAGACTGGCACAGTTGTACACCTCCTGCAAAGACAGGGCTGGGGAAGGAAGCGGATGTGGAGACAACTATTCCAGGAGCCACACCAGCCAAGCCAGGCTCTGACTAGCCTTTAGTTAAGTTAGAGCAAGAAATGTGTCCTGTGTAAATGTCTACTCCTTTCATTTCAAAAATTCCTCCTTCCTCCCCTCGGTTTTCTTATAAAAGTTTCTTTAAAAAAAAAAATCAACTTGGTCTTGACCAGTCTATCAGGAAAAAGATTTATCCAAACCTAGATCCGTGATCTGGGAGGCCAGGTATGAAGTCACAGCCACCATCTCAGCCCGACTTCCCAGAAGGAGTGAACAGAGGGAGGTGAGGCAAAGCATCAGAGTGAAGAAACGGGGGTGGAGCACCCCAGACAAGTCGAGGGAGGGGCAGGGCCTCACTCCCCAGTTTGAGGCTGACTCCGAGGATCACAGAGTCTTCAGCCCTCACATCTGTCCTCAGGATTCTTTTTCCCTCCGCATAAACATCCTCAGAAGATGGGCAAGAAGAAGAGAGAGTGTGGGCGAGGGAGTGGACAGATATGTGGCCAGTCGGTAGGTGTATTAGTTTTTCTATTGCTATGTAATAAATTCTCACAAACTTAGTGACTTAAAACAGCAAGATGTATTATCTCACCGTTTCCCTGGATCAGGAGTCTGGGCGTGGCTTAGCTGGGTCCTCTGCTCAGGGTCTTACTCCCCAACCTGCCGTCAGGTGCCAGTTGGGACTGCAGTCTCCTCCGAGCTCGGGGTCCCCTTTCAGGCCCACGTGGTTGTTGGCTGAATTCAGTTTCTTGCATCTGTAGAAATCTTGGTGGCCTGCTTGTTCCAGGCCAGCAGGAGACTCTCTCTCTGACTTCTAGACTTTCTTTGAAAGGGCTCACCTGATTAAGTCAGACCCACACACAGGATAATTTCCCTTTTGATGAACTCAAAGTCAACTGAATTGGGACTTTACTTACATCTGCAAAATTGCCTTCTCCGTTATGTAACCTGGCACTCATAAGCACGCCATCCATCGTATCCCTAGGTCATACAGGGCACATACTGATCTTATAGAGTGTGTCCACCAGGGAGCAGGAATCTTGGGATTGTCCTAGAATTCAGCCTTTTACAGTGGGTAAGAGAGAGTGAGTGGCCAGTGCTTGTCTATTCCCTCCATGTAGCAGACTATAATTTGGGAAGGGGAAAGTGGGTTGGGGAGCAGGATCAAAGATGTTATTTTAGGTATTTGTGGCTGGTGGCCCCAAGTCCTGAGAGAACAAAAACTACCACTAAATACAATCTAAGGGTACAACCTTAATTGTCATGGCTCAGGGTGGAAATTTTGATTTATAAAAGAAAAAGTGTTATTGCTAGGGCAATTGCTGGGAGATGTTTCAGGGCCCACTCTGGTGAGGAGAGGATGAATAAAGAGGAGCTCATTTACAGCGTTTGCAGGTCCATTGTATGCAGAGTTCCTGATTGAAGCTGTTTTTGAAGACAAACCCTGTACATTCACTTGTAGCAGCCTTGCTAGTTGGAGAAAGGCCCAGTGGTTGTGGGTCCTAATTGCTGTGAACATGGAGGAAAAAATTAGAGAGATTTCTGTTCATTTAACATTTAAAGTGTCAGAGGAAAAGTGAAGTATTATTGTCCCGTAAAGTGGTCTTTTAAGCCTGCGCCTGCCAATGGGTTATTTTTTATCAGGAACGAAACATAGAATATCCATCTTCTGGGCAGAAAATGTTGACTCTAGTCAGCTGTCCTCACTGTTCTTTGTTCCCTGAGGACTATTTAAACCAGGTCTCACTTAATTTGATTAAATGGAGGCTTTTTAAAAAAACAAATGCTTTTTCCCTGTTATAAACACGTAGGTTTCCACTGTAGAAAATATAGATAAGAAGAATAAAAAAGCACATCTGTTACACTATGCAGAAGCACTGTCAATATTTTGCCAGATATCCTTTCAAACATTTCTATGTTATAGTATTTATAGACAATTCTCTACTTTATAATTGAAAATATAGGGAATTCAGTTTTTGTAATATATTTTCACACTGATATGTATTGTGAACATTTTGTTGTGATATATGTTGTGGCATTTATTAACAAACAGCTTTCGACAATAATATTTTTAATAGCTGCTTACTTAGACCGTAATTTATGGCAACAATCTTATCTGGGCTATTTGAAGCTTCAGCTAGGCAGATGATGCTCTCAAGTCAGGCTTATCCAACTTTGAGCAGTAAATCTTTCTCACTGGTTGTGATCCCCTTGTTTTCACTCAACGCTGACCTTATTTATCTTCCCTTGTTGGGAGCTCTAATGTCCTCGGTACAGTGCTTGCTGCTTGCAAAGGCAAAACTTGTGCTTTATGTTTACTTTTCCCCTGGTCTGTTCCCAAGGCTACATGTAGAGTTTTCAAATACTTCTTTTGTGAGCCAGAAGCCCTAATAAACAAACCACTTTGTTGAGACTGGAGTATGAGCACTGGCACAATTTACTAATTTTACTGCGTGTTGCAGACTTCACGAGTCGGTGAGGGGTCCAGCTGCACCTCCCTTCTACTCGCAGATTCTGTGTACAGCTTTGTTGAGTTGCTGTTTTTCTTTCCCTTTTCTTTCTAAATGGGCTGCTGGTGGCAAAAGTCTGTTTAAACAAAGGTGGGGAAAGGATCAGTTTATTATAAACCCAGAGTTTAAAAGTTAGTTAGAAGTTTAACCTATTGGAAACCAGAGCTTTGCAAATGTTGCGAGTATTAGGACTAGTGGGGAAAAGGGCACTCTCATATTGGTGGGTCGTTAGGCAATGGACGGAATACAATTCAATGACTCAGTCATCAAGAGAATTTTTTGATGTAGTGCTGTGTTTCACATAAATAATGAAAACAGACCTGTGGAAAGAACCATAATTAACATATAGATTCCTCATGATCCAGCTGAGTCTACATATTGAGGGTTAGCTTCTTTTGCTTTTAGAAATATCTGGTGGCATTTTTGATTGTCATCATGATGGGGAGAGGAAGCCATTAGCATTTGGTGCTCAGGGGGCCCTGTAATGTACAGGACAATCCCAATCAATGAAGAATCTTTTTACCTAAACTACCAGCATGGTCTGATTGAGAACCTCTAACCACTTCAGGACTTTTGGTTTCTTCTAAGGAATGGAACAGAAAACATGAAACTATGGCCATGAATTTTTCTGGGGCTTCCTGGAAATTGGCTAGTCCTCTCTCTCTCCCCCATTTCTCATAGAGGTCTTGCATAGCTAAGGCTAGAAGGCTATTGGTCCATGTAAGGGGGTGTGGGTCAGGGGAAAGCACTTTTTGGGTCTGATATTTCTCTGCATCTATACTTGGCTGCAAAAGTTGAGTCACTTTTTCTGTTAAAAGCCTGTCTGGTTGTTTGTCTCGTAGACCAGCTGTTCAAAGGCGGAAATCAGCCAGTACTGTCCAGCTGTTAGCTCAGCCATCCCAGGGGAACTAATTCTTTGCCAAAAGAGGCTCAGAAAAGAGGGAGTTGCAGGGAACAGTGACTCAGGCTTAAGATTTGTTTTCAGGCTATTTTATTCCCTTAGGTGAGTGGAAGCAGAGGCCACCTACATCATCACTGGTCTCAGAAAGTTAGAGCTTCAGGGGACCCGGGAGACCAGCTGTCCTACTCTTTTATTTTATATTCTAAGAAAAGAGACCCAGAAAAGTTAAATGACTTGCCTGAGGTCACAGAACCAGGCTGTGACAGAGCTAGGTCTAAATCCAAACCTTTGATTCCAAATAGAGCATTCTTTCTACTACACCAGCAGCTACACTTTTGACTTCTTATACTGTTTATTTAAACAGCTTTGCTGACTTTCTTTCCAAAATATTCCCCCACCCCCTGCAAGGCATTGCATCATTATTACTTTTAAACATTATGTAATTTCTGAGACCATTTGCTTCATGCGTACCGG
Organism: Diceros bicornis minor; assembly: GCF_020826845.1. Lineage (NCBI taxonomy): Eukaryota > Metazoa > Chordata > Mammalia > Perissodactyla > Rhinocerotidae > Diceros > Diceros bicornis. The sequence goes on along the minus strand of NC_080742.1, from coordinate 86,033,284 downwards.
AAAAGAATCTTTTATGACCAGAAGGCAAATGCTTGCTATGCTTGATGCAGTAAGCCGTTATCCACCACTGTCCAATCATGAAAGAATTGTAGAAGCATTGTTCTACATTGTCTTTTGGGAGAAAAAATACTCAATTCAGCTGTTTGGTAACAAGATCTAACGTGGTGTTTGCGCGTGTTTGCCAGAGGGACTGCAGAATATCTTCTGTTTGCTTATTCTCTGAGATCACTAGATTCCATTTATGGTCTTTCTTAGAAAGACAATATTATGGCTTCTTTTCTTTCACCTTCCTTAGGCGTTCTCCAACTCTCCCAAGGTCAAATGAAGAGGAAGGGCAGGGCTGTAGCTGGATGACAGGGACAATCCCCGGGGCCAGAGCACTTAGAGGCATACCTTTTGGAGCAACTGGACTCCACTGCCGGGGCAAGACTGGAGACTCTGAAAATATCCATTTCTTGGGAAAGATTTGGCTGGGTGCTGCTTAGAATCAGCAAAAGGAATCTTGACCATGTCCAGGACATTTTCTCACAACCAAATTGCTCCATTTCCCTCTCTTTCTGCTGGGCTCTGTCGTGGGCTCTCAGTTGCCCACTGGGTGTGGATCTCATTCTTCTTACCAAGGCTTACTTTGGGTTTTCTGGGCCTTTTTTTTTTTGGTCAGCAGTGTCACCAAAGTGGGAACGTGATAATTGAGTTTGGCTGTGACCTGTTCTTTTATAAGAGTTTGAGTGAGAGGTTTGCATAAAAATTCTAATTGCTGCTTAAAATGACAGGGCACTGAGGAAACGTATAGCTGTGATCCAAGTGTTGTTCGTGACCCATGGAGCAACTGCAGGGAATGGAGAGGCGTTTGAGACTGGAGATATGGGCCTGATTTTCGATGGAGAAAAGGAAGATTTATCAACTATGAATTGACAAATTGAGCACTGAGCCCCTTAATAAGCAAAGGGCAAACTAGAATCTAGTACAAGATCACCAAGAATAAATGTTATTTAATGAGCCTCATAATTTTTCATAGTGTTAATAGCTGATAGATCAGAGAAATGGTTAATAAATTGTCTCAATTTCAACAAGGCATGAAGGCATGTAGTAATAACGACAATGAAACAGCTAACATTTATTGAGCTCTCATTAGTGAAAGGAACTCCTCTAAGTGAAAAAGCATCAAATTTTGCTCTTTTGGAGGAAGAGTGTGGTTTAGCATCTCTTAACTTTAGGTTCTTCATTTAAAATAATGGAGCTTGCCTCTCCAATCTGTCTTGTTTCTAGTAATGGGACTGGAGTTATTGGCTCAGCTTGGAGCAGGCAGTGGGGGGTAATAGAGAGCTAACTGGTAGTTTTTCACTCCCCACTGTCTCAAGATATCGTGTCTTGACCAGCTGTTGAGCTCTTGGATTCTAGTAGCACTTGGAGATAGAACAGAGTTCATTTCCTCTGCTGGTTGGGTTTCATAAGAGGAAGGAACATGCAGGAGCAGACAACCAACTCATGCCATGCTCCCAGTATTTGCCATTACTAACTGGCTAGTAAAGAGGGAGGTAAGAAATAACTGTGTGGGTAGATGTGAAGTAGCTTTCATGCTCCTAGCCCCCTAATGGTTCTCAGCCAATTTTCACTTACCATAGAACCATATTATATCTGGATCAGACTGTCTATGAATTCATTTTATCTTCATGACAATTTTGAAAGGCAGATTATATTTTTCCTAATTTCAAATGGAGTAGACAGCATGTGTGATTTGCTCAAGGTTGCTGCTAATAATTACAGAGCTGATCTAGAAAATATGTCTTCTGACTCATGACTCCAGTGCATAAAACACCCCTTCAGATGGTTAAGATCCTCTGGTATGTTTCAGCAGGCCAGCATTCCAGAGAGGTGGAGCATGCGTGTGAGATCTGACAGAACAAGAATCTAAGTAGCTTTAAGCCAGAACCTTCCTGGGTCTCCCAGTTTGGCAACCTGTGGGATTCCTGTTGCTTTTATCTGGGGGTGAAGGGGTGCCTCCTGGCAGTGAGTCATTCCCTGTCCATTTAAACAAGGCAGATAGGACCTCGTACCTCTGAAGTACTTTCCTTTTACCCTGCGTGGCACTCTACGAATGAGATTATCTCAGTAATTCTTACGACATATCTGGCTCATAAATAACAGATAGGTTTCGAGGGACTATGCTATTTTTTTTTTCCTGAAAACTTTATGGCTCCTTTAATTTTTCAAACCTGATATCTTTGGCATTGGATCTTGACTTGGAGACAGAACTGTCCTAATACAAACAGTATGTCCTGTTCAGCGAATTCCATGGAGGAAGTCTCTGGGACCCTCTTCAGTCATCTGTTTGGTGATCCATATGTTTAGTGACCATCTTTCTTGTTACAGAATCTGCAGTGTAAAGAGGTCAACCCTCAACTCTTTGATTTCATGTACTACCCTGGACCCGAGTTTTCTTAAATTAGAATGACCAGATTGGGCTAAATGATTTCCAGTGTTTCTTCAAGCTTCATCAGTCTATGATTTGGAGCCTGTCATCATAATGAGAAGTTTTTCTGGAATGACAGAATACCATATTTTAGTTATTTTAGAGTGAGACCCAAGAGGGTGCAAACAATGAATATCTTAGCTTTTGCCTTCACTAAAGGATGTGAGGGGATGCCCTGGGTGTTTCCTGGTAAAGACTGAAGTGTTGATATGGAAGGTGTGGCAGGGCAGAAATGGGGTAGTTTTCTGTTTAAGAGAGTGGAAGGAACCTGAGAGGAGAAGGTTATGTTTGACAGGAGGCAGGAGACCCAGTTAGAAGAGACTGACTAAACAGCCTCTGAATTTGCTTATATAGTGAGAACAGACAAGGGTTGAAAACTGCAAATTGAAGGTAAAGGACAGAAGGAGGAGTATCAACAGAGGATTAAACATCAATTAGGAAGAACCTCTTCAGGGAATTTAACTGGGAGATGGTGAATAAGAAATTTAAATCTATTTTAACTCTAACTGTGGGGAGTTTGGACTTAGATTGAGTAATGTTGGAGAGTTTTAAGTGTGGGAAGGTTAAAAGCAAACATTTTGTTGGCCTTGGCGTGTAGGATGGATCAGACGGAAAGCTCTGCTGGACTGAGAGTGTGGAGAAGAATCTGGACTTAGGGATCAAAGTGAAGACAAAAGGATGAGGGAAGAATCAGTTGTCAAGGTGGCTGCCTTTCAACATCCCAGGTCCCTGTAGCTCTCCCGCCATGGATGGAGAGAACAAAATGGCATAATCTGTACCGCCTCAGCCTGGAAGCCTTGGCTTGATCATGGTTTTGAAGGGCTTTTATTTGTTGGGAGATTCAGCTGTCTGTTGTGGCTGAAGGAAGAGGCAAGAGAAGGACTGCAGGGATGGTTTGAGTTTCTCAAAACAAATCAAAGAAGACTACTCTACCTCATATGATTATATGTTATTTCTGGAACAGCTCTGCTTGCTCTAAAACAATCCCAAGGAATTCCTCCCAAAATGTGAAGAGATTGCCCTAACCTCAGGCCCAAATTACAATTCAAAAAGCATTTGACAGTCAGGAGTCTGGTTGCTGAGTTCTCTGTGTTAGTGATCGGGAGGCAGCAGGCTATGCTGAAAGTACATAGGAATGAAAGCTGGAAACTGGGATTCCTGCCCTCCTCCACAGTCTCCTTCTCCACCCTCTCGGTAATCCTTGATCATGTCAGAATCAGATACAATAATGATGTGAAAGTGTTTTGTCATATGTAAAGCTCTATGCGTTGAACGTGGAAGAGGATATTATTATTATTATATTTTCTTATCGTTTGTATTCTTTTGGGGACTGGTTGGATACTGTTGGGCCAGAGAAGGGGCCTTCTACCAGGCTAAGGCTAGTTTGGATTCCGAAAGCACTAAGAAGTGCGTTTTCAGGCATTTGCAGCTATTTATATATATATATATCAATGAGCCAAGAAGTAGGCAGATTGAATTTCTTTTGCCAGCTAACTCTGAACCTTTTAGTTCTCCTTTGCCAGCAGGATCCACCCACAGGTTGTTTCTCCCTTAATCTCGTTAATTAATTTGTTTCTATGGAATGAAACAATGAATTTTTTCACATCAAATGTTAAGCTAAGAAGAACTGCTCTAGACCATTCAGGATTGGATTGCATTGTTACTTGTGCAATACTGGCACACTGTGTTTTGCTGGAGGGAAACCTTGGTTTCTAAAGTGAATTTGAGGTGTGTGGCCAAAATTATTTCTCTGCATTTCTTTGAGGCTTTGGGAGTTGTCAGCTTGCCCCCACCACATCCCCTACATCCGTGCTCCCGTCTTTGGAGCATTCTGTGCTCTGGGCAAGGCTTGCTCCTACCTGTGATTTTTCAGTAAAAACCCTTCTTCCTCTGCCTGAGAGTGAGCCTTCAGCCGGTGGCCGGCAGCAGGCCTGGAGAATAGCATCTTTGTGGGGCGCAGAGCAGAGTTGGGAGGCCTTGGACCCCGGCCTCTCCCAGGCGCTGCGGGTTCTGCTTTCAGAACCCTTACCTCCTGCGCCCCGCCCCCTTCACGCTGGGCAGGGGAAGGGGGACAAAGCTGAACAAACTCAAGAAGCAGAAGAAGGGCGTTTTCTCTGCTCCTTTTCCTAAGTTGAAAAGCTTTGGTAGCTCCATTTTATATTGCCTGCCACATTTTAGAAAATGATAGGGTATTAGGGCTAAATAGGTTGTTAGCAAGGACCTAGAACTACTGGTGTGTTGTTACTATTCGCTCTGCTGGGAGCGTTTAACCCGCTTCCTGGAATCCTCCTCTCCTGTCCAGGGACAGGCTTCAGGGGCGGGTGAGCCGCCTGGAATCGTGTGCCGTGTTCGTGTGTAGTGTCTGTGGGCAATTTTCAGGCAGGAAGTTTTCATTAGATTCTCAAAAGGGTCCACAAATCAAAAAAAGGTGAGAAACTACCGATCAAGTCCAAAGTCTATTCCATCACTCTTCCCCCACCCCCAGCACACACACACACACACACACACACACACACACACACACACACACGAGTTTTACAGACAAGGTGGAGTTTTACAAGAAGAGGTGGAGGGACAACCAGTGAAGTGCAGGGCTGGGACTCGAACTCCCATCCTTGCTCGGGTGCAGCTCTCTTCAGTTAGCTCCAGCACAAAAGGTACCTGTCGGGCCCACCTTGGGAGGGCAAAACTACTTAGAACGTGCTCTAAGAGCATATTGGTCAATAGGAGCACAGGACATACATTTCAGGTAACTCACGTCACATGTCAGGACAGTGCTGTCTTTTGAAGATGACCTTCATTCATCTTCCCACCTCCTCGCCCAGCACAGTGCCTTGCTCAGAGTAGCTGCTCACTGTGTTTGTTGAATGAGTGAGCCTCAGTGGTGAGCAGTGCAAGGAAGACAGCTTAGTAGCTTTATGCAACCAGTTGTTTGAGCTCAAGAATTATGAATCCTTCATTTTCCTCCTACTTTATTCCCCCTTCGTCACCCCCCGACCTCAGATCTTGGGGCAATTGTTAGCAGCAGGAGGCAGCCCAGATCATAAACCACTCTTTCCTTGGAAGCTGCTTTGACAACCAGTTAATGACCTGCAAACACAAGTGTCAATGCTTCAGAGCCGTGGTAATTTTTTATAAAGGAAGTAATTTATGTAAAGTTAACAATTTCTCCTAATTTATCTGATTTGTGTATTTGGATACATGTTTTAAACATTTGATAGCACTTGTTTATAATTGTTGGGAGGCCTGGGCTCTAGTTCGGATTTGTTTACTGTTTGGCCAGGATCTTGTAGAATGATAATAGATGGAAACCAGAGATAGTTTTTGAGTGCATATGATGTATGGTCTGTGGTTGGCTCAGAGGGGGGTGGGTAAAAATGTTTACATCTGGGTTATAGACTTTATAAGGCCTAATGATAAAAGATTTAAGTAAGATGGCAATGAAAGGAACATCAAAGAAAAGTAAAAATGAGTGAAATTAAGAGCTACTTATTTGAAGGGCTGTAGTTGGTTGGGGAAGTGAGAGATCAGTTCAAGCTGTGTCTGTCTAGGATGGCTGTAAAGGAAACAGATTTGTTCTGTCTTAGGTAATTTCCTGATGGATAGACAGGAAAATGAAAGGATGTTCTAGGAAGAACTGTGTGAGAAGCCAGTGTGCGAGTGGAAAATGCCAACATTTTATTGTTTTAATTTTGATAGTGTTTTGTTTTTTTAAAAAATTGATCATTACAGGTGCATTACATGCATTAATGCATAGGTGCATTACATGCATTATTTAATTTAATCCTGCCAGTAGGAAGCTGGTACTGTTGTTACCCTCACTTTACAGGGGGAACAAACTGAAATTTAGAGAACTGAAGGATCTTGCTCAGGCATGCTCAGCTAGGAGCCAGGATTCAAATTCAGAGTTGTCTGGCTCCAAAGCTACATTACCACAATGTCATATGGAGACTCTTAGGGTTGGAATGAAAGCATCGTGTATCAGAATAAAGGGAGACAAGACTTGATAGGATGGTTGTGGTCAGGTTGGAGGATACTAAATGCTGGGTCTTTAGGTAACGGGGAGACAAGAGCTTGACACAGATTCTTAAAGGAAGTTACCAAGCATGTTTACTGAGGTGGGTGAGGAACATTCATGTCACGAGGCAGGGGTTTGACCCAGTCAAGTGGTTAGTTCCAACCCAGAGATTCTGTGATGTTACTTTGAACTCTTTGGCAGAGCTATGCACTAAGGGCAACTAAATATCTCTATCCTTACTGCTGATGTCCTACAGCAGTGACACCAGGAGCCTTTCCATCCAACTACTCCCTGGCCTGTTTCTACACTTTGAATGTGGAAGACTACGTGTTCATAATGGACGAGTAGATGGGCTGTCAAGGAGTCATTTTTTTTATTCCAGTCTCCACTACGTGTCACCTTTAGAGGCTGACTTAAATGAGGCAGCATGCTGTAGTAGAGAGTGCATGGGCTTTGAAACTGGCTAGCCTTGGGATGGAATCTCAATTCTACTTTTTGTCAGTTGTGCAACCTGGACCCTGGGCAATGTACCTAACTGCCCCGAGCCCCAGTTTTCTCATCTATAAATGGGGATATGTCTACCTTATAGGAAAGCGCCTCGCTCATTTTCTGAAAGTTTACTATGTCAAGTCCTTCGTCCATCAGATGAGCCCAGCACCTGACCCTATCAACATCATCATCAATCGTCAGCATTGGCATCATGTTTTTATACTTGTTAGAACTTCTCCCTGCAGTTGGACTGTGAAGCTTAAACACCTCTTTCCTGGGAGAAACAATGTGGGAAGAGTTCAGTCAGTTTGAAATAAGAGGACCCTAGTTGAAGGCTAGTTCAAACAGTAGGTGACTGAGATCTTGGACAGTAGGTTTAAAGCCGTCTTCCCAGGATTGTTGCGAGCACTGATTGAAGGGAAAGTTATGAAAGTACTTTGTAAATCCATAAAGCTTGACTAAACTATTAGGCAGAATGGTAAAGTGCTGTTATGCCATGTCTTTGAAAGAATTCAACTAAAATTGAATAACCTTTGGGTTCACATGAGTAGTCCTTTGCTAACGTGTGTGCAGGATCCAAAAAGGCTCCCTTTTTGAGGCTCACTTTGCTCCTTTCTCTGGTTGTTGGCCTCCAAGACCGTATGCCCCTCTCTCACTGGCTGATGTTAATGGTGGGCAGATTCTGGCCTGGTCCTTGCACCAGTAGTGGGATGTTGACCTGTCTGCTGAGCCCGGGAGCCCACAGCTGCCAAGGAGACACAGCTGGAGCTAATTTGCTGGGCTGAGTCACAGTGTCTGGTTGGGACAAGTTGGGCGTTTCTTTTCAATCACAAGTGCCTCCCCAGACCTACTCAGTGCTCATCACTTTGCTATGTTCCTAGGTGTGGGTGGTGGTTAGGCACAGTCGGTCCCTTCTTCTGAGGAGCATCTTTTTCCAGAGGGAAAAAGGACTTCAGGACTCCCTATCATTTAGGACTCAATGGTTTGGTAACGTGATAGTTACTACAAAATCCAAAGTAGGGGGAGTTCAGGGACAGTTAGCAGAGTTTGAGAAGGTTTATTATTGGTTAGCCAGGGGATGTTCATGAAAACACTCATTAGTGCTGCTCAGGAGAAAGACCACATAGTGTCAGCAGAGTAGCCCAACCTGGCAACGTCCATGGGAAAGCACAGCAATCCAGAAGAGCCTTGCTTCACAATACAACAGGATTCCCAGAGGCTTAGCAGGGCCAGCACAGCTGGCCAGAGTTGACATTGTAGTTCAAGGGACAGAATTGTAGCTTGGAAATGTGGGTCTCTGAGTTCAGCTTTTGCTTTTGCATTGTACATTCTGTGTTGTTTATTTTTCTTTTTCTTACCTCAATTTTGGTCTTGAAAGGAACTCCGTCAGACGCTTGCAGCATATTCACCATCAGGCAACCAGTAAATTTGTCTTTGGGAACCACTTAGGGAATCAGACCCTGACTTCAGGTTATTGTGTAGTCAGGAGACCTGGGTTCTAATCTTAGCCTTGCAGCTGTTCTGCTCCTTGCTACGCAAAGTGTGGTCCATGGACTAGCAGCATTCCCTGGGAGCTGATTAGAAATACAGAATCTTGGGCCCGCCTAGACTTGTGAATCGGAATCTATGTCTCAAGAGCCTCAGGTGATTCATATGCACATAGAAATTTGAGAAGCACTGGCCTAAATGGAAGCTCAAGGAAAGTATGGGCTTTTTCTATCTTCTTATTTATTGTTTTCTATCTCCAGTGCCAATTTAAAATTTAGCACATAGTCCATGAATCTTTGTCTGACCTTGAACATATCTGAATGTCTAGGGACTTTGTAAACTTCTAGGGACTTAATTGTAAAGTGGTGTAGGGAGAGGGATGATGAGTGGAAATGGGTCAACTTTCAGTGGTTGAAAAACTGAAGTGAGCATTAGAATCACAGGTGGTGATGGTGGTTTTAATATGGATGCCTTTGACGCGTTCTAAGTCAAAATCTCTGAAGCTGAGTCATAGGATTTGTATGTTTTAAAAACTTCCCTTCCTGTTCAAGAATGTTTAGTACATATACATATAATAAAAAAATCTTTAAATGTCCCTCGAGAGGAAATGGATAAATACAATGGAATACAATTCAGAAGTTTAAATGAATGAAATACAGCTACATGGATAAACATGAATAATGAAAAAAAAATTTTGAGAGAATAAAGTTGCAGAAGGATGTGTGACATATGTTTCTATTTATTTAAAGTTTAATAAATTCATATGTATGTAATGGAAACATACATGTGTAGTAACAGTGTGAAGACCTGAATGGAAGTGATGAATGCCAGGTTCAGGGTAGTAGTTAATTTTGAGAGGAAAGAAGAGGAATGGATGGGAGTTTTAACACTCCCTTCATGTTTTATTTCTTAATAAAGAAAGAAAGAATAAAGAAAAAAATGTTGCAACTGCAAACATGGGAAAATAAGATTTTTTTCCCAAAGGAATGAGTACGTAACTATTCGTGGTACTATTCTCTATAATTTTTCCGAATGCTTGAAATATCTCATTATAAAACGACTAAAATGAAACTCTCCCCGTAATTGTGATGCAGACAGTTGGCATTTGGGAATTCTTGCCTTAGATGCTCCTAAGGCCCTTTCAGTTCTCAATGGGTCTGTACGCAGAGAACTCTCTCCCAACCACCCTATCTTGTTCTCATAGACAACCGATGCCTATTAGGACATGCCCAAGGCCTGTGGCTTCCTTGCATTCTGTCCTGATGAGATGCAGCCCCACCAATCTAACTCTGCTTTAAGGACCTTGCCTACAAGGCCCTCCTCTCTGTTGTCTGCTTCTCTCCTTTATTAGTGGAGAGGTTCTGTCAGACAACTAGCCTAGTCTTAGAGCTCTAACCTTAGGGTCACCTCCTGCCTTCCCTTCCCCAAGCTGCATTTGTTTTAATAACGCCTTCACTAACACATCAGTTCAGTGGTAGCACTTAGTTATCCATGGGAATCCCAAGAGTTTTCATTGCCTACCCCAAGTATCCGCATTTGCAATCAGATCTCTTATTGCTGTATCTGCTTTCATAATCCTTTCTATACCTGAAGTGTCCCTAAAGTTGAATCAATCAGGATGACACCTGTTGGGCTGTGACTCAGGGAACGTTAAGAAGGAAGAAGTGGCTCTAACAGCTGGTGCCAAAATGGACTTTTAAATTGAGTTTTCTTATTATTATTTTTAATATACTCTATAGCAGTGTTTCTAAACCAAGGATGATTTTTTTCCCCTGGGGACATTTGGCAGTGTCTGGAAACATTTTTGGTCTTCAAAGCTAGGAGAGCGCTTCTGGCATTAGTGGGTCGAGGCCGGGGATGCTGCTAAACATTCTGTTATGCACAGAACAACTCCACCCCTATAATAAAGAATTATCTGGTTCAAAATGTCAATAGTGCTGAGGCTGAGAAAGCTGCTCTACAGATCCTCATACCACGAATATCCTCCTATCAGTGAGCGAGAATGGATGCGGCTGCAGATCCTTGAGAGGAACAAGGGATGTAGGAATCCTGTGAATATATGTACAGACCATCCCTGTATCATCTTAATGGCATGATGGGGGCTAGGGAGTTGTGGTGTTGGAAATGGAGAATGAGAAGAAATTAAGGAGATTAAGGAAAAGCTGCAGAGGAACAAAGCCCAGGTAGTGGGGAGAATAGAGAGAAGAGGCCTGTGATGCCTTTGAACTTGGCGCCTTGCTATAAATAGCACTCTCATGCAATAGAAATACAAGACCGCTTATTTAAAAATATTCCCAATGCAAAATGTGGTAGATGGTTTCAGTGATGGCCCTTAGTGAGTCATGCTAGCCTCTGTCCACGCTCATCTGCAATTGTTTTGCTGTTCTTCTTGTCAAGATGGGGAATCTATTTTGGTTTTCTCCCTCACATTTCTGCCATCCTGTGAGGAATTCCAGCCTGATAAAACCTCTTTGAGCAGAAAGCCCAAGTATCCAGCTGTCCCAGCCCAGCCCAGCCCCCAGCCAACCTTCCAGCTCGTTGCAGCTGTATCAGTGAACCCAGAAGAAATCAGCTCATCCACCCAGCCAAACCACGGAGTGATGAGAAATAATAAATTGTGGTTGTTTTAAGCCGTTCAACTTTGGGGTGGTTTGCTACACCGCCGTAGATAACTGGACACTGTATCTTAGTGACTTCATTTAAAGCAGTGGATGATATATTTGCCTTAGAATATGTGTGTAAATATCAGATCATGGTTCAGAGAAACTGAGTTCTTCCTCCTTTGTTTTTTGTAGCACTTCTCAGAACTTCTGGATGAGTTTTCCCAGAACGTGTTGGGTCAGCTCCTGAATGACCCTTTCCTCTCAGAGAAGAGTGTGTCGATGGAGGTGGAGCCATCCCCAACGTCCCCGGCGCCTCTCATCCAGGCCGAGCACAGCTACTCTCTGTGCGAGGAGCCTCGGGCCCCGTCACCGTTCACCCACGTTACCACCAGTGACAGCTTCAATGACGGTAAGCTCAGAGCAGGGGAAATACCTGGGACCTGGCACCTGGGACTCTGAGCTCCTTGTTGGTGTGGAATGTGTGTTATATTGTTGTCGCCACCCACTTTAGCCACATACCTGCTGTGTGTAAAGCCCTGTGCTTGGGCCGAGGCACAGGACACATTTCTCTACTCGAGACTGTACTCTGGGAACTCACTAGTAATTGCTTCCTTTAACCCTGTGGATTGGGCAACAAAGCATCCTTTTACAAATCAGATTGGCCTATTTGGTTGATAATTCAAGTGAGTCCATTATTTCAAGGGGTCATGTCATTTTTTATGAGAAATAATTTTTATGACCACTCTTCTCTGTAGGAGCCTCTTGGGCACCCTCTTAACCCATTTTCAGCATGTTCCATTGACCCCGTGTGTATGAGATCTTGGTGAGCATTCCTAGACTTTCTTGTTGGTGATCCTTTTATGCTCATCATCAATGACATCAGTATGGTATTTGTTAAAGGTCTAGTTTTCCTGGCCTTAGAGATGTTAAGATTCTTTGACTATTATTCTATAGGCCTTTAATTGGTATGTGCTATATCTTCCAAACTTTCTAAGATATGTAGACCTTTTAAATTTATTTTTGTATGTTTTGTTTTCCTAGAAGTATAACCAGCTATTTTAGTACCATGAGTAAGTTTTAAAAACTGTTTTCTCTAATCTTAATTCAGCATATGCCTTCTTCTCACAGGAGGATGATATGGTGGGGAACGGTCACTAACTTGATGTCCTCTGGCTTGACCTGGGTGTCCTCCCCGCATCCTTACACCACTGTACATATGGCAGCATCTTTTGAAGTGGCTGCCTACAGAACAATTCCTTCTTGCCTCCCCCTGGTTAAAGGCAAATGCCTGTATCTACTTCTTCAAGTAGGGCATTAGCTTTGTGGGGAAATCTCTCTTCCAGTTTGGGTTCTCGGATCTACTACTGGCCTCTGAAAGAACCAACTCTGGGACCAGTAAAATATCATATCTTGGGACAGAGAGTGCTATAGGTTTTTTTCTTTTTCATCTCAGATATATTCTTCCTTTGAATAGAGGTGTACTGATCAGCAGCCCAGGAAATTTGGCCTTGTATCCACAGTGAAGGGAATGCCCCAAATCTGTGAGTGGATTCTTTCTTTGCTGGACCCTGCTGGAGCCTTAATTATATGCTCAGATTTTTCCTGACAAGAGGCTAGGTGCATGATGACTTAATTCTTCTTTTCTGTAGTTTGTCCACTTTCTCTGGCTCAGATCAGGGGAATGGGATGAGGTGAAGTCTCCTGGGAAGGAGGGGAGGAAACAGAACTAAAATATTTTGAGGATGTGGAATTGTTGTGAAGGTACAATGACATGATGTGTTTAAAGAACTTAGGACAGTGCCCACCACATAGCATTTCAATAAATCAATTTTTTTTCCTTCTCTCCTCTCCTCCTCTTTCTTCTTCTGTTGCTATAGAGTGGTTATTGTTGTTGTTCTTCTTTTCCTCCTTCTTCTGCTTCTGTTTCTTCTGTGTGTCCTCCTTTTCCTCTTTCTTCTCCCCTCCTCTTGCTCTCCCTCTTCCTTCTTCCTCAATTCTTATTAAATCACTTCCAGGAATGGCCTCAGTTCAAACGCAGGAATATGGTCTCTGTTATGACTAAATACTCCTCATTTGTATCACTATGTGGAGGAGAACTATAGGAAGTCAGCCTTCTTCTGGGTTTCACCTTAGCTGCATTCATGCCATCCTTACCTTAGTTTTATTATTTTAAGGGTGGACTCTAGCATTAGATAAAAGGTTGGACTAAATGACTTTTAAGATTTCTTCCAATCCTGAGGTTCTGTGTGGATATGGTTTCTGTATAACATTTGTTTTTGCCTTTGTCCATGGTTTTTCCCCATACTCCCTTCACTGCTTTGCCTATATTATTCCAACAATTCTTTTGATGCCTCTATTTCAAGTCCTACTTCTTTTGTGGAAGTCATTTCCAATACGTCTTGAATTAGTTATCTATTGGTGTGTAACAAATCTCTCCAAATTAATGGATTAAAACAATAGTAGTCATTTATTACCTCTTGTGATTTCTGTGGGTAAGGAATTCAGGAGTGGCTCACTTAGGTGGTTATGGTTCAGGATCTCTCACGAGGTTGAAATCAGATGTTGGCTGAGGCTGCGGTCCTCTGAAGGCTTTTCTAGGGTTAGAAGATCTACTTCCAAGGTGCCTCCCTCACATAGCTGGCAACTTGATGCTGGCGAATTGGTTCCTCTCCATGTGGGCCTCTCCATGGGGCTGCTTGAGTGTCACCACAACATGGCAGCTGCCTTCCAAAGAGTGAGGGATCCTAGAGCCCAAAGCAGAAGCTGAGATGCCTTTTCTGACCTAGCCCTGGACGTTATTCTGTCCTGATTCATTGTGACAGAGGACTGTACAAAGATGTGAATGCCAAGACAGGATCACTGGGGGATGTCTCAGAAAGCTGACTACCACACTTCTCCTCATAGTGATGCCTGTAAAGTGACTTCTTCCATGTCTGAACTCCTTTGTCACATGTTATCAGTGCCATACAGTGTAGCCATTCATTCATTTAGTGGTTCTTGAGTTGTTAAGGGAGAAGGTATGGAAGACTGAAGCATGTTCCTAACCTTTGGTGATGGCATCAGGAAAGACACCTGCTCTGCTCTCTCATGCATTGCTTTCACCCTAACTGTGCGGACACACTAGGGTGCATGTGTTTGATCAGCTGGTATTTCTTGGCCTATAGCAATTTTCTTATACAGGATCAAGCACAATGCTAAGTAGAAGTAGGTGTTTTACAAATGCTTTATGATTCATTTAAAAAATTCATTCCATAGTTATGTATTGAGTACCTACCTTGTGCTTAACTTACCATGGACTATTCTAAGCACTGGAGGGTAAAGGATTGAACACAATTCATAAAGATTTCTGCTTCATTCTATGATATGGGGGGGATGTAAAATAAGAAAAAGAAGTAAAATATATAGTATATTAGATGGTGATCAGTGGTATACAGAAAAATAAATCAGGAAAAGGAATAGGGAGTTGCTGAAATGGGGTGTGTGTGTCTTAGTCCATTTGGGCTGCAATAACACAGTACCACAGCCTAGGTGGCTTATTAACAACAGAAATTTATTTCTCACAGTTCTGGAGCCTGGAAGTTTGAGATCAGGGTGCCAGCATGGTTGGGTAAGGCCCCTCTTCTGGTTGCAAACTTCTTCTTGTATCCTCACGTGGCAGAAGGGGCTAGGGAGCTCTGTGGGGTCTCTTTTATAAGAGCACTAACCCATTCATGACGGCTCCACCCTCATGATCTAAGCATCTCCCAAAGACCCATCTCCCAATACCATCGCATTGGGCATTAGGATTTCAATATATGAATTTGGTGGGGACACAAACATTCAAACCATAGCAGGAGAGGAATTGAAATTTTGAATTGGGTAGACAGAGAAGACCCTTCTTTGAAGGTAACATTTGAGCAAAGATCAGCAGGAGATAAGGGAAAGAACTAGGTGTCTCAGGAAGAGGCTTCTAGGCAGAGGAAACAGCAAGTGCAAAGGCCCCATGGCAGGTATGTGATGACAATGTAGCAATACTTATATATTGTGTTCAGACAGTTAGCATTTGTGGAGTAATCAGCCATTCCACAGCCTTGCTGTTGTAGAATATGCAAATTAGAGATGCCTAAACAATCTAGGCAGACTCACTTTTCTCTTCAATTCCACATATATTTGTTGTGTGTCAGGCACCATCCTAGATACTTTTGGGACACAATAGTAAAAATTAGATCCTGCCTACGATGTAGCCCAGAGTCTAGTGAAAATACCATGTACCCCAGTACTTATCAGACATAATATGAGCAATGTCCCAAGAGGAAATGAAACTGTAGAAGTTCAGAGCGGAGAGAGCACACGCATTGAAGATACGGCAGAATTTTATTTGGGCCTTGAAGCGTGGAGTAGAGTTGAAACAATAACAATGATTAGAAGGAAGCAGATAGAGGGCAGAGGGCTAGGACACTGATTCTTCTAAAACAAGATTCCTAGTGATATGATTGCAAATAAGCAGATTTCCAAAAGTTCAGGGTCCCTTTCTCTTCCGTGATGACACTCTGTCTTTGTTTTTTAATTCTGATCAATATAAATGCAGCATAAAGGAACCCATGGGTGCTGCCACCTATGTTAATAGCTTAGTGTGGGAGAGATAATCAGTCAATCTTTTCCAGGAAGGCTTTCTTATCTTTAGGACAAAGCACACACCATTCAGTTCCCCCAACTGGCGCCCCGTTCTGTTTATAGATCCTGTGCCACAATAGGCTGTGCTAGTCGTTTGCCGAGAACAGGTACAACGGGTCAGATATATTTTGCAAAGAGTTTCTGATCCACAGTTTATTTTCATTAAGAACTATTTTTTCTCTGAGCAAAAGCTACCTTCCTTTGCCAGCAAAAGCACTTTCATAAGTAGGGAATAACGAACACAGATAGTAACCATTTGGGATGTGTGAAGTCAAAGTTAGGCAGTGTGCTTGAATGGATGGGGAACTTGCCCAGGAAAGCTAGGTCTAGGTCTTAGTTTCAATTATTTTTCTGAGTTCTATGGATGGGCAAATGTTTGGGAACAGAATTATTTTATTCGTTTAAACCCCAGTTTGCACCCCCCTTAAGGGAGGATCAGTCCACAGGGATGCCTCTCAAGCCGAGTTCTCTGTCAAGCAGATCCCTTCCGTGACGGAGGAGGAGGATGGTTCTTTAGGCAACACATAAGCAGGCAGCATTTAAAAATTGCTGTTCATATTAAATTTAATATTCTTTATCTGTTGCATTGTGAAAACAGCTTGAGCAAAACTAGGAGTCCTTGTTTCTAGTGATGGATAGTGAGTATTTCATTCTACCTGGGAAAGCCAATGATCCAGATCTTCTTGTCCAATATTACTTAGGTTAAATGCAGTTCTTCTCTAATTGCTTCTAAACCTGAAACAAAGTGATAAGATAAACAGTTTGAGTAGAGACTGTCTCCCAATTTATTAAGATTTTTCTCTTTCTTTTTCTCCCTCTTTCCTCCCCTCTTCTCTCTCCCACCATAACCTTTCTTTCTTTCCATTCTTCCTTCCTTGTTCTCTCCCTGCTATCTCTCCCTTCTCCCTCCCCTTCCCTCCTTGAAGTCTAGGCCAATTATATAGGGCAAATATAGGTGTTCTTATCCTGTTATCCTTTCATGGACCTCAAATGGACTGTAGACTCCTAAAATTATATATAAAATTTTGGGCTATCAACATTTGCCAGTTTTTCTGCTGAGAGCATTTATAACTTTTTTTAGATCTTCAAAAGAGTCTGTGACCAAAAATGGTTGAGAAATACTCCTCTAAGATTACATAGGAGTCATCTGTCTTCAGGGCTGAATTGGACTGTAGACTTCTCTGAAACACTCGAGCTAAAGAACTTCATGTGGTTCAGCAACCACAGGAGCCAGTCCTAGGAGTGTGGGCTTAGCCATCAAAACCACCACGAAGATATCCTACATCCAGCTCATTCATTTCTCCCCATGATTAAGGCTGTTAACCAGATGCTAAGCAGGATTTTCTGTTTGTATAAAAAAAAAAAATTGAGAAGGTTATAAAGAGATAAGCAGAAATATCCAAGTGGAATATTTGTGGATATTTTATGCTTTGATTGAGGACTAAAAGGCTTCTATTTGAATGACCAAGCCTTGCGCCTCCCCACATGGAGGTATATTCATGAGTTACTCTATTTTAGTCATGTTCTTTCGTAATTAAATTGGCATGCTAGGTATTCGTTTGCTTTGTTCTTTAATTTCAGTCATCTTCCTAAGATGATAAAAGTTAGAAAATATATAATGTATCAATAGACTCAGCATAAAATATACTAATGCAGAAGTGATCTGATACAGTATCTGCACCATGTGCAAGTCAAGGCACCTTTATTTTGGGTGGAATAAAGGACTACACCTGTGGCTGTTGCCGGTCTGTAGAGGGTGGGGCCCGGAAAATAAATAATCCTCTTCCTTCTGATGGACTTAGCTGGGCTTTTCGAGCCAGCAGGGGCAAGGAATGGCTGGGTAGGCTGGCTTAGTATGGATACCCTAAATTTAAGGAGCTGTTTCCACAGGTGGGAATGAAAACAATAGTCTGTGAGCTAAAGAGGAACATATGCTGCTGGTATGAGGTGGCTTGGGGGAAATGGGACAGCCTGGTGGAAGGCAAAGACTCAGAGTTTTGTGGGAAACAGGGAAAGTGGGATGGTGTTTTTTGGAGACTAGAAGAAGAAAATAATGTCTCATGGCTGATGATGCCAGAGCAGGGAAGGTGTGCATGGATATAATAATACAGGGAGAAATGGAAAGGTGTATAACACACATGGCAAAGAAAAAACGGATTTTGAAATGATTAGATGAAACCCAGAGCAAGATTAGCACAAGATCAAGTATGCTGAGTAAAGGGTAGAGATGAGTCATAGATGACTTAGGTTTTCTGTTTGCAATGTTGAAGACATCTTGATGTTGAAATGTTCCCAGGAAGTGGGACCTGAAAGAAAGTCACAGAGAAGTGATGAATAGCTGTATCTTCATCACATTTAGTTTGAGCTACTGACAAGAACATCAGTCTAAGCCACCTTAGAGGGAGTAGATTCAGGGGTAGAAAAGGAAGACGTATTTGCCATCCACCTGCAGAGAGTAACTGGGGCCTCTGACATGGGTGGGCTCAAGAAAGAACCTGATGTGGTTGCATTGGACAAGCAGAGGAACAGTTGTCCTCTCTGAGTCTGAAACCTGGGCTTGTGGTATTTGCTCTTTTGCTATTCATCACCTTTTTTTGATATTATCTTTTATTTTCTTTTTATAACAGGTAAAAAGGATAATGATGTTTTTCCCCCTTTTTAAGTGAAATAATGACTTCTTTGTCTGCCTAGCCATTGCAGTGTTAGAATAGTGTAAGAAAGCAATGTTGATATCTATCTAGCATTAAAATGACTTTGAATATTCATGAGTGAGGGTCCTAATATCAATGAAGAAAAAAGTGTACATGAGGATTTTTTGTGTATGTACTACATAAATCTTTTGAAATCAATCATTTGTTCCAAGATATTTATTTAATTCATTCTCTAAACACAGTATCCTGCAGGAGGACCTGATGCTAAGCGCAGAACACTGATAGAGTATAGCGGTTAATCTCTGGAGTCACATTGCCAGGATTTGAATCTGGGCTCTGCCACTTACTGATGATGTGATGTTGGGTCTTACTTTCCTCAACTTTAAAATGGGAATAATAATAATAATAATACTTCATACTGTCATTGTAGGGATTAAATGAGTTAATACATATTAAGCATTTATAACAGTGCCTGGCAATTAGTAAGTGCTAAATAAATCTTAGCTATTATTATTATCGCCTCATGCAGATTACTGCATAATTAAGTACGTAATTTCTGGTCACAATATGAGTGAGAGCAGTAAGGCAAAGAGGTTCTGTATACACAACCGTAGAAAGAATACGGAGTGAGGGAGGTATCTGAGAACAACCGTGTTGATCACGAAGGCCTGTCTAATGCATGGAAGCATTTGGAACAGGGCCTGGCACATGGTGAGCACTGAAAATGTTTTAGCTATTATTGGTTGGTCTTAAACTGGATTCTTCACCTCTCAAACGTTGGGTTAGAAATCTATATAAACTGAGATGAGAAATATGGAAAGAACGAATATTGCACCTTTTGTAGTGGCTAATTGTAGGCTCAAAATAACATTAATTGAAGAATAATCACTCTTGGCTAGAGATCTGTTTAATCATTGATTTCTTGAAAAGCAATATGCTAGAGTGGCCAAGAGCACAGGCCGTGGGGCTAGTTTGCCTGAGTCTGAATCCCAGGTCAGCCCTGTACCAGCTGTGTAACTTTGGGTGCATTATTTCATCTCTTAGCTTCCTTGTCTGTACAGTGGGGGTGATAGTAGAGCATACTTTACATGGTTCCTCCTAGGATTGAATTAATTAATATATGTAAAGACTTAAAACAATACTAAGCACACAGTAAACACTCATAGTTAAGTGTTTGCTGTTTTTACTGTTATCAGCATCTCTTTGTGTCACTCACGGTTGAAGGTTATTTCAGAGTTAAGACACTCAGGGAGAGACCATGGGCAGACAGGCCTCTAACTTCCATTCGAACGTGTGGTGGGCTGTAGTTTAATATGACTCTGACACACTCAGCAGAATTCTTGTCCCTCTTCCAGCCTCCAGAACCCAGCCTTAGCATGTTTCCTTTAAGAGATTTTTACATCAAAAACCGGTCAAGATTTGCCACCTCCTTTGAAAAGTTTCAAAGGGCAAACACAGCTGCCAAATGCTGGGGAATATAGATGAGGCATACTTATTTAATTTACAAAAATTTCTTTTTCACTTTAAACATGTTATATACATAGCAAATGGATATATATATGTGTATATCATATAAAGGGTATTGACCCCACATGATTCTCTTTTTAGAATATGTGCACACACTATATCTACATATGTATTTGTGTATGTATGTATATGTTGTATATATATATATATATATATATATATATAAAACATGTTTATAAAGATCCTGCCTACTCCCAATTTAGAGTTTAATGTTTTTTTTCCCCGTTTGTAGGAATCAGTATCTATTCAGTGCAGTTATTTGTGCAGTACATGGAAGTGATTGGGGATCTGCATTGGTTGCCTCTACGTTGGCTTCAATTTTGTGTCTTTTTCAGCCCCTCTGTCCACCCTGCTATCTTGGTAATCTTGGTGTCCGGCCCCATGGCTCATAGCTGCTCCATTTTGTCCTTGGATGTGAAGGACTTGCTCATCACCATGAGACAGTGGCTTGTTTTTGTTTCCTTGCTGATAGCTAAGTGGTGATACTCAGGAAATGTGCCAGCTGAGTTTGACCTTTGACAGGAAGCTGTTTAAATAAAATCAGATGATATGGCGGTTGTTCTTACTCCCCATGGTACGCGCTACTATTTCCTTCTGAAATGAAACTTAAAAGGCATGTAAACACAATTTAGGAAAAAATTTTTTTCACTCAATATCTGAATTTCAAATTTTAGAAATTAGAGGGTGTAGAATGTGTACTGACTCTTGTTTTTGTAGTGTAGCCAGTAACTCAAACATCTAAGGATAATTCCAGGTCTAAGTCGTGGTGGCTCTACTGATCTTTCTGTCACTAAAATAAAACTATAAAAATAATGTCATGTGGAAAAATCGTAATACATGTTCTACTCATTCCCTTTCACTCTATCCTTTGTTAACCCCCTACCTCATAGGTTGCATTTGTCATTTTGTTTTCTCTGATTTGATATTTATTTCCATTGAGGGACAGAGTACAAGCCAACACCCAGTAGTTTACTATGAAAGCTCTTTTCTCTAATTTCAACTGCCACTGGAATGTTCTTCTCAGCAAACTTCTTACTGGCTGACTTTCTTCATCTTAAGTCATTTATTTTATGATTTAACTGGTAGGTCTAATCAGTCAATCTATAAATATTTCTTGATATGGGTCACAATTGATGGTTTAGAGGAATTATTATGGAAACAAAGTACAGCTATTTTGTTGTAATAGATTCTGATGTAATGGATTTAATTTCTTGTGTATACAAATTCAGCTACATTGTATCAGCCAGCCATGTTACTGCATAACAAAAACCCCCAAAACTTATTAGCTTTAACAACAATTGTTTATTATTATAGTTTATGTGCCTTGGCTGGAGGTTAACTGATTCAGGTGGGGGACAGCTGAGTGATTTTGCTGGTTTCAGCTAGATTCACTCATGTGTAAGGCCAGTTGAGAGTTGGCTGATCTTAGCCTGGCTCATTTGGGGGTGACTCTATTTTATGTGTCTGTCATCCTTCTCCTGGGATCAGTAGATTGTCCTGGCACATCCTTCTCATGTGATGGCAAAAGTACAAGTGTGTAAGTCCAGTCATGCAAGCACATTTCAAGACTCTACTTGTGTTAGGAAGCTAACATCCCGTTGGCCAAAGCAAGTCACGTGGCCAATCTGAGGGTAGGGGTAGTCCACCATAGGAGGGCACTGCAAAATTACATGGCAAAGGACATGGATCGAGGGAGGAGTGAAGAACAGGAGCCACAATGCCTTTTATTACATACATGAAGGTACTCATTGACTCTTGTTAAGTCAAGGGACTCTGAAAGAGCACCTTGAGCTGCTGGGGCTTCTATCTAATAATTACCATCGTAAGACATAAAGTAGAGCAGGCAGAAGCAGGCCATGTCCACGTGTGATCAGCCAGGGACAGTATATTCCCAGTACAGGAAATTTAGAAATAGTATACAATTTACAGAAAAAGTCACACATGTTCCGAATTATTCCTCTGAGATAGTTGTACTATTTTGGCATATTTCTATCACTTTCTTCGTTAATAGTATATAGATTTATACCCAGGTTTTTTCTTTCATATTCTATCATAAATCTTCACCTTGTTGTTAAAAAGGCTTTATACATGTTAACATTACTGGCTGCCAAAATATCCCGTTGTATGGACGCACCAAAATTCATTAACCTTTCCCTTGCTCTTTAATGTTTTGATTATTTTCAGTGCCACAATGAGTATATTTGTGCACAAAACTTTATCCACATGTTAAATTGTCTCCTTATTGGAAAGAATTCTGGTCCGGAGTGCAGAGATCTGGGTTCTACTACTAAATTGCTGTGTGATCTAGACCCGCGTGTCGGTTTTCTCATCTATAAAATGATGTATTTGAGCTCGATGGCCTTTAAGTCTTTCTAACTCAAAAAACGTCTTTCAAGATAGAGTAATAAATTGCTAAAATAAAGCAAAGATATGCTCCTCACTTTATAAAGACATTTAAACACACACACTACGTGCTTAGTGAACCATTACTGTAGCTAATAATTGCAGTGGGAGTGTGAAGGCAACACCAGTTGTTTGTCCTCGAAAAAGCTCAGGGGAGGAGGGGCAGCTTCCTCGGCTTCTCACCGGGAGAGTTTGTTGTCTTTGAGAGAGGAAGTTTTGTTTCACAGTTCAAGCATCATCGTCTGCCCTTCAGTCTCCATCTCTGATACAGCAATGATTATGTATGTATAAAATTTCTAAATAGGGGTGTAGGACACTGAGCCTTAAGACTATAAACCATCTTGACCTATTTTATGAATGTGTGTGCTTTGAGAAAGGCTTAGCTAGACTGGAAGAACTGATTTCATTTTCTATTTACTTTTTGTATTTATTTTTGCCATTTCTTTTGTTTGCCTTGTGAGTTAAGTTTCATCACCATAATAATAACTGCATGGACAACGGATCTGGCCTTATCTCACCATTTCCTGGTAATTGCGCACAACCTTTTTCTCAGGGGTGCCTCCTTCCTGTTAATTTTAACTTATACCCAGGCTGTATTTCATCCTACTATCTCTCTTCCAGCCTCTGCCAGGGGTAAATATTGCTCAATGTGGATAGGCTGTAAGTGTTGACTTCACAAAGCAGAGACATCAACATATCAATCCTGTATGGAGAAAGTGTGGTCTGTGATCTGTCTCTCCCACCCTTCCTCGAATCTGTCCTGAGCGTGTCTTCCTTGAAGGTGACAGAGCCTTCTAGTTCCCAAGCTCCTTTGGGGAGAGGTGCTAGAATGTTCTTTTGGCTCCTCCTGCAGTGGCTTCCCTGACCTGAGCTGGGCGCCCCTCTGGCTAGCAGAGGTCTGTGTCAGGTACAGTGTGGTCTCCCTCCTCTGGCCGCCGTCAAAAGCCCCTTTGTCTCCTCCCTTCCCCCTCAGCCAGGATGTGGGGCACACCCCGTGAATGATGGAAATTCCCCCAGCGCACCACAGCACTCAGCAGCTCTGTAGAACCAGCTCTAAAAGGAAAACGTCTTCAACCTACAGAAGTCTTGGCCGTCTTTATTTTGCCTCAGGAAATAAATTAAGACTCGGATAATTAATCGTCACTTTTAAATTGGATTTTCCTTTGTGAATGTGAATCTAACTTTTTCCTGTGATTGAAGGAAGTTGCTTATGAAATACCATTTTAATAATTGCAAACTTTAGTGTTTAGCTTCTGTGCCCGCTCTCCCCCGATCCGTAGCAGTTCTGAATGATTTTCATGTACCTTTTCATCAGAAAACTTGAGCCTAATTCTTGAGTTTAAAATTGTTTCGTAATGTGAACGACTTTTCTCCCCTCTGCAGTAGTGGTTCACTAAGCATGTAGTGTGTGTGTTTAAATGTTTTTATAAAACAAGGAGCATATCTTTGCTTTATTTTAGCCTCATTTTAGTAAAACTGGGATCAGGTAAGGAATGCTGACTTTGGGTATCTCTGGCTTGTTTTTTTCTTGTTCTGTACCCATTTGCAACCTCCTTGTCTTTTCCCTTCCTGCCCTCCTCCCTCTTTCTCCTGGGCTGTGCTGAGGTGCTGGCTCTGAAGTAACTTGGTAAGAACCACATGGTACTGTGCAGGCTCCTAGAAGAATGTGCGTTAAATGGTAGCGGTGCTTCTGTCTGTTCTGTCTTGTGGCTTCGTTGCCATCCCCGGGCCTCGTGATAATCCTGAAAGCCAGCGGCAAGCGAAGACCCAGGCTTGCTAAGATCTGGTCCTTTTCTCTGGATGAGTATTTAGTCCATTTTAGGCAGATGTTTGTTACAAATGCTGAAGTTTCCCAGAGGGCTAAGTAAAGTTCGAGAAGTCTAGGTCAGGTTTAAGGCATAAGTGGGGTCATAGGGAAACAGAAGAGGACAAAAGGCAGGGAGTGAGAAGAAAAAAAGCTAAGAAAACAAATAACTGTCCACTGGGGAGAAGGATAGAGACCTCGTAACCATTGTCTCTTTAACTCTCTCCTGAGACCTGGTTGCTCACCATTCACTTCTTATTTTTAAATGTACTTACTTATTTTTGAACAGATACCACGTTCATTTGGTTTGAAAACCAAAAAGTATAGAACATTACACATTGAAATTCACTCTCCTATCCTGTTCCCCATCTACCCAGTCTTCTCTTGCTTGGCCGAGGAAGCCAAGCTTCTTTCTTTTATACAGATCCTTCCAGAGTTTCTTTTGGCATACTTACACACAAGCAAATACTAGTATAGATTCTTACTTTGCCATTCATTTCTTTATCCATTCATCTCCTCTCTCACATCCTCACTTTATTTCCTGTTATTCTACTCTCAATAATTCTTTGTTGGAGCTTTCTTTGAGGAGAAAGATCAGTGGTCACTTGTTTTACTTATGCCTGATGCCCTGAACAAATTCACATATGTGTTTGTGTTTTTCCCATAGATGAGGTGGAGAGTGAGAAATGGTACCTGTCTACAGACTTCCCGTCAACAACCATCAAGACAGAACCGATTATGGATGAGCCACCCCCAGGACTTGTTCCCTCTGTCACTCTGACCATCACAGCCATCTCCACCCCTTTTGAAAAGGAGGAACCCCCTCTGGAAATAAATCCTGGGGTATACTCAATTTTCTTCCATATAGAGGGGTTGGATCAAATGATACAGATCCTCATTCGCCAGTAAGGCATTTAATCTTTTTGGAGCTAGTGGCTGTCTATGTCTAAGGATATATAACTATGTATGTATGTATGTGTATATCAAGGATATACTGATTTGGTGTCAGCATTGATTATATACTTCATTTAAAGACATTGCCTAGAAAAACTGGTAGCAAGTCTGATTTCATTTTTCCTGTGATTTCTATTACAAAATAAAAACCAGATGAATATCCATGATAAAAAAAAATTCTCCATGGGACTGATTTTAAGCCAGTGGAAAGGGAGTGGTGAAGATGACAATGCAATCTGTGGCTTACAGGGCCATGGCTGTTGGGAATGGTGGTTCCTATGTAATATTTTACTTTCCTAATGCAATGCTGAGTTGCCCTGACCCATACAGGGGTCTCCCACCTACAATTCTTATTGTATTACTGTGGAAAGCATAAGAAATTGGGAATTTCTTCCTTGCTTGATTCGACTCCTGCAGCAAGTAGAATTTAGTTTAACTTCGTCTTGTCTGTGGTATTTCCAGCGTCTGGCATTGGACCAGGATCATACTTGTACATCTTACAGATGTTGGAAGCCAGTCCTAACTTTCCTTAGGCTCAAAGCCTCAGGTTATAAACAATGCCTCCACTGACATTCTTCAAGTCGGATCTCCTCTGAGCAAGGTGGAGTGGTCTACCTGTTCAGGACAAGGGAACACAGAAGCAGCGGAGCCACCAAAGCCTTGCTGCACATCCATTCTTGGTGCTCCTACATTCTATCTGTGTAGGAGATGAAGGATTATAGACTGAACACCTCTGCAGCTGCCCTCTGTAGTTCCTTTCTCAATAGTTACCTGAGTCTCTTTGTTGCACTGGGCTTCTAGAGCATGTATTAGTCTCCTTGCTGTACAAGATTTTACTTCAGTTGATTTTTAAGTATGTATCAGAAAGGTTAGGGTTATGGCCTTTCTCCCTGTGCGTGGGCCAGATGCCTGTTCTCCTTTCTCTGCTCTGTATTTCATGGTTAGATGTGATCAGGCATCAGGAAGCCTGGAGAGAACGGATGGGCTTGGTTCATGTAGTTCCTACTGCAGGACAAACTGGTGGAGGCCTGTGGCCATTTAAAAATTCACCAGACTATTTCATGATAAAATGCCCTTATATTACCGTAAAAACAGTAGCAAGAAGCACTGATATGTGAGCTCTGAGGTTTTAGTTTTAGAATTCCGAGGGTTGCATCCACTGTAATGCCAGGTTTGGCAATGAGAGAAAGGTCAAGAACTAAAACGCCTCCTTGTCAAAGCAGCAGCCTGTGCTCGGTGGGCTCAGCCGGCTCCAGAGAAGCGGGGCTGCCTGGAGAGGAAGACACAGATGACAGATAGCTCCCCTGGGTGTTCTTCAGGGTTGTTATTGGTTTTTAAAAACTGTGTTGGAGGGGCCGGCCCCGTGGCGTAGCGGTTAAGCGTGCACACTCCGCTGCGGCGGCCCAGGGTTCGCAGCTTCAGATCCCTGGCGCGCACCTACGCACAGCTTCTCAAGCCATGCTGTGGCGCGTCCCATATAGAGTGGAGGAAGATGGGCACGGATGTTAGCCCAGGGCCAGTCTTCCTCAGCAAAAAGAGGAGGATTGGCTTCGGATGTTAGCTCAGGGTTAATCTTCCTCACACAAAAAAAAACAACTATGTTTGAAATTCTTCATTTAGGTTGACTCCTCGTGCCAGACCATTATTCCCAAGATTAAGCTGGAGCCTCATGAAGTGGATCAATTCCTAAACTTCTCTCCTAAAGAAGGTGCGTCTGCTCTGCCTGCATTCTTTTGGGTTACCCGGTGTCGGGGCGCAGTCAAAGAGAACGGGGATGTGGGAGAACGTGCTGGGATTCGTCTGCACCACGGGTGTAGCTTGCTTTATGAAATAGTTCTGTTCTTAAGAACTTTGATTCTAAATACAAATTTCAAAAGCTGAATTTTATTTACCCCTCTATGTACATGCTTAATTTCCAGCTAATGCTTTTACTTTACTTTTACTCCTAGCCAGGGTGATTTTTCAAAACATTGACAGACTGCTACGACTTGGGCGCTGACGCTCAAGAAAGCTGCTGCCCTGGGGCCACCCTGGTAAACCTGTGAATAAACCCAGCTCCCTGCACTGGAGTGATGACTGGGAGAGGCCAATAAACAGACCTCCACGAAGGCTTCTTGCCTGTTTAAAACAACTCTGATTTAAACCCTTTGTAAAGTGAATTCACAATTTATCTAATCAATTCAGTGTTTTTAAATGTTGATTTTGGATGACAGTAGTTGCAAGGAGCCTCCTACCTATTTGTAATATTCATGTATCTCCTGGGCTTCTTGCCATCTGTTTAGAACTGAATAATGTCATACTTGAAGTTGTCTTACTTTCCCTTTTTTCTTTCTCTGTGTCAGTTTCTTTCTGACTTCTCCCCCTTGTTCTCATATGAAGCTCATTGTTAGGAATTCTGAATGCAGACCCCTAAGTCTCATGGATGGTAGAGAAGCTCTCTCTGCCTTATTGAGTCAGATCCCCTGCACAGGCTCTGCTCTTCTTAATTCTGTCTTCAGTCATGCCATCACCCCCCTTTGTATTTATACTTTCAGTCCAAATTTAGAAGCACAGTTCATTCGTATGGTCAACAAATAAGAAATTTGTATTTGCGTTTGTCATAGAAAAGGTATGTGCTGTGCTATATACTTAATGTGTAGATGTCACATATGAACAGTTGTCATGGAAGCATAGTCTACCTTCATTCCACTAGAAAGTAACTCAGGGTTTGATTTGGGACAATTTAATTAGGGTTGGCATTTGCCTTTATTATCAGTAACGAAAGGATTAAATTTAAAAAATTAATAATATTGACTAGAATCCTTATTGGGACAGTATTTCTTTGCACTGAATGATACACATTAATGCCTTTCAGCTTTATATACTGCTTTCAAGTAATTCCTTTCGTTTTCATGACACCTGTTATTACTATCATATTGAATACTCTTGCTGTTTTAATTTATGTTGCAGTATGCTTCAGAAAGTGTCATAACTATAACAATGAATCCCATCGTGGCTTTAGAATCTGGGTTCGCGGGAGGAGAAATGTTTCAAGAGTAAAGTAAATGGAGATCTTTTCTCATTATCCTAGACAGAGATCAGGAAATTCAATATCCTTGATGCCTCAGAGCTTCTAGGCAAAGTAGCTCGTTGTCTCCACCCCTTTCAGTAACCTAAGAGCGGCATTTCAAATGATATTTAGAAATCTGTTACTGAGGCGCCTGTGGCCAGGTCAGTAGCTCTTAATAGGTAGGAAAGAGGAGATTCAAGTTTGCTTCGCTTTTCCTGTCATACCATTTCTGATTTTTGTGGGAGACCCTCTGCCTAGAAAGGAGAAAAGTATTATCTGGCCTGTGCCAAGTGAAAGGGATAGGGAGGCTCTAGGTAGGCCCTCTTGGCTGGTCCTCCCGGATGTACCAGCACAGCGTGCAGACAACGGGAGTCCCTAACAGGTTAGTCGGCTTCTGGTGTTTTTTTTTTTTTTTTAAACCATTGTTAAAAGGTAAATGGAGGCATATTATAAATTTTGAGTTTATTTGAACAAAAATCAATTCAAATCCAGCAGCGCCAAACCGGAAGTGGTTAGGGGGCTCCACCAACAGGAGCTCTGGGTGACTTTTATAGAGGAGATGCGGAAGCAAAGTAGGGAAAGGATTGTTGGCTGTAGCTTCAAGCCCAGTTGGCTGTGTGTGATTGGTTGTTCTTGGGTTTTGATTTCGTAACCTCGAGGCATTGGCAGGCTGAGGTTTTGGTTTGCTTGCTTAGGCTGCCACAACATTAAGGCCTCAGTCTAATGGCCTCCTTGTTGAATTTATTTAACACCATAAGGTGCCATAGGCATTCATGGCATTGGGAAAGCCTTGGTTAACCCTCTCAGGACTCCTCCTTTCTAGCCAAGCTCAGATTTAAGGCACACACTTACCCTCCTTAGCTGCCTGGAACTGTTGGCAATAGAAGTATGTATGATTGTTCTAGAATATTCTTTAGCTCTGAGTGCCTGTAGACACTAAAAAACCGAGGGAGCCCTTTGGCAGAGAAAAAGAGAAACATCTAGTGAAAAGTAATGTGTTAGAAAAACAGAAAGAGAGGGTTACAGTGAGAAAGAGAGAGAGAGAGAGAAAGAAGAAAAAAATGTGTGCTGTGAATGGAGGGGAGGGCAGTAGGAAGGGGGTGGCCAAGAGGGACATCAGCTGTTGTTACCTCGGATATTCAGGTGTTTCAGGAGAGAGAGCCACCTGGTTGCTGCTTGTCACCTCCAAAGGCAGCTCTGGATGGGCCATTTTTCTTAGGTCAGTTGTTGTGTCTCAGAAAGGCCTTCGCATCGACAGTCTGTGGGCTTTCTCTGTTTGATGAAGAGGAGAAGGCCGAGGCCCTTCCGTGACCCCATGCAGTTCTCTGGCCGAACATCCCCAGGTGTGTGGGAGGCACCCAGGCACTGTGCCCAGTTTAGAGCCGCTGTGCTAAGGGCTCTTTTGTCCTCGGGGCCCCAAGAGGGGTGTGGTTGTGAAAGGCTTACCCAAGATTATGTCCCTGGGCTTAGTAACAGTGGCTGGCTTTCAAGGTATTTCAGAAAAAGGCTGTTCAGAGAAAGGAGTGAGACCCCAGAGCTCTTTTGTCAGGTTGAACTCAGAGTGGATTCTTCCCCCAGGAGCCCATCCCTGCTGCCCCGGAAATGCCTGATGGACACTGTCTGAGGCTCACAGGCCCTGGCAGAGAGTGTGTGCCTCCCCGAGGAGAGGCAAAAGATGGACTTTTAAATGCTGGAGGACTTTGCAGGAGAAAGCCCCCCCCCCTTATTTTCCAGTATTATCTATCTACAGATGGATTTAGTATTTGCTGAATGAAGAATGCCTGGCATCTTGCCTGCAGGCCCTACCATGCACATTCCTCTAAAAATAAACGCGTTTTTCTCAAACCCTCATGGGCTCCCAGATTTTGCTATTTTTTTTTTTTAAAGATCATATTATTAACGTGGTTTACAAGTCAAACTATAGAAGCTACATGAAATGAATACAGTGAAGAGTTATGCCAACACCGTCCCTAGCTAATTTCCCCCTGCGCCCCTTAGGTCAGAATTTTATTCGTTTCTTATATATTTTCTAGTGTTTCTTTAAGCAGATACAAGCAAATATGAGTCTGTGTTCTCTTTCCCTCCTTTTTCATACAAAAGGAGGGCCACATTATACACTGTTCTGCACCTTGATTTATTTTTAACTCCCTCTTAACAATACATCTTGGAGATCTTTCCACGTCAGCGCATGGAGATTCCTTATTCTTTTGTTCAGCTGTCCCGGGTTCCGCTGTATGGATGTACGGTTGTTTGATCGCCCCTAAGTCCTGCTTTGTTGCTGTCTGACGCGTGAAATCTGTTTTCTTTTCTTCAGCCTCCGTGGACCACCTGCACTTACCACCCACCCCTCCCAGCAGCCACAGCAGCGACTCAGAGGGCAGCCTGAGCCCCAACCCGCGCCTGCACCCCTTTGGCCTGCCTCAGACCCACAGCCCGGCCAGGGCCGTGGCCCGGGCCCCCTCGGCCCTCTCCAGTTCTCCTCTCCTCACAGCGCCACATGTAAGTGTTCAACTCGCATCTCTGGGCCTGAACCCCTGTCTTTCTGTCACTCGGAGCTTCACCCACAGTGGGCACCATGCAGGACCACTGGATTTTCATTCTTGTCAGCATGTTTTAGGTGTAACTACTAAAGCAGGTGATAATTTTAAAGAACATTTTTTACGAGCTGCCTGTAATCTCACCATGCTAACACAATTCTCTTCCTTTTCCTGTGCACACTTCCCGTTTTTATTCATGTTTATTTTACATAGCTATAAGTATGAGGAATAAAAGTGTTGTGTTGTTTTTCTCCTCAAAATTATATCACAAATATTTACCATAAATCTAGGTGGTCTTTATGACCTACAATAGGAAATAACTTATTTTTTAAATAAGCAATCTTTGATGAACTTAAAAATCTCTCTGAGATTAAACGCTTTGATGTCCAAAGCTCAAAAGTACAGTTTAACCCTTTTTTTGTCTGTGGTTCAACTCTTACCCCAGTGACTCAGGTTAGAAATCATGAGTCATCATTCATCCCTCACACATATAAGGACACCATTTTCCAGAGAAAAAATAGGGATAGATAATTAACTTCTTATTGTTCTGAAGAGTTCATTGATTTCTGTGAAGATTTACAAATTATAATCAACCTTATTGTAGTATCATGTACAGCAAATTTAAATGAAATAAGATATTTAAAAATTTTGTAAGAACCATCTATCAATTAATGTAATTTTGAAAATTTGAATTCAGTCTTTCTCTGAAGATTCTAGATCTGTGGCCACATTCTCAAGTAGCACTATTACCGAAGGCAAGGGAATTAACTCTTTCCCTGCTATCTCTACCTTCTCAGCTGTAACTGGACTCTTCACTCCTTCGATTAGTAGAATAGTGTTCATCTTGTGTATCTGTGTCCTCCTACAATCAGTCCATTCTACGTATTCCTGGAGGAAATCCTCCCCACATCATACTCTTGCTCAACAACCGTGTTGTGTTTCCCTATTAACTGTTGGCGTCAAGCCCTAATACCTCTGCTAGGAGCGAAAGGCCCTCCACATGTGCCCCAACCTGCTGTTGCTTTGAGAACTTCTTACCTACTTAGGCAGAGTGGCTTCTTCAGTTCCTTTTCAAAATACTACCTTTTGCTTGGAATGCCCTCCTCTCTCTATGTAAATCATCCCCTTTCTTTCAGGAAGCCCAATGCAAGTTTTATCTCCTACCCTAATCCTTCTCTTAATCACACAAATTCATGTAAGTGTTCTCTTTCTCCAAATTTTTAACGCACCTTGAGTTAATATTACAGTGTAGCATTTAATGGCTCTCATCCTTTTGTGTGTGTCGATTCAGTCTCAATCTTGATCATTAGCTGCTTGAGAGATGGAGTTCATTTTGAGTCCTCCATGGCATTTAACATGGAGCTAATACATGATAGGTATGCAATTTGTTTGACTAATTATAAGCATGTCATTCTAATATGAGCTAAATGAGATGAGCTACAGTTCTCATCCTTGTTGATGATGGACAATCTGTGACTGTACCGACCAGTGACTTTCATGGAAAGTGCCTGCACGTGTATCCCTGGGAGCCCTGGCCCCTTAGCTCTAAGTGGAGGATAAGAAATGACCCCTCATGTGTAGAAAGCATCTTGCAAAATTGCTTTTTCAGGAGAACAACCAAACTCTTTCCCACAAACAGAGCTCCAAGTGAAGCCCTCATCACTCCAAGGCCAGGAAATCCCTAGGGATGGGGGGAATGAATTCTGTCCTTTAATTTTGACTTTTTAGATAGTGGGGTACTTTGTGGGAAGTAGTGGGTGGAGGTTTCTTTACCTTTTCCCTTGAATTACGAACCCTGAGTTATAACGCTCACACAAGAGTGTCTTCTCCATCTTTGCTTCCACTTTAAAATATCCGTTTCTCACCAAAAACAAGTGGGCATCCTTTTCTCTCAGCCATTTGCGAGGTATTATAACAGATTCTCCTCACCCCCAGGGGGTGATTCCTCAGTGTCCTGGATGTTTTTCTCTGACTCTTTTCTGCTCCTTGGTCTGCACAGAAACTGCAGGGATCAGGCCCCCTGGTCCTGACAGAGGAGGAGAAGAGGACCCTGATTGCTGAGGGCTATCCCATCCCCACCAAACTGCCCCTAACAAAATCAGAGGAGAAGGCCCTGAAGAAAATCCGGAGGAAAATCAAGAATAAGGTGGGTCATTCAAATCTAGGCACCTCTGTGAGCAGAGATGGTGAGCAGAACCAAGCCCACGTGCTCTCCCTCCCTTCCCAATGGCCAACACCGGCCCATGCCAAGTTGGGGACCAAGGCTTGCCCCTGTCTCCCTCCAGCCCCTCCATCCATCCTCTAGGCCAATGGACTCCCAAATCGGGTGTGCACCCTCTTGGTGCCCAAGATAATCCATTCAGGGGTCGGGGGGAAATATTAGAACTCCCACTTAACATTTATTTTTTTACCTCAGCCGTTTAAATTTCTGTTTTATGAAGTGCACAGTATTTCCCTCTAGTTGGCTTGTATATAATTTATAAATAAATAAATATAAATACATTGCAGGTGTTTGCTTAATTTTTTTTTCTTGATAGTGGTTTTTGATTAAAAAAATAATTCTGTAGACTGCTGTTCTATACCTGGGTCCAGCAGTCTCCTAGTTCTAGGCCCCTGCAGTGTGAATCAGGGCTAGTGAGGCCCAGGGGCATGGCTAAGGCATGGGCAGAGCAGGAGGGAGGAGGCAAAGAGAGGAAGAAGGAAAGAGCCTAGTTATAACTCTTCATCCACGTGCAGAAGCAGCGGGGAGTTTATACGTGGCCAAGCCGAACTGTCTTACTTTGTTTATTATAGCTAAACCAACGGAGGTCTGTGGAGTTGAAATCATTTCTGTAAGACCATAAGATGGTTTATAACCTGTGTGTTCTGTTCTGACTCCTGGCCCACTGTCCCTCCCACTGGGGGCTAGTTTGTTGGAAAGCATGAGAACATAGGCTGGTTGAAACCAGGGAGGACAGAAGAAGTGATTAGTAGATGAACCAGCAGGTTAAATAAATAAGGGGTGGTCACAGAAGTGAGTGGGGCTTCTGTGATGTCTGTGCTATTGGCCTCCTGTCTTGCATTTGCACATAACTGGTTTACTGATATAGCTGGAACTTAATCCTTTTTTCTCCCCTTAAATCTCAGATTTCTGCCCAGGAAAGTAGGAGAAAGAAGAAAGAATACATGGACAGCTTGGAGAAAAAGTAAGCCTCCTGCCAAACTGGTTGTGCTTATTGGGCTATATACATAGAGAAATGTGAGTGTGCAGAGCATCTGTTTTCCACGAGAAGGAGGTAAAGTCTTCATTCTGGCTGCCACGAAAGCCCGTTGGTTTATCAACTATGTTTTGCCTGCCGCCTAGTGGTTTTTAGAGGGGAAAGCTTATAAGTATGGCAAGAAGTGAAAAATACACTCAATCTTAGGATCCTTGAGTCCTTGAGGGCTTCCTTTCAAGCAAGTACAAATATTAACATTCGGGCACATTCCTGGAACTCCTCAGAGGAGAGGCACTGTTTCGGCCAAAAGGAGCAGTGCTAATTAATCAGTTCCCACTGGCCACACTCCCTTGCTGCCGAGAATAAACAAACAGGGAATGAAATAAGTCAGGTGGTGTTCTTTATTTTCTGTCCACTATAGCTCATGCTATAGGCGAGTGACTTTTACAAAAAACACTTGAAGGCACCTTTTGTTCTTCTGAAGAGCCTGGAATATCAGGAGGGCTGTTAGAAAAATATGAATTCAATTCCATTTTGTACTAGCCCTAGAAAACAGTTCTCCAGCTGACCAACTAATGTCATTTTAAGATGGGAATGTGGCCCCAGACGCAGAAATGAGTCTTCATGTGTATCTGGGGAAAGGAGTGGTCGATGGATCCTGGCTGGTTCTTAAAGTTCCTACTGTAAGTTAGTGCTTCTACCTCCTGATTTAGAGTTTGGTAATTTAGCACTTAGTAGTCCCATTTGGTTCCATTTTCTGTAGGCATTCAGGGTCAAGATGTTTCCCTGAAAATCTCTTTATTGCCTCTTTGGGGCATGCATGCTGTGGGACCCAGATTCCTTGTCGTGAAGTCCTGGGTTCTTGTCCTCCCCTCTCGCCCTGCCCCAAGCCCCATGGCTTCCTATCAGTCCTTCTGGCCAAGAGTACAGCTCATGGCACCCAGACCCCTGTAGTATGGAGGGAGAAGTGTGATGGGCGTTGAGAGCGGTGGGGAAGGGGTGAGAGAAAGCAAGGTGGGAACAGCCTAAAAGAGTTTATGTTGTGCACCATCCGTGTTCATTTTCCACTATCGAGGCACTTGTTACTCAGCTCTCTCTATTTTTTTTCTTTTGTTTCCTTACTCTTCTCCCCAACTCAGGTTGGCCAAGCTCTCTCCTTCGCCTCCCCAGGGTAACTAATTCCCTGTCTTCTTTCTCTGTCTCCATCTACCTCCACCCTAGCTCCTGGCTTAGTGTTTGCTCTTCTGATAAAACTAATTTTCTTCTTTTTCTCTCCTCTGTAGGGTGGAGTCTTGTTCAACTGAGAACTTGGAGCTTCGGAAGAAGGTAGAGGTTCTGGAGAATACCAATAGGTAAGTGTTGCTGGAGTGAGGAGCTGATGGAACTGCCTCATGGAAGGTGGGGAAGGAGTTGGGCAGATCCAGGACCAGAACTGGAAGGAAAACGGAGGAGATCACAGGATGGCCATACCCCACCTACCTGTTCCTGACATACACACATACACACACGCATATACACACTCACACACACGCATGTTTTTTACTTTCCTAAAAGATATTAGATTGATGAAGAGGCTGATCCTGACAAGGACTATTATAAGGGGGTTAAGGAAGAGGCTTGGAGGAAAATAAAGTCAATAAGTTTGGTTCTCCTGAAAATGCCATCAAACTTTAGAGGTGGAGAAAGAGGCACTGGCCACTTGACTGTCCCCCAATTTGGGTAAGAAATGGTGTTCATTAGTGAAAAAGAAAGAGAAAATCAGTTTGTTTTTTTAATTACTGTTCTAAAAATTAATTAGTTAATTAATTAATTACATTTCAAACCCATTTTGAAAAATAACTGTAGGACAGAGTGAGTTAATGAGTTCCTCCAGCATGTCCTGTGCCAGGTGCTGTTTTCAGCACTTTACAGATATTAACTCGTTTAACCTTCTGACAGCTCTATGAGGTGGTCCTGTGACCATCCCCTTCACACCCCCTTCTGAGGTAGCTGAGACTCAGAAAGTTTAGGTCATTTGCCCATGGTCACACAGTAAATGCTAGAGCTGCATTTGAATGCAGGCAATCTGGCTCTGGTGCCTCAGTATAGGAGAAGCATCAGCCAGCCCTGGTGGGCTAGAGGTTAAGATTCAGTGCTCTCACCACCACAGCCCGGGTTCGTTTCCCAGTCAGGGAACCACACCACCCGTCCATTGGTTGTCATACTGTGATGGTTGCATGTTGCTGTGATGCTGAGAGCTATGCCACCGATGTCACCCATGGTGGACAGGTTTCATCTTCCAAACTAAGACAGACTGGGAAGAAGGACCTGGCCACCCACTTAACCACTTCCCCCCAAAATTGGCCATGAAAACCCCATGAATAGCAGTGGAGCATTGTCTGATATAGCACTGGAAGGTGAGAGGGTGGTGCAAAAAAGACTAGGCAGGGTTCTGTTCTGCTGTCCACAATAAATATTGAGCTTTATCCCTGGGTCATATGCGAGAGAAAGGGGTTAAGGTATGGGGTTAAGAAACTGGAGTTGGGGAGCATTTGTCCAGAATTTGTGTGTTTGTGTGTATACACGGTGCATACCTATGCTTTGAAAAGTAAAGTATTTGGGGGGCTAGCCCTGTGGCGCAGCAGTTAAGTGTGCGCGCTCCGCTGCTGGCGGCCTGGGTTCAGATCCTGGGCGCGCATCAATGCATTGCTTGTCAGGCCATGCTGTGGCGGCGTCCCATGTAAAGTGGAGGAAGATGGGCACAGATGTTAGCCCAGGGCCAGTCTTCCTCAGCAAAAAGAGGAGGATTGGCACGGATGTTAGCTCAGGGCTGATCTTCCTTACCAAAAATAAGGAAAGTATTCATTAGTTGGGGGGTCCTGTTGCTCTTAGTTGTTATAGATCTGATAATTCAAGCAGAGAAAAATTGACTTTTAGGTAAGCAAAATATTAATTAATCATTTAAAGGCTTAGCTTTAATGCCTAAAAATTTTGCAAATGTTAACGGTTCAAATTAAATGTTTGCGTGTCTTTGGATAATAACATTAAATTTGGCTCCCATTTCCTAAATATTCATGGTTTGTTGCTCAAAGAACAGGCTAATCTAGTCATAAGTTAAAACTAGCATCAGTGGGAATATTGGACGTTGTGACCCCACTGAATTTCCCTGTGCATTTCTGGGAACGTGAGCTCATATAGCAGGTCCAGGGCAGTCTCCTCAAGTGCCCTGTAGACAGACTGCAGGATTAAATAACTGTTATCAGCTCCATGTGGTATCACCTTGGTCCCCTGAGACAGAGGAGACGGTTTCCAGTACCACTTTAGCATTCTGGTTTCACGGTCGCCTTTGGCCGTGAGTCTCCTGAGGCTTCCTCCCTTCTTATCTCCACCTTCACTCCTGCCAGTGTTTCTCTGGGTCCTGAACCCCTGCCAGAGTTTGTATCCATCTCTTTAGCATCCTGAGCAGACAGGAGTTCTCACGCCCATCCTAGCACTTGCTGCCGTGGAAGCCCTGTGTTCATGAGTGGGACAAATCCAGGTCATGATTTGGTGAAAAGAGGAAGAGGAATCTATCCAAGATAACTGTGGAGTTTGGTCCATGTTTGGTCTTGTCTAGGGACTCCAAGTGTCAGGTCTTCCCACAGCCACATGGGGGCAGCAGAGGCACAGCACGGGCTATGCTGGGGAGCAGTGGGCGCTTGAGATGAAGGTCTCTCTCCTCTCCAGGCCGACAGTGCTGTATCATATTTTTTGAACTTAAAAAAAAAAACCAAAAACCCACACATGGCCCATTGTAGAAAAAATTAGAAAATATATTTAAAAAAGAAAAAAAATTACCATCTTTTCATCCAGAGATATGTTTACATTTTGGAATATTTTGTATGTATATATTTATATTGTACATACTCTTTTGTTAAGAAATTTTTCCATTTAACAAAACATGCTAGCCATATTTTCATATCAATAAATATGTGTATACAGAATCTTCATTTCTGTCAAATTTTGGTAAAGAGCTCTCATCTGAGGAACATTGACATAAGTCTCATCTGAATCTGTGTAACAACAATCCATGTTTTGTCAATTGTTTTTATCTCTTTAAATAATGGCCATAGATTTTTTAATATAATATTAGTTATTATGCCATATGAGGTGTGGGAACCTATGACCTATTTGAGCTTCTGGTCAGTGTTATCTTACGTTCTTCTCGTGATGATTTTCCTTCTGTTCTTTACTGACGGTGTGGGCCATTTCTTCAGTCGTGTAGCCTCCCAGAACCTCCATTGAAAAAACAAAGTCTACCTCATGATATTGGTACTCTGCTCTGTCCCTTGACTATCAGGAGCCTCCACCGTGGTTCCCCCAGAGGCCCTGTGTGTGTTCTCCTCCCATTTCTTCTCTCTCATCAAAGTTTACCTCTCCTGGACAACTCTTTTATGGTGGTAATGGCTGACAATGGATTAATCTGTAATCTTCCCACAGAAATCTTATCAGGGAGCTCCTAGGAGTTCTCACAACCCAGGAGCAGCTTTTAATGTGTTTTGGCTTGAGAGGTCAAGAAATAAAAGCAGAGCTGCTCTTGTTGGGGAAGCTCCTCTTCTTCCTTTCTCCTCTTGTTTCTTGCTGAGGCCTCCCCTTGCTCAGAGGACACCCCGCTAGCCAAAGTGACTGTCATGTAAACCTTGGCAATCTCCTTTCCGAACCAGTCAAGAGGAGTTGGTGTTTTGGGTGTGTGGTAAGTGGAGACTTTTGGACCCTTTACTCACGTCACATTGTGTAAGTGACCCAGTGTTTGCACTAAGTTCAGGGCTCGGTCTAATGAACATACACCTGTGTTTGTGTTCCTTTTCACGCTTCTTGTATTATTATCCTTTGGAGGTAGCTGGACAGAGGTAGGATTACGTGAACAGGGTCCTGGGAGACTGGAAGTTGGGTGGGACACCTTGGGTGCCATTGTTTCCTGTGGCATGACATGGCAGGAAAGGCGAGTGGGTGTTTCATCATTGACCAAATTAAAGAAGAATTATACCTCTTTACATTTCACCACTTCTGTGCTACACTCCACAAGGGACTTTTCCATCCAGACGAAAATGTGTCCTCAGAAATGAGTCAATCCTGAATCTTTCAGTTTATACTGGCCTCAGCAGCAACCACCTAGTGTATTGTTGGCTTCTAGGTGAAAAGACCCTTTTACCTGAGCTCAGGAAGCTGGAAGAGGATTGGGACAGGAGAGATGAAGAAGTCCTCTTAACCCTTCTGCAGCCTGACCCCAGGAGCCTCTCGGAGCAGAGCCGAAACAGTGTGAAGGCACCTTCACGCTTCCTTTGCCGAGGCCATCCGCTAATTGCGTGCAATCAGGAAATGTGTAAGATGAGAGAGAGATGGTTTCTCAGGGGCCCCCCCGTATGCTCAATCAGGAAATACATTTTCACTTAAAAGTCCAAGCAAGGCCGTGTGTGGCTGCTGGAGGATCCTCCTGGCTTTCTTATGCTTCTCATTCACCTCTCTAAGCTACAAGCTCTCTGTGTGGCCCTACGCTGGTCTCATTCCTGAGAAATCCTATCTTTCTCCTCTTCTTCTAAACAAGTGATGCACATCCACTGCCCAGCCCAGCAGTTTTAGGTGTTTGCAGCTCAGTTTCCTCCACTCATTTCTTATTTTACTCTCATGCCTCTACAGGGCAGTGAGCGACAGGCCCCCTCCTCCAGCCCTGACTTGTAGAATCGTAGGGGCATTTAGACTTGAAATGCTCTTTAGAGATCATCTTATTTAACTGCTCATCACTTTATTTTATAGAAGAGGAAACTGAGGCCTGGTGAGGTTAAGGTCATCCAAGCATTTAGAGGTAGAGCAGGACTAGAACTCAGCCACTTAATTTTTAAATTAAGTCCTTAACTTGATTTCTCTTCTGCTGTGCCCCTTTCTCCTTCGAGGACCACTCCCTTTCCCCAGCACAGGGCCAGTGTTAGACCTGAGCAAC
Source organism: Diceros bicornis minor (assembly GCF_020826845.1). NCBI lineage: Eukaryota > Metazoa > Chordata > Mammalia > Perissodactyla > Rhinocerotidae > Diceros > Diceros bicornis. The sequence continues at coordinate 85,993,482 of NC_080742.1, read as the reverse complement.
AGGGCTTGCTTTGGACCCAGTGTTTTAGAGGACGCTGCTCTAGCTTTCCTCTAGCACACCCCTCTCCGTGGGGTGAGTAGTCAGCAGGAGCAAGGGGATGTGTCTATCTAGAGCTCTCACTCTGCCCCTTCTAGATCATTCCCTGGTACCTGGGATCCTGGAATTCCCTGCCCAAATTGCCTTAACCCATTTCCAAGGCCTGTGTGGGTCTCTACCGCAAGTCTGTTCTCCAAAGGGTAGACCAGGCCCTTAAGCTGATGGGGTGGCCAAAGACAGCTCTTTGTGAGGACTGTATATGGAATTTGAACCTTGGCAGGTGTGTGCCTGAAACCCTGTACAGTGTGTTTGATCTGGGATTCCATTTGATCTTATTTACAGAAGACATGAGATTCCTGGGTCAGAGACAAAGAACTTGATTACTTACAGCACAACAAGCAGTATGAGCAAGAGCATATTTTCATTGGTTCTCCTTGCCCCCAAGTTCCAGGATGGATCCAGGTGGATGATGTGCTCTCAGTGGGTTTGTGTCACAGCTAAGCAACCTGAGTTTGGGGAATCCACTGCTTTTATAGCAAGCAGTAATTAAACTTGATTTCCACCCAGGGGGAGACATTACCTCTTCTCTCAAGGTTACCAGCTTCATAAACAACCTATGTTATGGCCCATGGAAAGGAGCAATCAGGGCTTTGCAGTCATGGCATAGTCAGTAAAACATGTAGCAGCATGAGACCCAAGGAGAACTGTCTCTCCCGACTGGTGTGGGGCAGAGCCAGAGATAGGAAGAGAAAGGGATCAGGCTGTGGCCAGGAGTAGTTCTGTCCATACCACGGCTTTTTGGTGAGGAGCCCTGGGGAGTCAGAGAATTCTAAATTCAAACCCAGCCTTGGAGGGAATTTGAGGGAGCAAGTATTGAGGGGTACCTATGGGCAGAGTTTGCCTGGTTTGGGGTGGGTTCGGTGAGGGGGAGATGTATGGTATGTGGGCCTCATTTGCACTCTTTCTCCAGACCTCACAGAAGTAAGGGACATGCTTGTGCTGATATGTATCTCTAATTGTTATTAGAAATAAGAATTCCTTAATTTTCCTCTTGGCTATAGTCCTTCTCTCTATCTACCTCTACTTTTCTTGTTCTTTAAAATCTATATACAATTCCTGGTAAAGGTCTTTCCAGCTAAACCCACTTTGACTATGTTCTGCTCTCCTAATTTGTTTGTTTAGCCACACAGCTGTGTCCATTTGCAGCAGTTTTGTATATTGCTCCCTATGCAGTCTTATGGTCTTCCATGTGCGGGTTCTCCTCTTCTCTTTAGACTGACCATACTGGATGAGCCTACTCCCCTGCTGTACACAGAGAGGCCACTGGAGTGCTGATAAATGACCCAAGTCACTCCTCTGTAGACCTTTACCTTGGTTTCATTCACTTTTCATTTCTCATTATCTCTCGCTTCTGGTTGTGTGAAGAGTTGAAGAGTATAAGCTTTCTTTTCAGGTGAAAATATTTCAGACTTCAAAGGATTGTTGGGTACCAGAGTAAGTTCCCCAGAGAGATCAGAAGCGCATTTTAATGTAATTTAGTAGTAAAATTAGAAATTCCAGAGCCCCAGAAAACATTCTAGAACTCTCTTTTTTGTGTTCTTGGGCAAATAGGTAATAGAATATTTCAGAAGTGTCCTCTGGTCCCTTTTGTAATGTAGCAATTACACACAAAGAGAAAGGAGACAATTATACTTTTTTTTTTTCATTTAGACCAGAGCCTCGTGAACAATCCTCGAAACTTCAGTAAAAGATCATAAATAAATGAATATTTATTCAGTTTAGGATTTCAGCAGAATGTGATTATCTTTTGTATATGTCACACTTTAGTATTTAAAAGTCTTTGAGATAGTTCATGAGTCTCCTTAAATATTGTTGTATAATGTGTAGAACTCCTAATTATTATCATTGTATCCCACCACCTCCCCACCCTCCACCCCAGGACTTTGAAGTGGATGGTTCAGCTTTTGGACACCCCCCTCCTAACCCTCAAGTCTTAGACACTAACTCTAGAAGACTGGAGGTGGGGGTGGATTCAGATGGGATTTTGCTTCAGAAGGACGTGGATGCTTAGCTCGTCCATCATGAAGCCACCTGATAATCACTGATATTTAATTTTTTTCCTTGTATGCACTAGATAAGTGGCACTTAGACTTTTCTGAGTGTGATCATTTTACGTTTTGTGTAGTGAACTCAGACATACCAGACGTACATATACTTCATATACATAACTTATATGAAGGTTTCACAAATGAATACTTATTTACTATCTATGATGCTCCCAGATATTGTACGTTCTGTTTGATTCTGTTTCATTAAAAAACACACCAGTCACATTCCAATGGTTTTCACAAGCCACTAATGATTCATGATTTGGAATTTGGAAATTACAGCTCTAGATAGTTCCATAAGGATGTGAAAAAAGTTCCTTCATCTCTGTAGGAGGCTGATTTACCCAAAGAGTGGTTTATACACACACACAGATGTGCACACAAACACCAGAGCCCAGCTAGGTCCATTTCTGAATAAGATGTGTTACAAGGTTCAATAGAAAGTATGTCTATAGAGAGGGCCTGGTTTGAAGCTCCCAGCACAGCAAGTAATTGGGAACCACCAGTTTAGTCTTTTACTTCAGTTCTGGTTTCTGACACCAGTGGCAAATTACATACTTGAATGTTCAAAGTATAAGATGCAATGACTGTGTAACTCTTCTCTCTCTCCCACTCTTTTTCTTATAAATAAAGGAAACAGAAGAAAACAAAAGTAAATCAAATACAAAGAAAACGCGAGCCTGTTGATGTGTTTCTCAGTTGTTATAAGATTGTGTCTCACATTCTTGGCTACTTTCGAGTGTTTTGCCCAATTTCCTTTAATATGCCTCCCAAGATACAGGGTGGGATGCTTTATTTTGGGCAAGGCTGGCAGCTGCCTTCGATTGCTCTTTTGCAAGGAACTGTATGAGGACAGCCATTAAGTTTATTTTTACATCTCACCACAGGACAAAATCCACATTTTCAATCGAGTGTTGGACACTCCGATTTAACAAGTTGTGAAAAATCTCTTGGCCCAGATAAACGTTTGCTAAGAGTACTCCTTTCTCTAAATTAAGACCTTGCTCCCGGAAGCCCAAGAATTCATTAAGCCATAAATAGCCGTGATCACTTATGATTTAAAATACAGTAATAAAGGAGAAGTTTATGCTGAGCTGTGAGTGCACCATGAGATCTGTCCTATGGTTGACTTTTTAAAGTTTTAGTTTTAAACTCATTCTTCCATTTCATCTGATGGCAGCCTTTTCGCCTCCCAGCCCTTCATGCAAGCTGCGTAATAGCTGTCATCCAAGCTCCCAACACAGCAGGCCATGGCATCTGTCCCAGTGGCGTCAGGGAAAGTACCACATCATCTCAGACCTACATCTCAGTTATGAGGTCCCAGGCTTTCCCATGAAGAGGGCTGGCTTCATCTGTCGTCAGTGGAAAGAGACAGCGAGTGCTCTTCAAAGGTGTATTTGCTGCAGCAAACCCACAGTACCCCAGGAGGGGATTCTCTCATTATTCTGGTAGCTGATGAGGTCAAGGGAATTAACTTTGACTAGCTGCCTAAAGTCAGGACTTAAGTAACTTGATGAAAGGCACACAGCAGTGGTAACTGAGATCTAAACTCAGGTTTCTCTGCCTTGGGAGCCTATCCCCCTGTTCCGGTGAACGTGCACCAGTTTAGCAATCCTAAAGCCATCTCATCAGCTCTTTTGGTGTCTGACAGAAAGACAGATGTTTTAGTTTCCATTTTTTAATCAAAGCCCAGGTTTGACTTCCTGGGGCCTGAAATAGGGCATGGAGCACCCTTGATTCTTTTATCCATCATTTACATTTTATCTTTGATGTATCCAAAGATGTACCAGGAAATGTATATTTGCCCTTAGTTGTTTTTTTTTTTTATATCATTGTCACGGAAACTTTGTTAGTATGTACTCATTGCCATTGGACTGGGTTTCATTGTGGCTCTTCTATCTGCAGCTTGGTCCCTGTTGATAGTGACCTTTTCATATCTAATCGTGGACGTCTCTCTTGGTTGGGCTATTGTCAATATGATGTTAATGTCAGTGGATTTAAGAAAAACTCTACTAGTAAGAAGTCTTTGGTTGTTAATTTTATTAGGTTGTAGGTTAGGGTACCATGCTGTACCACATTGAAAAGTACATGAGATATGGAGTCAGATAGGTTTTGGTTTACATCTTAGGTCATCTACTTACTTTGAGACAATTACTTAGTATCTCAGTGTATAAAGTTCCTAGAACTTGTTGAGGGGGCACTCAATCACTATTAATTTTCTTTCTCATAGTGAAAGTGAGTGTTTCTGTTGTACACCTGTATATGAATTTGCCAAACCTTATCAGATCATGGAACTCTCTTTAGATTTTTGGGGTGGATGAGCTAACCCACTGTTCTCGGGTGGAATCACTCAGTGTCGCTGATTGATGGGGCCTTCAGAGTGTCATCATTTCCACCATCAGTTCTGTTCACCTTCACTAATCCAACGAGGAGAAGCAGCAGCAAACAGCGTGTTATAAATCACTGTTGCTTTCCACCAAAATCTCAAACTAAAAAAATCTATTTTAAACTACATCTTTGCTCATCTTAAAGAGTTGGATTATATACTGTTAGAAATCAGGGACCATTAAACAACCATTTTCATTTGCAGTGGATTCAGAATATAATTATCTTTGAGTTAGGAGAGGATGTGCCGATGAATGCTAAGTAAAGTGCCACACAAGTGGTAAACGTGACGCCGTCCCTGTTTGCCCAGCTAAAAAAACTTACATGGTCCTTATTCCAAACTTGTAGCTCTTTGCACCTGTAGCTGGGGCTCCCAACTTGAGTCTAAGTCATTCTACCATTGGGGTTTAGGTGTATCTGGCCTGCTAGAGGTCTGCTTTCAGGAGGGACCGTGGAGCCTTCTGGGAGACTCTTTATCCTGGGGAGCAGGGTACCAGGCCTAGTGATCTCAACCAGAAATTGGAAGGCAGGAGTGATTCTGAGTGTTGTGTGGAATTGGTTTTCTTGGCGGTTGATGCTCTAAAGACTGGACAAGGGGCAGGGAATAGGCAGGGACAAAGTGTGGGATAATTGTGGGTAAATAGGGACTTTTGGTAAAAATGGAAATGGCAATTTCACTTTAAAAACACCTTACCACTTTAAAGCAAAAGTAAACAGCTTTGGTAACATCTGGAAAGCTGCTGTCTAATGAAAGCCTAGAATGAGAAACGTTCCCCACTGATGCACAGAGCACCACTGAACTTCAGCACCGTGGGCTGCCACCACAGGCAGCCTGAGTGCCCTGTGGGAGTTGAGGTGCCCAGCAAAAGTGGCAGCCGTCACTTACAGATGTGGCTCTGCAGCAGGCAACCCAGGAAACAGGGAGTCCCCTTTCTGTAGTTTAGCTGGCAACAAAGACTTTATTAACTGGTACCGCGGGAGGTGGTGAAAATACACTGGAAAAGGATTTGTGCCACATGGTCGAACACGGGTCTTATCTGTGGGCTCACCTGTGTATCTGCCCCAGGACTTCCAGAAATATAGCAGGGACAACCAACCCAGCGAGGGCTTTGGGGCTGGCGTTACAGATGGTGGTCGATAAAATGTGTGCTCCCACCGGCCAAACCTCAGCTCTGTGAGACGAATACTCACCAGGAAGGTGAGTGGAGATGCAGTGGGTCACTTACTCTCAGTTTTGAAAAGGCACCTATGCTAGTGGGTAGGAATGGAGTACTCTTGAGAGGTCATGGGAGAAGAGAGAAAAAGTATAATGAGGAAAATAACTTGCTGCATCAGATGATCATTTAGTTGCAAACTTTTTCTTTTTTTTCCAGCTTCATTGAGGTAGAATTGACAAATAAAATTGTAAGATATTTAAAGTGTACACAGTGATGATTTGATATACGTGTACACTGTGAAAGGAATCCTACATCAAGCTAATGAACACCTCCATCACCTCGCATATTTACCTTTTTGTTTTTAATTTTTCGGTGAGAACATTTAAGTTTTACTCTCTTAGCAAATTTCAATTATACAATACAGTGTTATCAACTGTTTAGTCACCATGTTATACATTAGGTCCTCAGACCTTATTCATCTTATAGCTGAAAGTTTATACCCTTTTACCAACCTCTCCCTTTTTCCCGACTGCAGCCCCTGGCAACCACTTTTCTACTCTCCGTTTCTATGTTTGACTTTTTTTTTTTTTCAATTCCACATATAAGTGATACCATGCAATATTTGTCTTTCTCTGTCTGACTTATTTCACTTAGCATAATGCCCTTCAGGGTCATCCATGTTGTCACAGATGGCAGGATTTCTTTAAGTAGAATTTAAAGTAATCGTGCCATCAGTATTTCTCAGCCTAATGTACAGAATGCTTTTAAAGACTGTTGTTGCTTGAATATGCATAAACAAACTGGGTTGAAACTACAAGTGATTATACTTCTAGATAACCATAAAGCCCAAAAAGTACAACTAACTACTAAAAAGACCTCCATATTAATAGAATTTATTAATGATATTAATTAATAGGATGCATGATTTTGTTTTGCTTAAATTAAAATCGGTGCACAAGGTAAAAATATGGTGTAGATGGGGCCAAATGGGGATTTGTGAGTCGGAAAGCCTCCGCTACGTGTGCTGTGGGCTGCTCCAATGCTGCCCCCACTCTCATCCGTCTAACTGCTGAAAGCTGTATCATTCTATGGCCAACCTGTCCTTAATTGGCTTAAGTCCGGGAGAACTCGTTTCATTGGCACTTGCTGGGGAGAAGTTGGAAACCCTGGTAAATCCTGCTTCCTCTGGGACTTGAAGGCTGTTCAGGAGATGGACTGCAGTGAGAGGCAAGTTATCTATAATAGCCCAGAATTCTTCTGCAAACGACTTATTTGCTGATGTTTTCCAATGAACTTGTCTGGCTTTCTAATGTTACATCACAGCATGAATTTTCTGGAAATCTTTGAGACTCAAGAAAAAACATCTGCTTGTAAAGTCTTCCCACTTTGCCGTGTGCATTGGGCTTGGGGAAGACGGGTGAGGGCGAGGAGGGGCCTCAAGTCTTTGCTCTGCTCAGGCAAAATTCATCGCAGAGGCTGTAATTCAGGAGGGTGTGTTGTGAGATCCTTTTCTGTGGCTTGCAGTGTTCAGAATTTGCAAAGAATTTCCCCATCTGCTCTTTCTGTGGCTTGATGTCACACAGAGCAGAATATACTATTCTCGTCCCAAACCCTTCCCTTTTAAGAGTGTGCACACTTGTCCAATTTAGGACTAGAACAACTCTTTTTTGCTCCTGCTGTCTGTCTCTTCCTGGAGAAAGATCAGAGTCTGTATCAGAGGGTGGTTTTCAGGATGCCCGGCTCTGAGCTTGTGTCTTGTTGAGCAAGCTTCTTGGCTCTTTCTTGTTTTGGCTTCATTTCTGGCTGTGGAGGTGCTGTGAGCCTTCAAGGACCAGAGGCTTGAGGGGCCCTTGGCTGTTTGCCTCCCTGCCGTTCTTGTTTTTCCTCTTTCTCTGTCTCTTCAAACCTGCCGTCGAATGCCTGTTGCTCAGTGATACTGTTGCCATTTCCAGTCACGGCCACCACCTCTGGCCACTCCTTCAGTTCTCATCTGGGCATTTTTGCTTCTCTGTGCTTTTCTCCTTTCTGATGTCTTCTTCAGTGTTTCTCATCTCTTGGGTAAATGAGCGCTCCTTGTATCACCATCACCAGCCAATCAGAATGTTCCTTTTTCTTTTTTTCCTCAATGGCTGACCCACAAGTTCCGGCATGTGAGGGATAACTTGGGACATTGACCTCTTACTCAGGACAGCACAGGGACTGGACAAGCTGTTAAAGTGGGCTGATTCTGAGCCCCCAGAAGCTCTGCAACATTGGTGCTGGAAGTACTGGGACCCACATCTTCTTCCAAAGGAAACTTTTCCTCAGTGCTCTATTCAAATTAGTCACGAAGTCCCAGCTACATTCCTGGAGCATGGGGCAGAGATCACCCAAAGGCATTCTCTTCTCTCAGACCCCCTCATGGTTTCCATTTGTTGAATTGCAGAACTCTCCTGCAGCAGCTGCAGAAGCTTCAGACTTTGGTGATGGGCAAGGTTTCGCGCACCTGCAAGTTGGCCGGCACGCAGACCGGCACCTGCCTCATGGTGAGTTTCCCAAAGGGACAGCACCATAACTGCCCTGGCCCACTCCCCAATCTCCAGTCTCTCCCCAGCTTGCCAAGTCCAAGTGCTGTGGGTTGGAGGAAGCATACAGCTCACTCCCAGGCTATTTCTCTGCTGTGATGTTACAGCGATTGGTCTGTGGGTGCAGTCTGCTGGCCTGATGGAGGCGGGTCTGTCTCCCTGGACCTCCCAGGTGGTGCAGATCTAAAGGTTTGCTCCGTGGATCTTGGAATTGACAGCTCCTCATGTTCTCCCTCACCCTACAGGTCGTTGTGTTATGCTTTGCTGTCGCATTTGGCAGCTTCTTTCAGGGCTACGGGCCCTATCCTTCTGCCACCAAGATGGCTCTGCCCAGCCAGCATTCCATGTCGGAGCCGTACACAGCTTCTGTCGGTAAGACAGCACTCAGCAGCTTGGGAAGTGTCTTGTTTCATTTCTCTGGAGCTTGCTGAAAGCTCAACTTTCTGAAGGGAATCTTAAGTGAAAGTCTAATTTTCAAAAAGTGGTAAAAGTGTAGCTTCTCCGTTGAAGGAAGGGAAGAGAGTTGTAGGGAGTCTGTGCCCAGGCTACTGGGGCTCCCCTTGTGCCCCTCAACCATCGGGCTGAGGCACCACTGGGAATTCTCTAGAGCTCGACAGAGCACAGTTTGCAAACTTCTGCTCTAGACTATGTTCCCTGGCAAATTTTGATATCTCCTCTTTGAGTTCTGATAAGGGAGAGAGATGTGGCTTTTTGGGATGGAGGGAGGGAGCGTTAAGTTTTCCACGACATTTTAAGGGAATTCCTGTGTTTCTACTTCCACTCAGTGGAATTGTATATTACTATAGTAAGAATTTGCAAAATAAAATTAAAGAGTCAGTCTGTCTTATGAAACATTATGCCCAAGATTTAGAGAATTTGGAGACTTAGATGTTAGATAAGAAGTATGTGATAGTCTCACCTAGGTCAATGATCTCTTTTAACTATGTAGGAAATCAAGAGGTGGTGTGTAGGGATCATAATATATACACTAATAAGGACAAGTGTGGAATTAGGGGCTGTGGGGTTTGGGGTAGGCACAGTTTTGCAGTTCTGAAGGCTCGTGGTCTTCACTGGGCAGGTGTATCCCTGCCAGGTATCTGACAGAAATGCTAGCATTTCAACCAAGTAATTTCAGTGGTCTCTTGGGACATTCTTTTTTTCCTAAAGGAATATGTCTCTAAATTTAAATGGATGCCAATGGAAACATAGTCTTTATGTTGTGGAAAATTGCTGCAGAGCCATCTAGTTATGTAACCATCCTATAAAACAAAAGGAACTGTCTCCATCATTTGATTTATGGCTTTAGCTTTGTGTCTTCTTTCCAGTTTCTAAATGAAAATGCAGTTTTCTGCCCTTGTACGTTCTCTTGCAAGACCTGCTCATTGGGAATGCTTCTTATTTTAGCTGGGTCTGGACATCTCCAGGTGTTTGACTCCCATTCTCCATGAGTTGTCTCCCCTAGATGGTTATGGGTGGGTAAGGAGGGGGGTTTTATTTTCAAAGTAGTGGGGGTAGCAGTTTGCTTCATGTTTATTTGCTTTTCTATTGTTCTTCCAACACTGTATAATTGGTATAATTTTTCAATGGACAAAACTCTGAAACCCTGAAGCCTTTATAGGAAGCCAGCTCTCATTGGCACCCTCATTCCTGGGCAACAAGAACCCACGAATTGTTTGTCATCTGCCCCCAGCCCTGGGCATCGAGTGGCGGGGGGTGTGATGTGCCTTTGCGGTGTCTCGCTAACGCCTGTTACTTTGCTCTGTCCTCAGTGAGATCCAGGAACCTGCTGATCTATGAGGAACATTCTCCCCTGGAGGAGTCATCCACCCCAGCCTCGGCTGGGGAGCTTGGGCGCTGGGACAGAGGCTCCTCCCTGCTCAGGGCGTCAGGGCTGGAGGCTAGGCCAGACGTGGATCTTCCTCATTTCATTATCTCGAATGAGACCAGCCTGGAGAAATCAGTGCTGTTGGAGCTGCAGCAGCACTTGTGAGTCAAATGGACATAGATTAAACTCCTCTAATGCGCGGATGATGGGCTATGAGTCAGCAACCTGCAATGTAGGGTGTAGACTCTCTCATAGGCCTAGTCCAGTCCCTCAGCTCTTTCAGGACATGTTTCCAGGACCCGTTTCCAGGACCCGGGACTCTGGAGAATCCACTGCTTGCCAACAGCTGCCCTTAGCAGAGATGAGGAAAAGACCTAGCGTGAGGTCCCCCCATGTCTGCTGCAACATTAGAGAGTTGGTAGTGATGGCTCCAAGAAGTGGGGCAAGGGCTTGAATTGCTTCCTTGCTATCTTCATCCTCTTTTCAAAGCCACTCAAGTAAACACACAGCCCAGTAACAGCAGTGTGCTTGCTATTGCAAATGTAGCCTCAAGATGCCTTCTCTAGCTTCCAACTGGAGATACATATATATGATGCTATATATCAATATATAGTTTTATGACTTATATGTAAGTAAACGTATTAATTATGAATATATATTTATATTTAGATATTTATATGGAGGGACATCATTTGAGAGACACTATGCATGTATGTGTTTCCATATTGAAAATAACATATATTTGGCTCCAATCCATGAGTTGTTTCCTGTAGATAGTTGTGGGGAAGTGTTTTTTGTAAACATAAGGGCTTGTATGACTGCAAAGTATTGTTATTGTGCTAGAGGAGGTACCTGGGAATGCCACACAGCACAGGAAGGAGGGTCTGTGTGGACACTCCTGGTTATGAGTGGTATGGTTGGTGATCTAGCTGAACTCTCTGTTTCCCAGAAATGATACTATTCCAACGCAAGTGGGAGAGATTGTTTCAAATTCTTCGGCTTTCTTCCCCATTCCTTCAGAGGAACGTTCATAATTATCTATACTTTTATCTGTTTGCATTATACATGCATATTTAACATTTATTAGTGCTTACTATTTTCAACACTATGCAAATATGATATATATATCCTTTTAAATACTTTAAGAAGTTAGGCATTGTTATTCCCATTATAGAGAAATTGTCGAGCTGCCACTGGGAGCTAGAGGAAAGACTCAACTGCTTCATTTCTTGGCTCCTGACGCAAGTCTTCTCCCCTCTTAGCTCAGCTATTCAAGGCCCCATTGAAGTCCCACCTGTTTTGGGATGTCTGCCAGATACCAAGTCCTCCTCTGAATGCCTAGAGACTTTCTAGGCTGCTACACAATTTAATAACATATATTTTCTGTTATATATTTATTGTTACTTCAAGTTTTTTTTTTTAATCTTTATCTAAATTATTAGCTATTCTAGATCAGGGATCAGCTTTTATCCTTTTATTTTCTCCTTCCCCGAGTCTAGCATAGGTCTAACCATCCTCAGTAAATACAATAATTTAAAGCCATTTATAGCAAATCAGTATCAAACCACCATGTTTATCATCTGGGTTGGGATGTCTCCTCGTGGGAGAGGATGAAGGTGGGAATGTGGACGAGTGGATAGGCTGGTAGTGGGAGACTTTGGAACAGAGAATTGCCATTAGGAGGGAAAAGGACAGGGACCACTCGCGGGGCAGTCTGCAAAGTTGCAGTCACAGAATGATTATATCAGACTACCAAGCAGGAAGATCGTTGTTGACAGTTGGTGGCTAACACTTTTTCCTTTCAATGCCTTCACAGGGTCAGCGCCAAACTGGAGGGGAACGAAACACTGAAAGTCGTAGAACTCGACAGAAGAGTGAACGCCACTTTCTAAAGAGGCAGTCTCCACCTCCTTCTTTCTCTTCACTCTACTTTTACATCCCCAAACCACCTTTGTCATCAGCTTTTTCTTTTTGTCACCTGATTTGGATGAAGACATGGGCAAGCAGTCATGGCTTTGGATGGAGGACAGCCTGGGATTTCCCCCTGTGGTGAGAGAGCACCTCCCCCTCCAGTCCCATGTCCCTCTCTGCACAGGGGGCCTGGCATCTCCCCCTCCCTTTCACTTACTGCCATAGGAAATTATTTTAGGGTCGGGGTGGGACAAGCCGGCTTGTTTCTACCTATAGTGCCAAAAAGATGCTGCCTGATTCTCACCAGGGGGTGACCACCTCTTTGGAGAAGAGATGACTCTTGTTCATTTGAGACCCCGGACTCTAGCCACAAAGATCCCAGGATGCCTGTTGGGATCTGGCAAGGCCCTGACCAATGTCCTGCCTTCCTCAGCCCGGGTATCCGGTGTGTCTGGCCCCGTCAGCCCTGGAAGGCCTGGGCCTCCAGCGAGTACCCCCTGCCGCTCTGTCCTGTCCAGCCCTCGCCGATTGTCCTCCCGGCCCTGGAGCATGGGCTCCCCCTTCATATTCTCAGGCCGCAAGTGCAATGCCTGAAGGAATCAGGCTCTTCTACTCCAGGCGCACCCACCCCATCTTGTTGCTTGTAGGACTTCTCCATGACCTGGGTCCCCACGTGCCTCTAGTTCTGCCTCCCTGGCTTCTCCTCCCCATTTGTAAATAGTATTTATTAGCTTGCTGAGGCTTCCTGCACAACCACACTGAAGAGATCTGACGCCTCTCTCCAAGCTAGCAAAGTCTTCTGTTGGCCTTTGGAGCTAGGAGGACACCCTAGGCTCTGGGATCCCCAATCTTTCTAGACCATGTTTCATTTCCTTTCCTTCTTCTTTTTTTTTTTTTTTTGTTAAACTGGAGGCCTATAATTACAGTTGGGAAATCCCCTTGAGCGTGTGTCCTGTAGAATGAACTCAGAGGGAGAGACGAGCAATGCCCTGCTCAGGCCTGTGGCCAGACGCTTTTTCTGTCCTGTGCCCATAACAGAGCAGGGAAGCCCTGGCCCTGACAACAGGCATTTTGGACAACCTTGCTAGCTTGTCTCTCCACACCTGCTCCTGGCCCCTTCCCCCACCTCCCCCAGCTCTTCTGCTTTACCCTCCTCTTCTGCCTTAACACAGGGGGTGGGCCTGAGGCCTGGGTTGGAGTAGGTGACATTTCTCTCTCCACAGTCTTACCTTCTATAGTCAGGTTTGGCTACTTTGCAGCTCACCCAAAGAGATACAACCTAACCCCCCAACCTACTTTTTTTTTTTTTTTTTTAATGATTAAAGTAACTTTTGTAGTTTAAAAAAATCTTTCCTCTTTCGTACAAATAAGAAATGGAAATTGCCTTTTTATTGTATCATGTAGAAGACTCCCCTTAAGTGTTTTTCCTTAGCTTGTAAAAGATTTTGTGTAGGGGATTTGCTTACATTGTGTATTTTATTTTTAGTAGTAGCTGAAGGGCCTTTTTAACTCCCCACTCTCTCTGATCCACATTGTCATTGGAACCTGTACTTAGGAGGGATTAAGCCCACACCTGGGCCTTCCATTCCATATCAGATATAGGATTTGGCATCATTAACATTGGCCATCGTACCTCATAAGCAGATCTCTGCTCTGTCTGCCTAGGTACACTTGGGGCTCACTGTGAGTGATTCCTCTCTCTGCCTACTGTGATGGAGAGAGTTCTAGACTGGGAAATGGCCAAGTTCATCTTCTTGGCACTGTGTGAAAGCAGATCGGGACTGCACTGGTCCCGGCAGCCCTGCCGTCTGCACGGTTCTCACTGTCCATGGCATTGGTCAGGGAAGGCTGAGACCGTCTGAGCTATGCAGGAAGAGGGGGTGCCAGCACGCCCCCTGCTCCTGCTTCTCTCTACTCCCCCCTCTCCTTCTCTTCTGCTCAGGATCCTCCTGAGCTTAATTATCAGGCACAGGCAGCCTGTAGGGGTCTAAGAAGGTAAAAAGATAGAATTAACTCAAGTAGTATGTGGACAATGAGAAAAGCAAGGTTTCATATTTAAGGGCAGAAGTGAGAATGGATCAGCCTGCCCACCTGCTGCGACAGAGCTAGATGGGGTTTTTAGGGCTCCTGGATTAGCCAGAGTGGAAAACCTGCTCTTCCGAGCGAGGACGGAGGAGGGAAAGGGCAGCAAACTTCTAGCCCCTGTCCTGAGGGCCTTGAGGATTTCATTTTCTCCTGCAGCTACCCGTGCTTGACATCACTCCCTCCAGACCTCCAAGAGCAGGGTTTTCTCTCTGGGAAACTGTTATTCCAGAGCTGAATCTGTATCTAGAGACATGGGATACCAGCCTGAGAGCTCAAGTGGCCATTGTAAGGGGGTTCCAGGAACCAGCACTGCTGCTGGTTTGAGAAAAACCTCTACCCTCCACTCCTTGCTTGGGTGAGGAGAGGGAACTAAACAGTTATGCCTTGAGGGAGACGTAATGAAGTCAAGGCGCACAGAAGAGTTGGATAATACCACACTGGTGTCAAATAATTAATGGATGGGTGCACATTTTCTGTTCCAGGGTTAAGCCCAGAATATCAGTGGGTTTGTTTCCCCCACAGAGCAGCATCCTAGACTAGTCAGTAATACCTGTTTAGCCCTGAAGATTCCAAATAGTGGCAGACGTCAGCTCCCCAACTTCAGTTTCAAAAAATACGAGACAGTCAGCGCAACCGTAAACCATAAAGAATAATTATGTTAATTAAAATATATACTAGTTATATTTTCATCATGTGAACAGGTTTTCCTCTTCCCTTACTTTGATTACCCTAGTGAAGGAGATGTCTTGCAAAAATTCAGAGAACAAGTACTTTTTTGCTGGATGAGACCTGAGTCTCAGCATGCTTCTTTTCACAGCTCTCACTTTGCACTTAGAAATGGATACTGCAAATGAAAGGCGTCGGGCCGGCTTTTGAGAAGGAATTCCTGTGAAGTGTTAGGACTCTGGATCCTAGCTCACAGAAAGAGAGCATTATGTAAAAACCCGAGGGCAGAACCAGGTTGCTCCTTTCGGGCAGGGGGCGGGGGTGAGGTTTGACACCAGTGTAGGCAAAACTAGTTAACCTTTTTGTTAATATAAATGATTTTGATTTGGAGACCTAATTTGTAGATTGTGAAAGCAGCTTTTAGCTCAACTTATTTACAAACCAACTATAAATACCATGTTTTATTCTTCCTAAATCTCTCGGTTTAGCCTGAATGCCCAAAGAGGGCTGAGAATCTCATGTGCCTGTAGAGTAGGAGTGTTGAATTGATTCGTCTTTATTCTGGCAGTGAGTCAGTGTCCAGGATTTTTGTCACAAGTGTTTCATTAAAATTTTTCAGCACTTCATGGCTCCTTCCACCCATGTCCTCAGATCAACCCAAACCACAGAGACAGGCCCTCTCAGGGCCAGCTCCCCTGAACACACTGTCATATGAGATGTGTACTTGAGCCCGAGGCACGAATGGAGGCATCCTGCTGCCTGTTGAGGAAATGGACCATCTGTGCCGGCCTTGCTAATGGGGAGATTGGAGATGGAGGAGAAGGCTCTCAGCCTCCCTCGTCTACCATGAGTCAGTAGTTTGGTTCCATTGAATCCAGTCTTGGAGAACCTTCATTTAAGGCACGAGCACTTGTGCTTGCAGTGCTGGCTGGACCTGTGGAACCACTAGCAGGTGGTGCCCTGGTGAGAATCATTTTATTTGAATGCTTTGCAGCTGAGACAATTAGGAGACATCTGCTAGGATAAGCCCCTCTGGGAGGGCAGTTCCAGAAGATAGTAGGGGGCTGTGAAATGGGGGCTATGAAGGAGCCAGAGACAGATTTCAGATTTTTCATTCATTCATTCATTCATTCAGTGAGTCAGCCCATCACTCCTGAGGAAGAGTGCTGCATGAGGCCCTAGGGAATATGGAGGAATAAAGGGGCTGAGGAAATTTCATTCGTCAATAGATATTCAAAAGACACATGTGCTAGGTCTCTCTCTCCCTCTTTCTTTCTCTCTCTCTCTCTCACACACATGGACACACACACACACGCACACATACACATTCCTTCTTGTCTTAGACACGCCCTTGTGCCTTACATGTACCTTATATATGAATCCAGGATGAGTGAGGACTCCCTTGTCCCTGGGAGATTTTATATACAGCCTTGAAGTATTAGATTGAAGTGGGTGTGGGAGAAAGAACTTGTTTCAAAGTCTCAAAAATGGTTTCCTCAAAGTGAGCCATGGTCAGATTTGCACATTAGGAGAAAAGACACAGGGTTATGTCCATTAGGAAAATCCCATTTTGCAGAAGTGCAATCACATCAAAAATGGCCAGCTGGCATTAAAGGTATTATAAATTCTCACAGCAGAACATTTTTCTCGGTGCAAAGGATCCTGGCTCATTTGAAGATTAATGCTCGATGCCTCCGTGGTCAAGGGGTCGGCACTTAGCACAGGAAAAAACTAGGTGCTGTTTCGTTTTGTCATTTGGGGCAACATAGAATTCAGGAATGCTTTATTTTGTCTTGGTTTCTAGAAGGAAAGGAAATAATATTTCTTGAGTATTTACTAAGTGCTGGGTGCTGTGCTAAATAAAGTGTAAGTCTTTTCATTTTATAGAAAGAGTGAACAAGGGCAACTAGTTACTATGAGATGGATAAACAGCTAAGTGTCATGGGAAGTGCAGCAATTTGTGGATTAAGCTGAGTGGATTCCTTTCTGTGGACACACTATGAACTTTAAGGTTCTCTGGACAGGAAATGCAGCGTCTGCTTCCTGCGCTGGCCCTGCTGTGCAATGCTCAGTTCTTTGCCTCATACTGGAGATGGCCACTGGATGTTCATCTCCTGTCTTGTTCATGCAATCTTCTGTGAGTTCCAGCTAGCAGGCTTTGCATCCTGGAAAAGAAAACCGAGGGGTTTTAGCTCTATTTCTCTGCTTGTATCCTTTGCTCACCAGCTGGTTGAGAACATGAACTTTTTGCACCATGGATTCGTGAGCTACACTGTTCAGAAAATCTCCCTTTCAGATAAAATGCTTTATGAGTCTATGGAAAACACCAGCACTCTTTGACAAATTGTGAGTGACCCTTTTTAAACAATGCTTAGCAGACCCTGGACTATAATCAACCGTGAGCTTTAATGATATGCTGACAGATTGGGCTTTCTTCTCTTTTGTAACAGGTTATGTAGACCAGCAGTGTTTAAGTCTAAATACATTGTGAGTCTATTATCTGTCATATTGCGCTGTTTTTTATGGCTTTTTATTCTTTATCATAGCTAAGTAAATACCAAAAAAAAAAAAAAATGCTTTGTAGGATACTTATACTTAGTTTGGGGGAAAAAATGAGTTGGAATTGGAATTGTTATGCTTTTGTATTTCCATTTCTTGCAAATAAAAATATTTTTTCTTAAATAGTAAAATGTTGTCCAGTCTTTAAAATCCTGGTAATCTGGTTTTAAAGGTATTTTGCTTTTCTTATGAGCGTGAGTTTGCGTATGTGTGCCTAACCGTTCTTTCGTGACTATCTAGTCAAACCAAAAGAAGTGTCTCAAACCAGCAATTTGTATATTATCTAGTACTGAATCCAAGTCTCAGTTCAAGGAATACTGAAAAGTGTAATTGTTTTTTCAGTCAGTCACTGGAAGAAAAACAGTATTCTCTAGAGATTTCTGTTGCCTGACTGCTATTTTCGTTGTCTCCTACAACTGTTCCCTAACTGGATTTCAGAACTCGGTCAATTTGATTTTGCTTTCCCCATCTTGGGATGCTTGAGAATGATGGCTTGGACTTGAGCCAGAAGAGAAAGATCCTTCTTCATATGAACAGTTGCAGAGGACGCCTAACACAGATTCATGCTCCAGAAATTCTGATGAAATGGTTGATAAAGGTCAATGCACTCAAGCAGAATCATCTTCATTCCATTGCAATCTCTGCATTCAAATTTAGTTTTCTCCACTCGGAGGGAGTGGGGCTTCATTTAGCCTCAGAAAGAGTACCCAGGATGTTAGAGACTAAGGCCATGGACCATGCTTACCTGGGGAAAAAAAACCCTTTTTCTTTTTAGCAGCATGCCTAACCCTTTTTGGGCTCAGGGGTGTATTAATCTCCCACTGCCTTTCCCCTCTGAGCACCTCGGCCTCCTCTTTTTCTGTTCCTACACAAGAGGCCTTTCCCTGTGGAGCCTTTTAGTAACACGTCCTCCCTCTTTCTTTCTTATTTTGGGAGCCTATTATGGAAGCCTTCTCCTCAGCATGCTGATATCATGCCAGTGATGTGTGGAGGGGGCAAATGCTCACTGATTTGAGAATGTTCTGTATTAATTATGACTTTATATTTTCTGTATTTCTAATGCTTTGACATCTGGGCCCTTGCTGATCCAGCAGGGGCTGCCCCTCCCAGGGCTAGCCAATTCCTAGAGATAGTAAAGGACTTGCCTACAAGCACATCTTGCATATACAAACTGACCAATCCAGAGCCCATACCCCCGGCCACCTCCACAGGCTCTCACAGGGACCACTGTCCCCTGCCCTAATCAGCCCAGAGCCAGGTACCAGACAACTAGAGACAGTCCCTATACCCCAGAACCCACTGAAATTATTCAAACTAGCCAAGCCTAAGCCTGCTTACCTTGCCTTGCTCCTTCCTTCCTTCCTGCAGAAACCACAATAAAGGCTCTTGCCTGCTTTTCCCCCTCACTCCTTCTGCCTCCTGACAGAGCCTGGTGCTTCCCTATGTGGCCCTGCATGGTATGGCATGGTCCCTCATCTTGAGAACTGTGAGTAACAAGCTGTCTTTTCAATGGCAATTGTCTCTTGATCTCTTGGCCTCACCATATCTGAGTAATAATAAAACCTACATTTTAAAACACATTCCTTAGGCATCGAAATGTCAAATCAGAGGCTGATCCCAGACTCATGGGCATTCTGGGTTTCCCCGATGGGCCTACATGATTTAGGGTAATATAACACAGAATGTATTGTTTCGTTTCGTACTGGTTGTCACTTTTGTTCCAGAGAAGAAAAATGAGACTTGTAGAGAGTGGTAGGGCTTGTTTATGGGAAAAGAGGTAAATCTTAAAGCAGGTGTCTAAAGTCCTAGGCCTGTAAATCAGTAAATCAGACCTCATATCTCTGAAAATGAGAGCTATAGAGGCATGGAAACACTGGGATACAGTGGGGAAAAGACTGAACTGGATTCACGAGATATAGGGTTATGGGTTCTTGCATAGTTATACCGTTAACTTGCTGGCCTTGAGGAAAAAGGAGACATTTATTGAGTAACTGTTATGTACCAGGTGATTTTCATGTATTATCTATGATCCTATTTATTTCCTCCAAAAACTTTATGGAGGATATATAATTATCCCCTTTCACAGTTGAGGAAACTGGGGTTCAAAAAGTTAGAAAGTTACTCAAGGTCATACCAAAATTACCTGCAGAGGAAAGATTTGAGCCCTGGTCTTCAGTGACTCCAAGGACATAGTCTTTGAACTACACTATGCTTTTCTTAGGGCTTGAGGATCTTTACTTGTGAAAATACAGAGTTAACCTAGATCAGAAGTTGCAAACCCTCAGTTCATGCACAGATATTTCTGGTCTAGTCTCGTGATGTTTCAAACATTTAAAAATTATTGGTTAACCTTTCAACATTCAAAGATTTCTTATGACATTCCAGATTTCCATCTTCTCCTGAGAGACTGGGAGACCTGGCAACTTCAGAAGTTGAGTAATAGTATGGAGGTCATCTCTGGGTGGACACATTTCCCCACTCCCAGGCTGGTTCACTCATTTATGTTACTTACCCGGTGCTTCTGTCCTCCGAGTTGACAGCCTCTAGACCACATGGTGGCTGACTTTCTGGGAGTCACAAGAAAGAGAATAAAGGAAAAGATATCATATTGGTGATGAGTCTAGAAGGTGGGGAGGGTGGTTAGTTTCACCTTGAGGGACAGGAAATGAGAGGCCTGAGTCGGGAGGCAGCTGGACTGTGAGTGATGGAGGAGTCTGCACATTGATTGCCCTTCTTTGCACTATATGAAAAAACATTGCAGTCTGGGATCTGTTCTTAGTCCCAGAGATAAACCTTCATTATTCTCAAAAATTACATTTAAAAATTTTCTTGATGATCCCACTTGTATAAGACCTTGTGCGTTACATAGAGGTCTTTCACATGTCGTCTGATGTACCAGTTGATCACCCATGAGGAAGGTGGGCAATCTTTATTGTCTCTGCTGCTCAGTGAGGAAATGGGGGCTGCAGAGACGTGCATTGCTCCAGATTAGGTTACACAGTGAGTGAAATTCTGCAGGGAACAATCACGAACCAGCTGTCTGATTTACAACCTAGTACCATCTCCATTAGTTGTGCCTTATCTGGGCAGGTGACAGCCTAGCTGTCCAAGTCATCCATGATGCCTCCAAGGGATTGCTTTGTAAGATGCCACTGCCATAGTCTTTTTCCTAGAATTAGCAGGATTTGGGACACTCCCAAAGAGACATTCCGCCGTCTCTACAGAGAGGGAAAAAGAAGGAAGATGGCTCATCTCAATCACTTCTTGCAAAATAATCCAAGTCACCATTTGAGAGGCTGGTTATACTCGATTCCTCTTTGTTTGGTGAGTCTGGGTGGGTCGCACAAGTTGATGTTGTCTTCCAATGGGTACAGCTGTTGCTAGATCTTTTGGCAATTTTAAGCAAGAGTTCTGGCCCTGCAAGGAGCCCATGTGTTCTCCTCCTCCTTCTATGCTGTTGTTTTTAGATGGAGGAACAAAAATAACCATTGAGGGATCCCATGAAAGCTGCTGGAGAGGCTGTTGTGCTGTTCTCCAAGAAGTCTGTTTCAAAATGTTTAATGTTTCTTAAGTGAAAAGTATTTGGGAATTGGGGCTGTCAGAGTGTTCATAACTAATGTCCTCCCCAGTATTACTGTGAAACAGACGGCAAGTTCAGTTTCCTGATGGGTGTATGAGAGGTTCCATGTGCTTGGGCTGGTTCAAAATAAAAACCTCCCCGCAAAGAAAACAATGTAAAGATAAAACTACCTACATATTTAGAGACCACCAGGACAGAAAAGGTGCCTGCAATCCCCAGAATGTTTCCTTTCTTGGCTTAGCTATCATTTAAATGCTTTCAATGATTGATACAGCTTTTTACCATGGTTTGAGATAGTTTAAATTGTAAATGAATGCATAAAAGAAAATATGGTTGAAATGGTAGTTGCAATACCAGACACATAATTCCATGCAATCCTACCCCAGAGGCAGTACTTGACAGGGGATATAAATTGAACTAGGAGGGGTGCTATAGGGATAGTCAATTAGAAT
This sequence comes from Diceros bicornis minor, assembly GCF_020826845.1. NCBI lineage: Eukaryota > Metazoa > Chordata > Mammalia > Perissodactyla > Rhinocerotidae > Diceros > Diceros bicornis. The sequence continues at coordinate 85,972,154 of NC_080742.1, read as the reverse complement.
TAGGGACTGCATGTATGGCATAATGAGGAAAAAAGAGATAGAAAGAGTGCTATTGGAACTAATGACAAAATTTTCCTGCAATACAATTAAATTAAAAAAAATTATTGTGGTGATATTGTACATAGCTAAAAAAATTAGAGTACTAAAAAGCTTTATTGAAAAATAGCAGTCCATTGTTCTAGCTCTTTTCTATCCACTAGTCTTACTTCTTGGAAGTAACCAATTTCAGTTTAGAGAAGCGTTTATCTCTATATTTCTAAATTATGTGTTTATGCTGCTAATACCCGATATATCAGTTTTAGACATTTAGTTTTTATTATGGTATATAAGAATTTTACCACTTCCAGCACACACACACACACACACACACACACACACACACACACTTCTCTCTTGTCATTTCCCCTCCCCATTTGGTCTCTCTCTTTTATACTGTCAGCCTTCCTCAAAGATCTGAATGGCTATTGTTGTCCGTTCACATGCATCAAAGAACATTAATGATGTGCAGTGATTAGTTGTCCTAAATTTGAGAGTCATGGTAAGTGCATGTTCATTTTCCTTTAGCCTAGTATTCTTCAAACTGAGGGTCAAGGGCTTGGGAAATCAATTCACTGTGTTTTGACCAACAATTTTAAAAAAAAAACAGAATGGGATGGGATGGATTGGGATGAGATGGGATGGGATGGCACTGCACAGAATAAAATTGAAAATATCAAAATAAATCAAGTAGAGGTTAACACTGTTTCATGTAACTTTAATTTCGCTCCTGTGTGTGTGCATATACGTATATATGTGTTTGTGTGTGTATGTATATGTATGTATATATATGTAAATGTTGTCCTGGATCAAAACATAAAAGTTATGTCTTTATGAGAGTCACAATATGAAGTTTAAAATTCTCAAAAATAAAATAAAACAGAGCATTAATGAACAGATTGAACTTTCTAGGGGATAGGATGACAAGTTAGCTCTGTTTGTTCGGGTTCCCAAAGGAGAGTACATGAATGGTCTGGGGCCATTCAGTTTCTCAGGAGGAGAGCATTTCAATGTCCTGACTGGGGAATGGACTGTGGGCAGGTGTTCTGGATGGATGGGGTGGGGGGGTGGGTAGCGCCAGGGAGAGTCTAATCATTCCGAATGTAGTTTACTTAATCTTCCTGTTTTCGCCCATGCCTCACCTCTGCTTTCTTCTGTCTTTGGTGGCTTAAGCCATGTTCTATTTGTATTATCTCAATCAAATAACCTCCAAGAATTTCCTAGATGATTCAGCACTTGCTCTCGTCCCACCATTGCCTAACTGATGGAGTAAAAGTCTGGCACCAAGCACTAACAGTGAGTGAGTCTCTCTCTCTCTGCTGCCCAAACTCCATCTCCCTCTGACATTGCTAAGCCTGCAATGATCTCTGATGATATTTTCATTGCTCTAGAGATGTCTGACTTTTTGCACAAACAAAGGGAAAGGGCTCTGCATGTCTAAAAGAGTAATGTTATTAACAATTAAGAGCTTGAACTTTTGACACAAATTTTAAAAAAAACCTTCAAACTGGGATCAAAAATATATTAGAAGCTGAATGTGTCCTAGGTTGAAAGGGGAAGAAGATAATATGGCAAAGGGGAGACCTCTCATGAGGACCTCATGGCATTTCACACCCCCTTTGTAAGCCTTACTCCCTTTGCCTTCCCTGGATACCTGATTGCGGCACCTATGCAGGCAGAACTAAGAGGGAGAAGTGGATGGTAGCGGATAGAGGCAGAGCACTTGGTGTATGGCATACCTATTTTTAGATCCAAAACCTTACCTTTCCAATAATAGATTAAGGAAGCTCTGGCTTGGAGATATATCTTGAAGTCTCTGCTGACACATTGGAATGTGACTGTCGTAAAGTGAGTGCAAACTCAGAATCTGCCTCGAGTCATAGGAAGCAAGAGTACACTCTGCTCTGAGTTAAACTGATTCATGTATATCATATTCCATTTAGTTCTGGGTACCACATTTTAAAATACATAAACCTTCTTAGCTATTGACAAACTTTTATGAAAATGGTTGTATCAATTTACATTTCCATCAGCGATATATGTGTTCTGTTTCCCGAATACACCAATGCTTGATGGTATCTATCTGATTTTAATTTTTGCCAATCTGCTGGGTATAAAATGACATCTTGTGGTTGTTATTGCTTGAAGTCAAACACACTCTTTTTATTCTTTTGAAACAAACTATTTTTATTCTTTTAATGCATATTTAACTTAAACCTTAAAAATTAGTCGGTATATTTGCTTTCTTTCTGAACAATGTAAGGACTTTAGAATGGCTTAATTCTGAGCAGCTCTGCCCTTTTCATGCAATTTCTGTACAATATGTTAGTTGTACAGGTGATCCTTGTTATTTGCAGCTAGCTTATTTGTGAATTTGCCTCATCATTAAAATTTATTTGTAACTCCAAAATCAGTAATCACAGTGCTTTCATGATAATTCATGGACTTGCTCAGAGCAGCAAAAAATTTGAGTTGCCTGATGCACGTGTTCCCAGTTAAGGTCGAACAAGGTGACATTTGCCTTCTCGTTTCAGCTCTCATACTGTAAACAGATGTCCTTTTGTGATCAATTTAGTGCCATGTTTCCTCCATTTTTGTGCTTTTTGTTGGTGATTTTGCTGTTTAAAATGGCCCTCGCGCATAGTGCTAAAGCTCTGTGTAATGCTCCTAAGTGCAAAAAGCTATGATGTGCCTTATGGAGAAAATATGTGTTAGATAAGCTCCATTCAGGCATGGGTTATAGTACTGTTGGCTCTAAGTTCAGTGCTAATCAATCAACAATACAGCACATCCAGAAAAAGGAAGAGGAAATCCCAACCTGTATGTGAGGCTACTCTGGCAAGTGCTAAAGTAACATCTATAACGAGTAGTGAAGCTATAAAGATGGAAAAGCCGCTGCATTTCTGGATTCATGAGATGAGGATTGATAAAAAAGCGTAGTGGGCAGCATTGTTAGGAAGCTGAAAGCCAAAGAAATTTATGGTCGCATTACCCAGGGTCAGAAAAATGTTAAACCCTTCTCAGCTAGTGCTGGCTTGCACATTTCAAAAAGCAATAAGATACGAAAAATGTTAAACCTGCAGGAGAAGCAGGTACTGCAGACCAGGAGGCTGCAGCAGAACCTTAAAAATACCTGCTAAGTGTTAAACAGGAAAAGGCTTATGTGAGGGTCTTGTTCTAAGCTTTAGTTTGTCTGTTATCATCTTTTATTTTTCCTACTTCTTAAAAGATAGTTTTGCTGGCTATACAATTTTTTTGTATTGAGATATTATTTGATTTGATACATTTATATACTGCAATACGATTACCGTGTTAGCTAACATCTCTATCACATCACATAATTACCTTTTTTTTTGACAATTTTAGATTGATAGTTATTCTCTCTCTCTATTTTGATTCCACTGTCTCCAGGGTTCCAATTTTGCTGTTGAGAAATCACTTTTTTCTACTTCTTGATTATCTGAAGATAATCTGGCTTTTTCTTCTGGCTACTTTGTGATCTCTTCTTTGTCTAATAATAAACTCAACAGTGTATTTATTGACCTTACTTGAGATTCATTGTGTTTCTTTAATCTGAGGATTGGTATATTTCATCAATTTTGGAAATTTTCTGCCATTATCTTTTCAAATATTGCCTCTTCCCCTTCCCTCTATTAATTCCTTGTGGAACTCTTTTTTTTTTTTTTTTAAGATTTTATTTATTTATTTTTTTCCCCCCAAAGCCCCAGTAGATAGTTGCATGTCATAGCTGCACATCCTTCTAGTTGCTGTATGTGGGATGCGGCCTCAGCATGGCCAGAGAAGTGGTGCGTCGGTGCGCGCCCGGGATCCGAACCCCGGCCGCCAGCAGCGGAGCGCACGCACTTAACCGCTAAGCCACGGGGCCGGCCCATCCTTGTGGAACTCTTATTCCAGACCTTGTTCTATCTGTAATATCTTTTAACTTGCGTATTTGCCTTTCTGCAGCTATCACTTCAGATCTATTTTCCAAGTTAATAGGTCTTCTTATCATTGTGTCTAATCAGCTGTGTCATAGGTGGTGTTCTCTGGAAGCAGATGCTGGAATTGAGTTTAGGGTATAAGCTATTTATTAGGGAGCAAAACCTATGAAAGGAAAGAGAAGGAAGCAGGACTGGGTGGAGGGAAAAGGCAAGCTGCAATGGAGTCTTAACAAAGTCCTGGCTAATCCAGCAGGAAGCTCTGAAGTGGATTATTTCCCATCAGAGTTGTACTGCATGGGGATGGGACTGTCAGGAACTTTGTATCCCCTCATTGCTCAGTTGCTGGATACAGGCCACTTGAGGAAAATTCTGAAGGAGCTGACAGCTGGAGGCTGATGACCACACTCCTTGCAGTTGGATAAGTCCTTCCTTGTAGGGGAGTCTTGGTAGCACATCATTGAGTCTACCACATGTTAGTTAATCTGTCCATTGCATTTCTAATTTCAATTTTTTCTTGGAGCTGTATTTGATTTCTTAGAAAATGCCTAGTTGTTTTGATTGTCATTTGTTCTTACATCACACTTTCAATATCTTTTTTAATTTTTTAAATGTATTAAACACAATTATTTCATATGATCTATTAATATTTCCCAGATATGAATCTTTTGCAGGATGATTCTGCAGTTTGTTTTTCTTTGGACCCTTGCTCATGGGGACTTGCCTCTTTTTGTGGGTTTTGTGATATTTGATTTTGAACTCACCTTCTTTGAAATTTTATCTGTGGAAATTCTTTGAAGCCTAGATTTAAACTGTGTTCCTGCAAAGAAAATCTGCTTTTATTTTACTAGGTTTCAAAACTCGACCTATGTAGCACTACTTTAAACTAAGTTTCCAGTTTGTGTTCATACAGTTGTGTTCATATAATTAGTATGAATTCTGACTCCAAATCTACACAAATGTGATTAGAAATTTTTGAAGAGACTTTCTTCTTCTCACTTATCTTCTCCTCCTCCTCCTCCTTCTCTTACTCCTTCTTCATAATATTATTTGCTGCTCATCAAGCATCCACACTGCAATCGACGCTACCAACTTCCTCCGTTGCATGGGTTTTTTTCTAGCTCTCCCACTGTGGATGCAATACTTCAAGGTCTTGGCTACGCGGGGGTCTCCAATCCAACTTATCACCCTATTTAGGCTTTATCTCTTGTTCTCCAACTCCAGAGCCCATTAAACATCCACTTGTAGCTAACAAGGCTCAGCAAATGCCTCTAGGGAAAACTTTCTCCTTAATTCTGGCTTTTTGAGTATTTCCCTTACTTTTAAAATCAGCTTAATGAATGAATCAGACATTCATTAAAAAAGATGTTTTCTATATTTTATCAAGAATTGTAGGTGTTCTATACCAAGGGAAATGTCTTTGGACAACTAATCCACCAAATTGCCAGGAATGAAGGTGAAGTTCTTCATTTAAAGAGGAATATTGATAAGTTGAGGTATACCTAGAAGAGGGCAAAATGAGGGCAAAAAATGAAGAAGCCGAAAGTCCTGCACTGTATAGAAGAGTAGAAGGTGACTGAGTTCTTTATCTTGGAGAAGAAATGATCTTGTCTTTGAGAGGTATTATAGATTGAGTACTGAATTGGAATTTAGGAAAAGTCTAGTTTTGTTCTGGTTGAGCCATTGATTAACTGTGTAGCCTTGGAACCATCTCAAACATTTAGCCTGCGGTTTCACCGTCTATAAAATGCAGGGGCAACACTGGTTGATTTAGGAGGCCTTTCCAGCTCTAACATCTTATAATCCTAGATACATGAGTCCTTTGTTGTACGATACAGCTTTGTCTTCGAAAGGCAAGATTAGAACCCATAAATAGACATGGAAAAGAGGAAATGTTCAGCTCAGCTTAAGGAATCACAGATGAATTTATATATATATAAATTCTGTATAATTCTATAATGAGATTCTGCCCAGAGATATTATACTATCTTAGATTTATTTAGGGCACAGATCCTAAGGCCAGACAGCCAGATTTCAAAATCCTGACTCTGCAATGCGCTATCTTTATGGTCCTGTGCAAGTCTCTTAGCCTCTCTCTTCAGTTCCTTCCTGTGCAAAATGGGAATAAAAATAGTACCTACCTTACAAGTTACTGTGAATTTGGAGGGAGTTAATATAAGTAATATCTTAATAACTAGCACATAGTATTCACCACATAAGCATTTGTTCTAATTGTTATTATTGTGTTGGTAATATTTCTAGATAGAGATTCATCATAGAGTAGAAAGAGAGCTATACCTATAATTTTAAACTTTCTACCATTTCCCACTGATGCCACTAAACTTTCCTTAATCCCCCTACCCACCCCACAGAAATCTTTTCCCTCTGGAAACTACTATAACACCTATTGTTTATACTTCAAGGGCCTTGGGAAACCATGCTACTTTATCAGGTACTAACATTGACTTCATGGCAAGTGCCCAGATTGTTGTGCCCAGGAGAAACCAATAAGCTTGCACATCAATGGTTCTCAGACCTGGCTATACATTAGAATTACCTGGGAATACTAATATATAATCAGTAAAACACTGATGCCTGGGCTCCATTCCAAGAGAGTCTAAATAATTTGGTCTGGAGTGAAGTTCAGCCATCAGTATTTATTACATGCTTCCACCGAGGCAATCACTCACATTTTGAAACATGTAAACATTCCTGTTCAGCTTAATGGCTATACATGTGCAAAAGAATGGGTAAGTAGGAAGGGGGAAAGAATTTGTTTGTTTGTTTGTTGCCTGCAAAAATGATTTCTCGAACAGGCAGGTAAGTGGCACAAGATGAACACCAGGAAATGAAAATAGACATGTGAAATTGTGAATGGAACAGAAAATAAGAAAGAAACCAGTAAATTAACTAGAGATTCCAAGAATTCCTCAAAACCAATGTAACATTTCCCCAGCATTTTCTCAAGCTTTAGGTTAAATTAATGCCCTGGGAGATTTGGGGGATATGATGACTTGAGCGCAAATTTCAGACTCCCTAATCTTTCTGCTTTTTGCCTGGGCAACTCAACCACTAAAGTGGTCAAACATTGGGACTTGGAGCACAGTCCATATAGGACCATTTCCCAAATCAGGAACCCGGTGGACAGCCCAGATAGCTATACCAGATAAGATGATCCCCAATCCAGAAAGCTACAAAGGAGGCCTGCCATCTGCTTAGCTACCGTGGGCAATTAACTGGCTGAGCCAATGGACTTTTTGGGAGCCAGAAGTTAGCTGGCTGGGAGGAGGCTCCCTGTTCCTGCTTACTCTGGCAGGAGCCCTCAGCACCAGAGGGGCACCCAGAATCCTCCCTTCTTGACCAGCATTTTTGCTGCAGGCCCACTGGAGAGAGAAATGATACCCTCTTTACCTTTCACTTCTGGATGATCCACTTCTGTCTGAGATGCCCAATAGCCTGACCGCACTGGTGTGGAGGGATACCAAGGCTGGCTGGTACAAGTGGGCAAAGAAACATCACTGGCCATTTAAGGAGATAGAGATGTTTAAAAAGGGAGTTCGGGCTGAATAATCAGATTAGGTGCTTTCCATGGAAGAACTGAACACAATGCTAAGAAAAATGTAATGAAAACTCTTAGGGATGTTTGCTTAAAGAACAAATTAGAGTTTCTGGAATCAAAATAAATTCTGAATTTAAAAATTTTTTAGAGGAATACAGAAAGTTTGTTTTCTTGTGCTTTGTCCCCTGACAAATCTACTGACATTTCCACAGATAGAGATTGTCAGCCATTAGCTTTATCCTTTTCAAACTCAAAAAAACATTTCTAATTCATTTCATTTTCCTCATTTTTTATATTTTTCATAGTCTTCATTACTTGACTCTAAACTCGCTTAAATCTCTCCATATCTTCTTTTAAAGAGTAATGACAATTCAACCAGCACCGTGGAGCTACTGTGTTCAGTGTGATTACATATTCCTCCAGGAGGGCAGAAGCTTCCACCGCATCACTGCCAGAGCAACACTCTAAAAACAGTCAGCATTCACACTCAAAGCAAATCGTGAAGTCCGTTTGGCAACTTCAGGGCTGCAGGGAACAAGCACCTCTCTTTTTGTATGAGTTACAACTTTCTGCATAATATGTGCTCTCCTCTTCCTTCTATCTCAAAGAATTCTTCCAGAGTGGTTTTAATAGTGTCATTTCTGTTATTGTTATTTAATGTTTATTGAGTAATGAAGCAGGAAACACATCAAGGAACTCTTGACTACCAGACTGCAGTCATCCATTAGCTTTGATGAAGTGATCTTTTGGAAATAGTTCAACATTCAGATTGGCAAACGTGCTCATGAAATTACTTTCTGAGACAGAAAAACATCAAAAGGATCCATATCTGCTCCTGAGAGGAAGGGAACACATTGGTATCTTTAAGAAGTTCTGTGGTCATACCCTTCGGAAGTATTTTTAATGCGATTCCTCTTTCTTCCCGGATGGTGATCACCATCTGGAGTGCGAAGGGAGGAGTAAGAAAAGGAAGGGGAAGCTCGAGAAAGGGAGAGACGTGAGAGAAAAATGAAACAATTGAGTAGTACAGGCATCATTCAGGCTGCTTTAGGACAACAAAACATATGAAGATGGCAGTCTACCTCAACTCTCCAGCTGCCCCCTTGTTCATATTTATTAGATTCTTGGAGCGAGAAAGAATATTAGAGAATCTCTATTTCAACTCTTTCATTTTTTAAATAAGATAATGAAATTTTAGAGAAGTAGGTGACTTGCCTGAGGCCACACAACTACGTGATGATGAAGATAGAGCAAGCAGGGCTCTGGCTTCCTCATCCGGCATCCTTTCCACTCCCAAGTCCTTCTGAGATAGGGCTTTGACCACGGAAGATTTGGTGTAGATTTTTCCATACTTGCATGTTTTAAATCCAGTTCCCATTTTCTCGCCTAGGGTTCTAGCTGAATGAAAGGAAGTGTGAGTGTCAGGTGTTAGGGTCTGAATGCAGGTGGTGAATGGAGCACTATGGAGCACTACTCGTGGTGTGCCAACAGAACTTCTCTTCGTGTCTCAGAATGACCCACACATGGACTAAATCCTTTTCCTGGCTCCAATAATAACATCTTTAACCCAATAAATTGACTGGCATATGTTGTAAACCTTAAGCTTACACAATTCATATGTCAATTATATCTCAATAAAACTGGAAAGAAAACAAATTGACTGGTATAGATTCCAAAGCAGTAAATAGTCAGGAAACCTAATCAGTTCAGCAACGTCTGAGGCAAGCAAACAATTGGTCAATTATAATTTATGACAATTGGTATAGTTTTGTTGGGTGCTGTAGGAGAAGCCATAGAACCGTAGGACTTATTGCCTTTGAGTTGCTAACATTCTAACTGGGCAGCTATAAGTAGGAAAAAATGAAACTTTATTTAAGTATTAAGTAGATGCTAAGGGAGGTGTGGTGTAGTGTTCCTCAACTGATCCCAAGAACTTCTATTTCTCTTCAAAATTAAAATCTTTGTTTTTATTTATATGGTTATCTAGAAAATTAATATAGTATATGTCAATTCTTCATGACCTAGATTATCCTCTCAAAACTAAATGACCTGTGATTTCAGGAGCCCCACTTACATTGATCACAGCACTATTTTGTGACTGGGCTAATGAGTAAACGATAGAGATGGAATTATTATGTAAATGACACCTTTGTGCTAAGTAAGGCCAAATGGCCTCAGGACGGGCTGTGTGAGCAAAGGCTTCACAGTAATTGCAGTATAGAAATAGGACCAGAGAGCTGAGTATTCTCCAAACACCCATCTCAAAAGAACCTGCTCTGGAGCAAACAGGACCATATTCATGTTGAAGGTGGTGATTCAATATGAGGAAAACAACGTTATCCATCGTACATTAACATTGTGATTTTGAATATTTGGGTTGTGTACTTTCATATTGTATTTGAAAATGATTCGGGGTCTATAATTGTGTAACTAATATAAGGACTCTGTGCCTTGTTTTGTAAAACATGATAAAAATTATAATTGGACGAATTTAAATAAGTCCGTGGGAGTCTGTAAGAATCCTTTTTTCCTTGAAGAGAGTTCAGTACATGAGTGGGGATTGAGAAACAGTAGTAGAAACTATGAGTCGAATAGGAGTCCAAATAAATGTAATAGGAGCTGCTTTCAAGCCCCTTGGACAGCAGAAGCAACGCTGGACCGGGAGGGTTAAATTACCGCAATCCAATTAAAGACCCGACTCACTTGAAACAAAGGAGGAAATGCAAATGTTCTCAGGTGCAGCTCCATGATGGTGGATTGGCCTGGGTGAGGACCGCTGATTGCACTGGGCTCACCAAAGGGACTGTGAGTAATAATACCAAAAGCAGACCTCGGAGCACTCTGTGTTTGCTGCAAGCAAGCTCTAGTCCTAAGAGCCTGAGCATTTGTCCTCAGGGAACTTTTCTCACTCCAATCAGCATTATTTCAGGGAGGCAGAAAATGGAAAACTCTTTGGCAGGTAATTCCACCCTGTAATTCTGCATTATCTTTGATTAATAAAGAGGGAAGAGCAAGATCCAGTGTCCTGAAATCTGGCGCACGGATTGGCGTCTTAGCTTAGATGGCTCCATCAAGAAATTATTTCTTCCCTTGTCTTGCAATTGCCGTTACCTGGCTCCTCCTCCTTGAGACCCATCTCCTTAGGAGAATTTATTTTCCTTGCCCATGGTCTGAGACTTAAAGACAGATTCAATAATTTGTGGTCTCAGCATAAATTCATTTTCATTTTCCCCCCAAACATGGTTTTTGTTTCAGAAGCTTTCCACAAGTGTTTTTTTTTTTTTTAATTTTTATTATGGTAAAAAAGTATAACAGAAAATTTACCGTCTTAACCATTTCTAGGTGTCAAGTTCAGTAGTGTTAAGTATATTCACATTGTTTTGCAACCAATCTCCAGAACTTTTTCATCTTGTAAAACTGAAACTCTGTATCCATTAAACAACTCCTCATTTCCCATACCCCAGCCCCTGGCAACCACCATTCTATTTTCTGTCTCTGTGAATTTGACTACACTAGGTACCTCATGTAAATGGAATCATATAGTATTTGTCTTTTTGTGACTGGCTGATTTTACTTAGCATAAGGTCCTTAAAGTTGATCCATGTTGTAGCATGTATCAGAATTTTCTTCCTTTTTAAGGCTGAATAATATTTCATTGTATGTATATACCACATTTTGTTTATCCATTCATCCATCCATGGACACTTGGATTGCTTTCATCTCTTAGCTATTGTGAATAGTGCTGTTATGAACATGGGTGTGCAAATATCTCTTCAAGATCCTGCTTTCAATTCTTTTGGATGTATCCCCAGAAATGGAATTGCTGGGTTATACAATAATTTTATTTTAAATTTTTTGAGGAACTGCCACACTATTTTCCATAGTGGCTACACTATTTCACTTTCCCACCAACAGTGGATAAGGTTTCTGATTTCTCCACTTTCTCACCAACACTTGTTATTTTCTGATTTGGGTTTTGTCTTTTTTTTTTTTTCTGATAGTAATCATTCTAATGGGTGTGAGATGAGATCTAGTTGTGGTTTTGATTCGCATTTCCCTAATTACTAGTGGTGTTGAGTATCTTTTTATATGCTTGTTGGCCATTCATATACCATCTTTAGAGAAATGTCTATTTAGATCCTTTGCCCATTTTATAATCAAGTTTTTGATGTTTTGTTGTTGGGTTACAGAAGTTCTTTTTATATTCTGGATATTAGCCTCTTATCAGGTATATGATTTGCAAATATTTTCTCTTATTTTGTGGGTTGCCTTTTCATTCTCTTGGTTATGTCCTTTGATACACAGAACTTGTAAATTTTGATGTAGTCCAACTTATCTATTTTTACTTTTGTTGCCTATACTTTTGGTGTCATATCTAGGAAATCTTCGCCAAATCCAACGTCATGAAGCTTTTCTCCTACATTTTCCTCTAAGAGTTTTATAGTTTTAGATCTTACATTTTGGTCTTTGATCCATTTTGAGTTAATTTTTGTGTATGGTGTAAGGTAAGTGTTATGAATTGAATGTTTGTGTCCTTCCAAAATTCACATATAACCACCAACGTATTTTAGTATTTCTTGCATGGACTGTTTCCATAAGCTCATAACTTGTCTTCCTGCTCTTCCTGTCCGGCTTTGTCCTCCACACTTTGATAGCCTTCTAAAACATATCTAATTATACTATTTTCCCTACCTAGAAATAATCCACGCTTTTTACTTGCCTCTTCCACGAAGTTCGAAATCCTCAGAACAGAATAAAAGGACTTCTCAAAGTGTCTGTAACTTGCCCCTCTACCCTCATCTCCCTCCACTTCTCCCTGGCCCCTCCATTCCAAGTCTGTGCCATGTTAACGTATTTTGCATTCTACAGGACACCTGCTTCTTTCACTTTTCTATGTTTTTGCAAGCTACTGTTTCTAGATGGTGAAATTCCACTCAAACCTTCAGAAGCAAGGCGAAAATCTCTTCTTCTCTGGGCTCCTCAGCCATGAGTTGTTATGTCCTCCAAGGTCATGCTCCAAGGCATCTGGTATCCAGTAGAATAGAAGCACTTATGTCAGTATGTCTTATAATTATTATCCCGTTGTTCACCCCATAAGACTCTGATCCTTGAAGAGCAGTGTGTATGGTTCCAACTTATCTTTGAATACCGTGCCTAACACAAGGTCCAGTACCTAGTAGCTAATTAATATATGCTTATTTAATGAATAAATGTTTATTCTGGGGGATGAATAACATTAAAGAAGGCTTAAACTCTACTCTAACTACCAATGTGACCTTTGGTGAGTCCCTTAACTTCTCTAGGTATCAGTTTCTTCACTTGTAAAATGAAAGGTGGGACAGATAATCTCCCAGATTCCTTCCAGCTCTGACATCTTGTTATTGCCATTTTTATTCATGCAGAAGACAATCTTAATTATTAAGGTAACTTCATTGTCCATAATATACAAGGGAAATGAAAATAAAACCAATTTCTTTAACTTATTTGACTCCACATTTCATGTTCATTCTTTTTTTTTTTTTTGAGGAAGATTGGCCCTGAGCTAACATCTGTTGCCAATCTTCCTCAGTAGATAGTTGTATGTCATAGTTGTACATCCTTCTAGCTGCTCTATGTGGGACGCCGCCTCAGCATGGCTTGATGAGCGATGCATAGGTCTGTGCCCAGGATCTGAACCTGCAAACCCTGGGCTGCTGAAGCAGAGCACGAGAACTTAACCGCTATGCCACTGGGCTGGCCCCATGTTCATTCTTGAGAGGAACCGTTCTTATCTTAATAAGCTTTCCCAATATTACAAAAATTCACCCTTTTACTGAATTAAAATGTTTTATGTCATTTATTTAAATTAAATAACTCTGCTTATATTTACAGTGATTCCAAACCAAGTTTATGATACCTCTGTACCTGGTAGAGGTACAAAAAGATATTTTTGAAAGAATATGGTATTTAATAAATAATATTTATCGTCTAGAATGTCTTATAATTATAACACTATAAATAATTTTGAAAAATTAAAAGTCATCTCAAAACCAATTATTTTCCTATTTGTGCATTCCTTTTCTGTCTTATATACCTATACTTTATGTAGTTTCAATGATGACGTGACTCAACTTTTTATCTTAGTGCTTTCATTTAGCACATCATCAGCAATTTGTATGACAAATTTATGTAGACTTATAACTATTATTTTTGGGATCTGCATAATATTCCTTCAATGGACTTTGAAAAGCTTACTTATTTTCCTATTTTTGATCTGTTAGATCACTTCCTCTCATTATAAACAATTCTACAACAAATATCTTGCTTTACTTAGAATCTTCTTACTTGGGATTTTTACTTAAGATATATTTCTAAAAGTGGGATGATTTGGTTAAAGAGTAATATTGTTAATTTCATAATTAATTCTGGAAATTATTCACAAAAGTACAATTTTGGGGGAATATGGCCCAAATACCCCAATTGATTTAGATTATTATGAATATTTCATCAATATATTAAATTTTTTCTGAATTCATTTGTGCCAACTAAAAGTTAGGAATGCATTTGGCTGCAAGCAAATTAAAAAATTCCAATCAACAGTGGCTTAAACAGATTGGAGTTTAATTTTCACTCGTAATAAAAAGTCTAGTAGTAGGCGAACTGTCCTGGGCTGGCAACTGCTCAAGGAAGTCACTGAGGACCAAGGCTCATTGCATCTGACTCTTCCAACCTTAATAAGTGGTTTTTATCTTCATGGTTGCAAGATGGCATTATACCTCTAGGCATTGAATTGAAGAAAGAAGAAGGGCAAAGGACTAAAGGGGCATATTATCTTTCTGCACTAATAAAACACTTTCCCAGAAGCCCCATCTGGTTATTTTGGCTTCGATTTCATTGTTCAGAGCCAGGTCGCATAGTTACGCTTCACTGCAAGGCAGTTTGGGAAAGAGAGTATTTTATCTTTTATATCTCTGAAGTCTAGGAAGATGAGGAAGAAAGGGGACATGAATGGCTTTTGAGTAAAAAGGCCATAGTGTCTGCCACAGAACTTTCATTACTTTCAATGAAAAAGAAAGGAAATGGTTTTTATTTATTACAATTAAATGGTAAACTCTTTCAGGGAATTTATTGAATTGTATCCATCTTTGAATTCTTAGCATTAGCATAGTGTTCATATAGAAGAGGCTCAAAAAATGTTCATAATATTTTGAAAAAGTAAAGATATGATCCTTGGAAATTAGGATGGGTTAATTAAAAAGTCACATTAGATTAGCCTAATTTTCTTTGACAAGGTTTCTTGCCTAATACTTTGGGGAAATGCAATAGAAATCAAGTATTAGACATAGTCCCTTAACAGAATTTTGTACACAAATAGAGAAATGTGGATTCAATGAAAGTTCAACTCGATGTTTTAATTTGGATTTTAATAACTATTTACAAATATTATTGATTAAGGGAGTGCTAGAGTGTTAGCACCAAGAGAGCAAGGTCTTTAGTTTTTCCCTGATGAATCGCTAGCGCCTAGAACAGTGTATATCACATGTAGACATTTAGTAACAGCCTGTAAAACAAATGACTGTCAGCCCGGATCGAGGTTTCTAGGGGTACACCCCCCATTCTGATCCCAACCCTATCCTTTTCAGCAAATTTATCGATGACTTCACAGTATATTGCAGATCAGACCTGCTCTTGATAAGGAACCAAGAGAGACTGGGAATGCAGTGAATGACAGAATTCAGATCCCAAAGACTTTTGGATGAGGGAATAACGGTCAGAACACAGCAGAGGAAATTTAATGGAAATAAATGTTGATTCCCTCAATTTGGTCTCCAAACCAGCTGCTCAAGTACAGTAACATCATAAATTATGTTATTTCTTGGGGGGGATGCACCAACAATTAGAATAAGGAATAATAATGAAAAAAATGGGAAGAACTTTATGACATAGTCTGTTGAAAATGACTGGGTTGTATCACAAAGCAGTGACTCCCCTGTAATTTCAGTTGTTTAAGGCTAAAAAGCATCACATAAAGGGATGCTGTGGGAGCACTGTGCATGGATGGAAGGCTGGATTGGTTGATCTAAAGACCCCTTACATCCTGGAAATATAATAGCTCTATTTTTACTTAAATCTAGCTTAGAGACTGCCTGTGCTAAGAAATTCCTACCAATTCCTTTTAGTAGAACCTAAAAGATTTTTCTCCATTCTAATTCAGCAGGCTCCCACTGCAGCTTCATATTCCATATGGCAGTGGTGTAAGCCTGAGTATCTTGGGTTTATCCCACAGTCCTCATGTAGATCCCCTCTTCCCTTATTGGCTGGTAAATTTACAATCCCAGCACCTTCCTGATTGGCCCTCTGCTTTTCCCTGTAGGCAAATGTATGTTGGATAACATTTATTCATTCATTCAATAAACACTTGTTGTATACCTACTGTGTGCCTGGTATGGTTTTGTTGAACACATTAGCTAAGATAGAGCTCATATTCTAATAAGAGGAGAAAGACAAAAGTCAATAGACAACACAATTTAGACAGTGAGTAGTGCTATGAGAAAAACAAAACCAAGTTATATGTCAGCTATGGCTGAGAAGAGCGTTTCAAGGAGAGTCAAGGAGGTTTCTCTGACAAGGTGACATGTGAAGTAAGACCTGAATGATGAGAAGAAGCAGAGTCTATAGCACCTAGTTTATGTGCCTCTCCAGAATGGTTTGGCCCCACCTGTCCTCCCACCTCCTTGTTTCTTTGCTTGCTCAATGGAGAGCCCCAGCTGCCATTGCTGTCACCTCATATCCTACCTCTGCCAGCTCTCTCAGCCTGCCCCAAGGTGGGCTGGACACTGGCACAGCCTCCATTGAGATTGCACTGGCAGGAGACTCAATATCTTGGTGTTCAGGCCCAACAAGCCTCTATCCTTAAAGGTTCCTTCCATCACTTCCAGAAAGGGATGAGGAGTCCTGCTGTGGGGCAGGGATCTGGGTTCCCAGAGGCTGCCAGAAAGATCCAGTAACACAACCTGGAAGTGAGGGTGAGTTAATACCCTAAGAGATAAACCTCAACCAGTGAGAGACAGAAGACTGGAGGAAACTGGCAGAGAAATTCCTCTTTCTCTTGCAGGCAGAATGTTCTCAGATACAGTGATGATGTAAGTCGTCTCTGGAAGAAGGTTTATATGTTTATTTGTGAGGTTGCAGCCATCTCATAATTCACCACGTTCAATTTATTTGCCCTCTTTTTCTGCCTTACTTCTCTTTTCCCTTCATAAAGTCCTAGGATTACAATTCCCTATAAAGCTTTGGCTTGTCAGCTTTGCCTCTGGATCTGTTTTCCAGGGAACCCACACAAAAACAAACACATGCAAAAATTCTGGGGTAGAGCCACAGTTCCCGAACTGTGCACAGGGGTACTCGTGTCTTTGCAGCGAATTCGTAGGGGCGTTGCAGGATATTTTAAATTTTTGAGGGAAACTCAAGTGATACTCGACATTTGTTAGACACCATGCAAACTACTAGTTCTAGGTAGTTGACAGTTTCAACACTGGATCACGCTACATTCTTTCCATGACATCATTATCTTGGCAAAGCTAGGTTTTCAGTAGTTGCTGTGATAAAGAGCAAGACCACATGAAAATTAATGTGGAACAGGAAATGGAGGTGGTGGTGTCAAACATGATTCCAAGGTTTGAGAAGCTGTGGTGTGCCCATTACTATCCCATTAATAAGTAACTGTGGCTATTTAAGAAGGAAATACAAACCTTTTTTTCTTTCAATTTATGAGTATTATTTTTTCAAACATCTACTAAGGTTAAGACATAAATGCTTATTAAATTGTTAGCACCTAACTACCTAATAAACATAAATGTTAGGTTCTTCTTTTTGCGGAGAGGTGTCAGGAAAAATAATCACTGAGACACTAAGGTTCTGTGAACTGAGAAAGTTTGGGAACCTCTGGGGTACAGCATTCCAGGCAGCAAAAATAGCAAGTGAAAAGGTTGGGAGACAGAAATAAGCTTACACACGTCAGCTCAACTCTGGAAACTTCCTTTTCTTTTTTCCTTTAGTGATAATATTTTCGAAAGCTCTATTATCCTTAGGTTGTTCTATAAATAACTGAGATTCTAAATGTCTGTGTGTGTGGTGCGGGTTTATGTGTGTTACTTGATTTTTAAAAAAACGTGATTCTGTGTTATTTCCTAAAAATTTCTGATCATTACATATACTTTTTAAAATGTGAGATATAATGTTCTCTTTATCACTGATCTTGCAGTCTTATCTAAACTCTAAAAAAATTTCTTCTTTCTTTAAAAATTCATGTCTAAAGTTTTTGTGATCAGACCTAGAATTTGGGAGACTCAGCTTTGTTATTTAAGACTGGGATGATACTGGTTTCAGAATGAGCAATAATTGATCACAGAAAGATGAGGTGAGAAGCCCACCGAATAAGGCTCGCTTTGGGTCCAGCAATGAAGATATTGTCCTGGTGAGGTCTGGGATTAGAAGTGGGATGTTTCAACATACCCAGAGAAGCTCAGTTTGTTGTTTATTTACTTACGTTACTCAAAATCATAAAGATGCATTTTTAAACTCGAATGTCAGTTTCCTTTCCTGTGATTGGTGTGGTCACATTTCCAAGGATTCCACTTTTTAGAGTCAAAGTAACTAAGAAGTTGAATGAATAATTACAAGATTGCTTAGTGACCATTGAAACACAAAAAGGAAAATACATTGTCTAAAAGGATAACTGATATTTTAAATAACTTCTCAGAAGGTCACCCCACAACAAGAATTCATTTGTCTTATGCTGGAATTATTTGTTTCTCAGGTGTAGGGTTTCTCTCTCTCTTAAATTTGGGTGCATGTTCAATGACCATTTTTTTTTACCCTATTTTCCTTTGTTTAGCAGCCCATCTTTGTTAATACACTCTGTAAACATACAAATACACACCTGATTGGTTCAGCTGGCTTTCCTGTTAGCCTGGGAGACAGTCTGTGTCCTGTTGGTATGTATTGGTTTAATCAGGCAAAACCTCAAGATTCTAGTGGGGGCCACTTGACTCTGCCTGAGTGTCCCCGTTTTCTTATGTATCTTTCCTGAAATATTATGTCTATAGCTATCCTCTTTTTTCTGTAAATGGTAGCATACTAAACACTCTGAACTGCTTTTCTTTTTTAGTTAACATATTTTTGAAATTGTTTTTTATTAATATGTATCAATTTGCCTTACTCCTCTTAATGGCTGTAGAGAATGCCATTGTTTGAATGAATAGTAACTTAGGTAAATAGTCCTGTATTAACAAACACTGAGGTTGTTTTCAGTCTTAAATTTTTGGTGTACACCCACAAGGATATCAGAGGGCAAATCCCTAGAAGTGGAACTGCTAGATTAATTAGGTTGTGCATTTCATATATTGATAGATATTGCCAAATTTCCCATCAGAAAGACTACCCAACTATACCAACAATTTGTGAAAGTGTTGGTTTTCCTATCCCTTCGCCAATACTATCTATTATCAAACTGTTTATTCTAAAAAAATGGCATCTTATTATAGTTTAAAATTGAATTTTTATAATGAGTGAAATTGAGCATATGTTTATAAGTTCAAAACCATTTATATTTATGTTCTAAGTCAGTAAACACTTAATGCTGGCCTGCAATATGCACAATTCTTGTGCTAATTATTGGAGATATGGTGATAAACAACATATAGCCTTATATACGTGTGGGAGAGACAGACAAGTGACCAACAACAGTTACAGTGGTCAATGTTTAGTATAATGGTGCAATGGGAGCCTGTTGGAGGTACACCCATCACAGTCCAGAAGGAGGTCAATGGAGACTTCTAAGGGGGACAGACATGTAAACTAAAATCTAGTGGAGGTGTAGTAGTTGCTAGGCAAATATTAGGGATGAGAGGAGCATGGAAATGGAGACCGTGGACCCATGCATGCAAAGATGGGAGCCGAGAGAGCAGACAGCATCCGGGACTTGTACATAGTCCGGTTCAGAGTGGCACCATCAGGACAGTATGAAGGGGAGGTGGCCAGGGCTGGCACACTGCCTGCTAATGTGGCCTCGAAAATCAGTTAAAGGGTTGTTTGAACTTTGCCCTAATGACAATATGACATAATTGGAAGATTTTTAGGTAGAGGATAACATATCAGAAGGATCTTAGGGGTTGAGCTAGAGAATTGATTGGAGAAGGTATGGAGAGCAGTTAGGAAGCTGTCCAGTAATTCAGGTAAGA
The DNA here is from genome assembly GCF_020826845.1 of Diceros bicornis minor. Taxonomy (NCBI): domain Eukaryota; kingdom Metazoa; phylum Chordata; class Mammalia; order Perissodactyla; family Rhinocerotidae; genus Diceros; species Diceros bicornis. The sequence goes on along the minus strand of NC_080742.1, from coordinate 85,952,400 downwards.
TGATATTTCCTTGGTCTTAGCCATACACTAGACATTCGTGGATTTAATCTAACATTACTGTCAAATCACCTAATACTCCCAGTCCCCTATGAAGGTGGGGCACACTGCATGGAGATGAAGAGCAAAGATCTACAACCAGGCAGAGTGGGTGTGATTCCTGATTCTTCCAAATTCTAGTTGCATGAGCGTGAACAATGGGGGAAGTTACTTACATTTGAGGGGTGCTGTGAAAATGTAAGGAGATAGGGGTGTGAAGTGCTTGGCACAATACTTGTCATGTGAAAACGAGGGCTTATTAACCACTAGCTGTTTTTATTATTTTTCTTATTATGACCTTTCCTCACTCCACTCTGACAATGCCCTGACCTTTGGCTTATTATAATGTACATATGAAGAGAATTACAGAATGTGGGAATTGGGAGAAGTTTGAGGTATTTTGTTCAATCTCCTAATTCCAGTCATGGGAAAATGAAAGGAAAGAAATCAAGCAACATGTTTGGGGTCGCACAATGCTGACCGGAAATTCTTCGCTGGTCTGGTTTTCCTACCGCACCTACATGTATTTCGGTGACCACACTTAGCCTTAAGTATGGATCTTTCTCGTGTTTGTTGATAGCAGCGATTCTTGTGTGGAAATTCCTAACTTGGAAAACCGTCTCACACACTTTGTAGCACATCATTCAATCCCGATAGAGTTTTCGATGACCCTAGGAACAAAAACTGGGGGTGAGGTGGGCAGTTAAATCTGCAGAGACTGCAAGCTTGGGTTCGTTTCAGCAGTGGGGTCCGAAGTGGTCTGAAGCCCCTCCCCAGGTGAGACCCTTCTCTCCTTCTCGCTCGGACGCGGCAGCAGCCCCCAGCGGTCCGGCCCTTACTTCTGCCTCCTGGATTCTTTGAGCCTTTCCACTTCACTGAGGGCCCTGTGATCCGATTCAATCGAATTAACAGCTGTTTAGGGAGCGCCTGCTTTGTGTAAGAAAGACACCGGGCTGCAGCTTTCAGAGATGAAGGTGTCCCAGCCCTCGCCGTTAGAGACGAGGTAGGCGTTCCGCCTGTATCTTAAACTTGACCTTCTCTCACCCCTTAATTTACACTGCGCACGAATTCTCTCCCAGGTTTGCACCGACCACGCTCCTACATCCCTCAAAAGTCCCCCGCGAAGGGCGGCTGCTGCTGCCTCCAGCTCTGCACGCCCGGAAAGCGGCGTGGAGAGCATGCTGCCCCGGGCATCCGGCATCGGGGGACTGGGACCAAGGTGAGCGTGCCGCTCACCGGCCGACTGCCGGGCCAGGGCACCTCGCCTATCCCGGCCCCAGCTTCCTCGTGTATTAACCAGGGCGCGGCACGCTTTCCCCTGAGTTTCTCTCTGGCGCCCTCCTCTCCTGCCGCCCGTGTACGCGCCCAGCGCCCCCAGCCCGGCGGCCCCTCATCCCCTCCCCTTTGTCCTCCTCTCCCGCGGCCCGACGCCTCAGGGCAGAGTTCAGGTTCAGCCCTGGCTCACGCTCGGGATTTAGGAAAAGGCCAGGGGGCTGGAGGGCGCGGGTTTGCGGGGCGGAGGGAGAGGGGAGGCGGAGGGAGGTGGCCTCCGATTGGTCGGGGAGGGGGAGTGGAGGCACGGAGTTTCCCACAATGCCCCGGTGCGGTGCAGCCGCGGATGGATGCTGCGGGAAGGGGCTGCCATTTGCTGCCCCTGCCAGCAGCGCGCGGACCTGCTGGCTCTCGTGCAGCGGCGGCCGCCGCCAGCGCCGTCAGCCGGCCCGGCCTCTGCAGCGGCGCCGCCGCGGCTCCCCCCGCGGCCGCCGGAGCGGTCGCCATGAACCCCAGCTCCTCGGCGGGCGAGGAGAAGGGGGCGACGGGCGGCAGCAGCAGCGGCGGAAGCGGCGCCGGGAGCTGCTGCCTGGGCGCCGAGGGCGGCGCGGACCCGCGGGGCGCAGGGGCAGCGGCGGCGGCCGGGGCGGCTGCCCTGGAGGAGCCCGCGGCCGGAGGCCCGAAGGAGAAGGACGAGGCGCTGGAGGAGAAGCTGAGGAACTTAACTTTCCGGAAGCAGGTCTCTTACAGGTAGGCGCGGGAGCCCCGGCAGCCCGAGACAGGTGCCGCCGCCGCGGGGCGCGAGACCCACTCTTCTCCCTCCAGAGGCGCTTCCACGGAGTTGGGGGCATCGGGCGCGCTCTCTCTTTCTCTCTCTCTTTCTCTGCTTCTCCCTCCCCCTTCTGGGGATATGTGTTCTTCTCTTCACATCCCATCATTCTGGGCTAGAGGGAAGCTACGAGCGCCTGGTTTCCCCCTATAACCGGCGAGAAGACTGGGTCCCTGAGGTCAGACCAGCAACAAAAATGCGTGTGTGTGTGGGAGGGGGGTGCACACACGGAGATGGCTGGTTTTCTTGAGAGAAGTCCTCAAAGTTGTCCCTAAGCCGGTATCATCTTCAATCACTCCCCCTACCTTCCACATTTCCCTGGATGAGCCTTTGGCACTAACTTGATAGTTGAGATCACCCGATAGGCAGAAAAGAACAGGGCTATCCTGAAGAGAAATCCTTATGGAAGTTGGACCTGCATCAAAATCCTCCACTAAGGAAGAGTCAGATGTGAATCTGTGTCTATAGATATGTAACTGCTTATGGGGGTTACACGTACACGTGGGCTCTCCCTCTCTCCTGGGTGTGCCCAGAATGATGACCTGAGGAGCCCGCTGGCAAGCTAGGGGTGAGGGTGAGAATGGGACCATACTTGCCCCAGAGGATGGATGAATTTGTGAGACAAGGACAATGTGGGATAAATGGCCACCAAGTTATGATAAAAGATTACCCCAAACTGTGTCAGGATCCAAAAAGGAGAAATGAAGATTCACTAAATTGTCTGCCCCCTCTCCCACCCCATCCCTAGCAAGAATAAAGATATTGACAGGTTTGGAGAGTTTCAGAAACTACCTTACTGCTTGTTAATTTTAAAAGTTGAGATGATAAACAAGCATAGAATTACAAAAATTTGCTCTTGCTAGGGCTTGGAGTATTTCTCACAAAGGGGTCAGTAAAAGCATTCTTGTGACCCTACTTTTTTTTAAGTTAGCAGTCCTTTCCAGAAACCGGTATAAAGTATTAAGCCTGTCACACCATGTGCTGTTATATAAGCAAAAGCAGATGACAGAGGTGTGTGGGTTTGTGAGGGTGTGTGTTGTGTTTATGGGGGTATGTGGATGAATCATTGGGATCCCCGTAGGCAATACCTGGACTGGAGGCCCCAGTCACTGGGGCATGTGCTCTGCATCTGTGTGTTGGCTTCTGATGACTCCAAAATGGTCTTCCTGGTGAAGTTGTTGCTCCTGCATCCTTCGAGTGTGTTTTGTTCACTGTGCATTGGGGGAGTTTCCCAACTGGCTTGCTCTTTTAGTTACTCACATAGATCAGGACCAGATGCATCTTTCTCTTTATATTTTTGGTTTCTAAAAATAGACAGGTGGTGGAGAGTGGAGGAGCTCTAGGGAGGTATGCTGGGACACAGGCAGTTCTACTTCCTAGGTACGATGACCTGTCTGGCCCTTCGGGGAACAGGGACTACATTCAGCCTAATTTAGGAACTGTGAGTGGGAGGGGGAGCTGACTACGAGAAGCACATTGTGGGTATGGGCTCCTGGGCTGAGAAATGCTCCTGTGTCATTGGTATTTGTCAGACTCCTCACTGGGTAGGGATACAGAGCCAGAGTTTGCAAGGGAAATCATTTTAGCTTGCCTCTTGGCAGGGGTCATTCTCTCTCCTGGAAATGGGTACTGTGTGGGGCCATGGCTTTCTGGGTTGTATGCTCACACATACTTGTGTAAGTGTGTGCACATCCAAACATAGACATGGACCCAGGCACAGCATTTTTCTCTAGATGAATAAAAATACTGTGTCTGCCTTACAATCCACAGAGGCAGATCCTCCTTTGTGAACATCATTTCCTTTTAAATAAAGCTTTACCGTCTCCAGTTCCGTAAACCACCTGCATCAGTGTCACCTCAGGTGGCTGGTTAAAAATGCCTGCCCCCCAGACTTACAAAATCAAACTCTCTGTGGGTGGGAATTTTTATCAGGCTGCTTGGGCAATGTGGAAGCACATTAATGTCTGAGGATTGCTGCTCTATTTTTTACCAAAGGGTAAACAATTGATCTTTGAACTCATAAGCTATGCCCAGCCAAACAAGGCCAGGCAGTCCCAAAGTCAGAGGAAAGAGCGAAAAGGTAGGTGACTTTATCTGGCATGTGTTTGTCCTGGGTAGTGTAGAGAGTGTCTCCATTTTGATGATAATTATTGTTGGTTTTTAGAGTCATGGTGAATGGCCTACCCACTTGCCATGGCAGCGGTTCATGCTGGATTCAGATGTAGCTGGGCCTGACCGTTTTGCTGGTGGGTTAACGAATGGTCTGTAAGGAAAGAGCAGCTTTGGCTGAAGTTGGGCGTTGGCTTCTCAGTGAGGACAACACCACCTCACTTCCAGGGGGCACCTGAGGACAGCGACTGCTGGGAGTTCATGGAGAGGGGTCGGGAAGCCCTCACAGAATGGAATCTAAGTGGACGGGTACAGTCGGGGTGTGAAGTATGGCTGCTGTGTAAAGAGGATCATTTGAGGTGGAGACGAGGAGATTTGCAGGTAGGTCAAAAATATCTTTTGAAGAACATGGATATTTGCAGAATGACACTTGTTAGGAAAGAAGGGGGCTTTGGGCTAGGGTGTGCGTGTGCGTGTGTGTAGGGGGGTCTCATCTGTTCCTTCTGTTGCTAAGGAACCTATAAGCTAGGGTTTAAAAATAAATGAGGAGTGGGTGGGCATATGCAGTGACTCCTGTCTTTTTAGGAACCAGAGCCCTTTACAAAAAACCTTTAAATAACTATTTCTGGAGGCAGATTATTCATTTTGCTTGACTTTTACTTTGTTAAGTAAAATAAACTCCTTTATATACCCCTCTATTTCCCCTCATTATCTTTTCTGTCTTTTTTTGGGAACCACTTTTCCCATGAGAATTTTTCCTTTATTTCAGATTCTGCTCCCCTAGAGCAAATAGTCTCTGTACACTGTAAAGCTGAAGGGTTTAGAAGGCAGTGCAAGTGAACTGGTACTTTTCTCTTAAAATTACTACTTCCTTTTTCTTTGCAAATTATGGTGCTGCGACAGATACATATGTGCCAATGACTATATAATGTGTAGGAACTGGGTTTTTTTTTTTTTAAAAACCATAAGAATTCCCATTTAAGTCAATAAAATAAGAAAAATCTTTTCGAAGCACACAGGGGAGGGGAAGGAGAAGGCAGCTGATGTTTCTTGTCTTCTGTGTACCAGGCAGTGCACTAGGTATTATTGTATATTTTATCTTATTTGCTCTTCATGACGGTCTTATGATGTGATTATGGTTATTTCTATTTTATAGAAAATGAATCTGAGGCTTAGAACTTGAGTAGGAGGCAGAATTTAAACCCAGATCTGACCCTAAATGACTTTCTTTTAGATCACATGATGCTTTCCTAAACATTCACTTCTGGCTTGCACTCTCTCCGTGTGTGTGTGTGTGTGTGTGTGTGCATGTAGGTGTGCAGTGTACACTGTTCTGTCACCTTTTCCATAATATACCATAGGTCGTTATATATTATCTCTTGTGTACTTTATTCTCTGGACCGTGTCTCTTTGGCTATATAATTTTAAGGATCTCTTCTACTGTTTCAGAAATGAAAAAGAATATAAATTCATGATCATCAGAAAATAGATTGGTTTTGCTTCTGAGAACAAAACCACCTACATGACACCTGCCATCTCTCTGAAGATACTCCTCTTAGAGTTTATATGTCTTTTAATAAAGATTACACGAGTGTTGTGTAGGTGAACCTAGATCCAAGGAAGAGCTGGCCTGTCTGTACTCCTCGAGCAGCACAGAATAATGAGCAAGTGTGACTTTGCTTGTAAGGAGACCTGGGCAGTTACTGTTACTTAAGAGATATTGATGCCTGTGCTTCATTTCTCTACTTATAAACCAGGATGGTAATACCAGACTCTCCTTAAAGGGAGTTGTTGGCATGAGATAGAAGTAGCAGCAAGGAGGATTAAACTTCTTCGGTAAGGCAACTAGGTAAAAAAGGATCAATTGTTCTTTATAGGTTGATGATAAGAACAGAGTATTTCCATTTTGTGTTTTGCCCTGCAACTAAAGATTATGTGATTATAAGGAAGATGACTGGGATGTTGAAAGCCAAATAGGATAGCATGGGCATTGTTCTTTCTTGCATGGGAATCTATTGTGTATGGGGGAAGTTTTCTTCGCCTGAATATCAGTATGCAGCATTCTCCTTTGTAAATCAGTTTAATGTCTTTGCCTGTGCTTTACACGTTGGTTAGGTATTTAGAGACTTTAAGATCAGATGAAAACCTTGGTTCAAATTTAATGTTTCCTTCCTCAATAATTACTTAGGACTTGGCTAAGTGTAGACTTCCTCAATCAGGACACACACCAAGCAAGATTGCACTTGAACCACTGTCCAGAGTACTTTATTTGCTCTAATTGATCTTTTAGAGACCTGGTTTTTCCATGGGAGAGTGACAGCATTGGGTCCTGTGGAATCAGAGGAGGGAGAAGTTGGAGGGAGCTTTGCTGGTGTTCATTTCTGCTGTGGCAACAACAGCGTTGCCTTGTAGGGTCATATTAAATTAGACTAGAGCTAGCTCTTTGGGACATTTTACTTAATAATTGGAGAAAAGAAGGACTCCTAGTGAGGGCTGAGGCTGGCTGCACCTTCCATGTCCTTCTGGGCTGAGATCTGCGATATACATCCCTTATGGTGTCCTTGAAGTGGGCTCAGAGGCTCTTACTGTGTGAGACCAGACGCGTCTGGAAGGACCACTGCCTACGTGTGGGCTGTGATATTTGCTTTCTTACGTGGGTGTGTGTTGGTAACACTGATTCTAATTATTTTTTCTGAGACCCCTATGATTGTAATTTTAGGACAGTAGTTACTGCAAGTTAGTGGTGGTGTGAGAGCTTTTCTTACGGTGGGTAACTGAGGGAGGATGGTAAGGAGAGAAACAAAATCTAAGCTTTAGGCTTTTTTTTCCTTTGAAATTTAATTTGCTTGCAATAACTATAAAAGAACTAATTTCAAATTGTTTGAACTGGTTGGAACTGTTTAAACTGTCAGAATTGTTTGAACTGGTTGGAATGTTATGCCTATTGCAAGGCGTAACAACCAATGCAAAGTAGAAGAAGATTAAAGAAATAAAAACACCAAGTTGTGTCTGTTTGCACAGAATACTCCCATAATTCATCTCTGGCTTGTTCACTAGGCAAATTCCTCCTCAGGATTGAGCTCAAAAGTGTCCACTTTCTGTGATAGATGGTTGGTCCTCCCCTGTCCTCACATGGCACTTTCAAACAGTTGTGTTCAGACTGAATTGTAATTTTCTGTTCGGGGACTTAGGCCAGGATTCGAACCTGGCACCTTCTAGTTGATCTTGGGCGTGTTATGCAGCCCCTTTGAGGCTCAGCCTATTTGTCTCTAAAATGGGCTGATAGTGATACCTACCTTAGAGGTTTTTTATGGGAATTAAATGAGTTACTTTATGCAAATGACGGTGCCTTGCACAGAGTTAACTTCTCTAATTATTATTATTCCCTGCTAAGTTGTTAGCTCTTTTGAAGACAGAAATTGCACCTTATCATTTGAATCTCTGAATCCTGTTCTTCTTGCTCAGTAGGTGTTGGATAAATATTTATCGAAGGAATGAATTTAATTGCCTTCTTTAAATAAACTACTACCGTTATCCATTCCCTGTCCATCTCAACTGTGATTTCCTTTTGACTGAGAGAAAGGTCTGTCTTTTTCTCATTTACACTTGGCCCGACAGCCCAGGACTCTGTTTCTGTTTGCAGCTTCCTGTGTGAGTACCTGCATCAGCCGTTTAGCCAGCTGTTGGAGGCTGGAGAGGGGTGGCAGAAGCTCTTACTTAACCAGCTATTTGCAGCTTGTCAAAGAAAAGGCCTTAATTTGCCTTCTGAGTAGCACTAATTAGTTCTCCAGCTCTCTTTCTGTCTGTCTCATCCCTTTCCGAGGGGCATCATTGATTTTCTCCTCAGGGAATTTTCTGTTGACTTTTCCTTCTGTGACTAGAACTTAGAAATGCAGAAAGATAGCTACCCCACGTACCCGGAATCTGTCTGACCATTGTCCAGCCAGCCCAGGTTCCTCCAGCAGCCTCTGTTCCGTGTCGCTTCACTCACGCTGTCCTTCCAACTCACCTGACTGACTTTGTGGAAAAGTTATTTTAAGAATTCCTTAGTTGACTTAGTGACTTTAAGCCTTTGTGTTGTTTTTAACTCACTCAATAACAAAGTCTTCGAAAAAGTTCCAGCTACTTTTGATTCCTGTAACATATGAACCACTTAAAGAATGGCTGGTGAGTTTCCTGACATCCCTCATGTTCAAAGAGGTGGCATGAACTCTGCTCAGGTTATTTTAGAGAAAATCAGATCACCAGGTGTGTGTGTTGGCTGAGGGAGGGGCTGTGGCCGGGTAGAGGTGGGAAGAACAGTCTTTGCAGATGAATTTTAATGTTCTTTCCTTCCGGCCCTGAGGTTTTTTGAGCCTTTGTAATGGAACCAATACTGTTTTTTAACAGGGACTGTTAAAAATACTGCTTTTTGACAGGGACTTCTGTAGTTGTTTTGTCTAACCTCCAAGAGTCTTACTCAAGTGGAGATTTGCTTTTACATTTTTAGATTCATAAATAATGCTGTGATAAGAAACCAATTCTGATTTAAGCTGTAATACTAATGGTCTGGCTTTTGTTGGATGGAGGGGGAAACAACCAAAGCTTAAAACAGTAGTAGTTACACTGTAGTCAATCTCGTTATTCTTACTCTTTATTCTTACTCTTCAATCCCATGAGAGACAGAGTGGAGTAGTGGTTAAGAGCCCTAACTTTGAAGCCCTACTGCCTGGGTTCAAGTCTCCACCTCTGCTTGCTGTGTGACCTTGGGCAAGTTATTTAACTCTCTGTGCCTTAATTTCCCCATCTATGAAATGGTAGTGATAATAGTAACCACCTTGTAGGACTGGTTCAAGGTTAATACTTGTAACATTCTCTGTCACAAAATAAATGCTATGAGTGTGTTTGTTAGAGTGGAGTCCTCCATTCTAAAGTCCAGTTAAGAAGCAGATTTGGGGGCCGGCCCCGTGGCTTAGCAGTTAAGTGCGCGCGCTCCGCTACTGGTGGCCCGGGTTCGGATCCCGGGCGCGTACCGACGCACCGCTTCTCCGGCCATGCTGAGGCCGTGTCCCACGCACAGCAACTAGAAGGATGTGCAACTATGACCTACAACTATTTGCTGGGGCTTTGGGGAAAAAAAATGAGGAGGATTGGCAATAGATGTTAGCTCAGAGCTGGTCTTCCTCAGCAAAAAGAGGAGGATTAGCACGGATGTTAGCTCAGGGCTGATCTTCCTCACCAAAAAAAAAAAAAAAAGAAGAAGCAGATTTGTTTATTATTCTTTAAAATATGAACAATGTCCAGTCAAATGTCCAGAGCTAGTGATAACATTATTCAGATAATATGAAAATAAGAGAGATAACACACTTAAGAAATTTAATATACAGAATATGAACTCTTCCTTTCACGACTTATTAAAGAATAGTTCACTCTTACTAGAGGATGTGAAGAGGAGAAGGCTGCTTCTGAGTGCTCTGGGAATCAGAATGGGCAGAAGGCCAAGGTCAGAGAAGACAGGCACTATTGGTGTGCAGAGGAGTCACGGGGCAGTGGCCCACACCCCCAGCTGGTGGTCTGGAAGCAGGAAGCCAGGCGTGGAGGGTGGGTAACAGGGGTCTCAGAGCTTCTCAGTGTCAGGACTAGATGAGTGGATAAAGTCAGAGGTACCAGAAATACAGTTGTCACCAGGGACTCTAGGACAGAGATTATTTCTCTTCTGGCCTGGCTTGATGATGTTTGCTTCGTATGTACAAACAATGGCAGGCTGCTGTGTCCTGGCAATCAGAGAAAAAGGCTTCCCAGATGTTACCTGTCCTGGATTATTTCAGAAATAGAAGGCTCAGCCTTCTGGGATGTTCTATCAGTTATCTCAAGCAGACCAAACAACAAAATTTATTTTTTTAAATTTTAAATGATTATTAAACATTTGTTCAACAAATAAAATTGACTCAGGACTGTGGAATGAGTATTGAGGAAGTAAATCTTTTTTTTTCCTTCAAAAGGCAAAGAAAAGGCAGTTTGATGGTTTTTGTGTATCATGTAGATTTTCAGGAAATAGCCAAAATAGACTCCTTGAAATGTCCAAAGTACGTTTTTAAAATGTGTCATTCCTTTGTATATGAGAGAGATGTCAAAATTCTATGGAAAAATAAATTTTTGTTTTAGAAACACTTGAAAGCAATTTGTTTAAAGATAAAAAAAGAACTTGACATAAGCTTATGTGAAAGCAGTTGGAAAGGGTTCCCTGTCACTTTGAGACAAACTTCTGGAGTGTTCCCCGGACTGAAAGGATTGTGTTCTCCTCGTTGTCCTTATGTGTGTGATGGGGTTGTGGCAGTCTCTCTCAGACAGAGAGCATTCCCTGTAGAGGTTTCTGAGAAAAGAGCCTGATTTAAAACAGTGTCTTCCTTTTAAACTGGGCCCCTCTCCGTGCGGAGACTAAGCTGTAGCATATTTTTATTTCTCTCCAATGGAAGCCCTGTCCTCAGCATCCAAAGTAAGACAGGAAGTAGAACAACCTTGAACCCCACAAGCTGCAGAGCGTGGTCTTCCCCCCCAGAGTGAACATCGATGGGGCTGCCTAGCCTGCCGGCCCATCCTGCCTTTTCTCACAATGGCCAAGAGGCAGCAGACACTCCTGTTCTTGTCTTTCTCAGTGGCCCCTGAGAGACTGTTGCCTGAGGCAGCGAAGGCGGCCTGTCCACTTCCAAAGTTTTTGTAAAGCGCAGCTAAGACGAGGAAAAAGCTTTTCTTGGTTCAAATTTGGACCGCAAGTGTTAATTCACTCACCTACCTACTTGTGAATATTAATCATTGTAAGTTACTGATTTTAATAAATGCTTACTCTGTGCCAAGAGCTGCTAAACATTTTATATATAGTATTTCATTTCACCCTCAATTAAGCAGAGACTATTATTATTTCCATTTTACCGATAAAAACATTCAGGCTTAAAGTTTAAGCATCTCGCCTGAGGTCACATAGCTAGGTAAAAGACAGAGTTAAGATCTATGCCCGCATCTGCATATTACTTCCCTAATGCAGCTTTTCGCTCTGTATCTTTCACGCTTTCCCATTTTCTGTGTGCAAATAGCCTTATTTTCACCATCTAGTGGTTTATTAGACCAGAATCCCTTGAGAGGAGAGACCTGTGTTTTTCATCCTAGGGGCCCAGCCAGACCCAACACAGGACAAGAGAAAAGCCTTAACAAAAGTAGTCGCTGAGAGAAGAATCCCTTTCCTGTCCGAGCGTAGACTTGGCTCTGCGGGGAGCTGCGTGCTACTGGCAGTTGCAGGGAGGCCGAGATTGAGCTTTCCATGGTGGTTCTTTTTACAACTATATGCATTTTCCATTGCTTGAGAGGGGGAATAAATCCGGTTTCCTGGGGCCAGGAAATGATTTGCAGGGATTGTAGCCGGGTGTTCCCCTCTTCAAATTCTATCTCCAGTACATGACCTTGTGATTTGCTGTAATCAGAGTAGAACTTGAAGGGAGGCAGGTAATGGTGCAGTAGCTTGCAGTCCAGTGAAGAAGCTGGGTCCAATTTATGTGCACTTTATGTGGCCGAATGGCATAGTAAGCATTGTTCTATTATTTTTTTCTTAATATTCTTAGAAGAGTTGAGTTTTTAACCTTTAACTGGAGAGCCTATTCAGATTGCAAGTATTTGCAATATAAGTTTTTACATAACAACATCCTTCAGAATTCATAAGTATATTTGTGTGTGCCTTTAAAGACACCTAGAAAATTCCAAAGGATCATTTCAAAAACCTGAGTCATTCTTTCACATTTGAAAAAAACCTTCAGAATTTCTTAGGAAAATATATCTCTAGTTCAAAAATAAATGTCAAAGCTATTTAAAGATTAAAACAGAAGCTTTCTATGAGCCAGTGAGGAATTATAACAAAATCTAAGGGATTTTTAAAAAAAGACAAATTTCTGTAGATTTCTTAAACTGTTAATACTGACTAAATTTAGGTACTTATGATAAAAATGTGCTTGGCGCTTTTAGGACTTTACCACTTATAAACTGCTTTCACATAATTGATCTAATTTTACCCTCAAAACAATCTTAGGCAACAAGTAGAGCAGGTGTTGTTTTTATAGCCATTGTGGAATTCAGGAAGCAGGCATGGCCACCAAGAGACTTTCCCAAAGCCACATCCAGTAAGGGGCACTGCCAGCCTCAGGCTGGTTTTTGGATGTGAGGTCTCATGTTCTTGTCACTTCAGGGCACTGCTTCCATGCACCTCTCTGTGGAAAGATAGTTAGCAGCATTTCCCTTTTGTTGATTTCATTTATTTGAATTTGTCTCAATTGTTGATCACCATGGACAAAATTGGAATCAATCACCAGCTGACATACCAAATCCGTATTGCAGTGATGAGGAGGATGACCTCATTGTCGTCCTCATTACTCTCCCCGTATACATGAAGACATGAAACTGCAGTGTGATGGTATATGTTTAACACTCCTCCTACTGGGGGAGAAAAAGAGGTAAAGAAATAGTCTTGCTCTCCCCTGGCATTAGTTGCTAAGCAGCAGCCATCTCATTGTAAAGGAGATTCAGTTCAAGTAATGACATAGGTGTTCCAAGAACAGCATTTCATTTTTACAGCAACTGCATTTCTTGTCTCCATAGAGCATATGCTCCCGTGGCTGAGTGATTTTAGGGGAAGAAATAGGCGCCTCAACACATTTGTTGAATATGTGGAGAAAATTCAGTATAGCTGATCACCTAATAACCAAAGCCCCAGGTTCTGTGACAAAGAGTGAGCAGCAAGCACAGGCCACATGCAGCTTTAAGAATTTGGAAATATCTCCAGAAAATACGACTGCCGAGCAGGTATGTTTTTGAGGCCAGATTTGACATTAACTGGTAACATCTCAATGGAATACTCTGGCTAATTCGGAATTCTAAGTTTTTGAAGTAATATGGTATAGAACAAAATTTAGTTGCAGCCAAGGAGTTGGATTGTGGGCAAGATTTCATTGTATTGAGATTTTGCCTGGCAATTGATGGCTCTTGAAAATGAAGAGCAAAGAAATATTGTGCAAGGCTAGCATAAGTCATGGAATTCAGTTTTATCAGGAAAAAGGGTATGAGTATAGAGGAAGTCATGTATTTAATGTCTGTACGTATGTGTGTAAAAGGGGAGATGTCAAATTACAAAGCTGTCAGGTGATATATTTTTCTGATTATGCTATCATTCATTTTGAAGGCTGCGTGATCCGTGTGTTGGAAGCCCATGGCCCCACCTTTCAAGGCATTTCTGCCATCTCTGTTCTAACTTACACAAACAAGCAGTTGTGAAACTTATGTGTATTTAGACAAATATATTTTCTTCAGAGTACTGCTTCATGGGAATTGTTAAGGGAGCAGACTTCATTGTTTTCTAAAAATGCACTGCACAACACCACTCCCCAGTCTCCCTTCCCAAGCCATTTGAGGGAAAATACCTCTTTCTGGGAGCAGATGGGATGCTTGGAAGCTGGTCTTTAACTTCCAGTAAATTGCCCTCCCATTTATGGCAAAGTACCTCTTCCAGGAACTAAAGGTAATGTTTGGAGGAAATAATACATGGATAAATCCACAAATGGTGAATGGTTATTCCCACTGTGGTGCTGGATTCATTAGTATGGTTGTTTGTAGCATCTCTCCAGCAATTAGTGCTTCTCATATATTTCATTGTGCACTTTTTACAATTACTCACAACAGTTTTGGTGAAGCAGCTCTGGTTTTATAGGAACCCATTATCTACATGAGGAAATCAAGTCAAGAGGGTTAGGGAGGAGGGGACTAAGATCATTGACTTCTGGGCCCGGCATGAAACCACAGAGGAGCAAGATGCTAAGAGTCTCTCAGAAAAAACCTATCTGGGAGGTACTCAGTGGCCTACCTTCAGCATTATTAATGGTAATATTAATAATAATAAAAATAACATTTATTGAGGGCTTACTGTCTGTGCCAGGGTCTGTGCTAGTGCTATACATATATTATTTCAGTTAATTCTTACAGCAACTTTATGGGGTGGTGCTATTACTATCTACAGTTTTATGGAAGAAGAAACTGAGGCACAGGGTAATGAAGTAACATCTCAGGGCCTCACAGCTAGCAAGCAGTGGAGCTGGGATTTGAATGCCAGGAGAACTCCCTGGCCAGTGCACTTAAGCATTACTTTGTGCTATAAATCAGTATAAATGTATAAATAGACCCTATTTTCCTTTTGGGAGTTTCCTCTACCCTGTTGTGTGCAGTCTTGTGGGATCGTACATCAAGGTTCTCCACCAAGGAAGCCAATGAGGTCTTTGGAAGCTGTTGTAGGTGGCTTCCTTTCACCACCCTCAAATGGCCTTAGGGCCAGCATGTGACCTGAGCTTGGACACTCGGACTCTTTTGGACATGGACTCTTAAAGGACTGTCAGCAGGAGTGCTGGTTTCTTCATATCCATTAGCAATGCCCTGGTAGGGCAGTTCCTGCTACCCTGGTTCCTGTCTGTTCCAAGTGTGAATCACCAGCCTTTCTATTGAATTGTGAACTGTCTAACATCTTCCCAACAAACTTCCTTTTTGTTTAAGTTAACTAGGGTTGGTTTCTGTTGTTTGCAACTGGAAAAAACAAAAACAAAAACAAAAAACACCAACTGGTAAAATGTCATTGGCAAACGGTCCACCAGCCTCTACTGGTGAGTGTCTTCAGTGCCAGGAGTTCTTGGCTACATTAGGGAGATAGTTATACCATTGGTTAAGTCTAATTGTTAGAAAGTTTTTGTTATAGGGAAAATGAAAGTATTTTCATTTAATGAATATTTAGCATGATTTAGGTACTTAGTGCCTCCTTTTTTGTTGTTCTCTTATTTAATTATCACAATGACTCTCTGAGTTAGTTATTTCTATTTTACAAATGAGGGCACTGAATCTCACGGAAGGGAAATAATTTGCTTCAAATCAAAGAGGTATTAATTGATGGAGTCAGGATTCAGACTCAGTTCTAAGTCACCCAAAGCCCACATTTCTTCCCATTATACCATGCTGCCTCCATGTTGAGTCCAAAACTGACTTCTTTATTTTTTACCTACTGGTATCACATTTTGACTCTGGGGGATATTCAGGATAACCTTCCCCCTTTTTCTATTTGCTAGGTCTTCAAATATTTGAAGTTAACTATCATGTTTCTCTTTAGCCCTCCTTTCTTTAGACTAAACCATCGTCACTTTTATTCTTTACTTATCTATAGGGGATTTTCAGTCACCCTCACTTTTCTGTCTGTTGACAGCATACTGATTTGTCCATGGCCTTCTTCATAAGAATTGAGCAGCAAACTAAAAATGTGGTCCAACCAGGGCCACCACTAGCACATATGGTGTCTTTGTTCAAACTAGAAACAGGTCCGAAGTTTGGGTGGACAGATTAATACAAATCCTCCCTTACTCCTGGGCTCTGCCGGCCCCAGAGCCAGGATCGAGCACGGGGAGGGTGGCACTTAGGCTGGTTTTCCGTCTCCACCTGGACACAACCTGCTCAGTGTAAGTATGGCTCTAGGGACTTAGTTCCCTTTCTGTGGCCATTGTTTGCCATGAGTATATGGATTAGCATTGGTGCGGCCCAATTGCTCTAAAACTCATCCCAAAAGCCAAATTTCCGGACTGCCAATTCAACAACTTACTGATGACATTTCCAAAGTTTTGCTTAGGTTGCAGCCATTTCACTTAAGATTTGTCATTTCAGTTTGGCTAAATGTTTATTTGGCATATTTCATATTTATATTCAAACACTTCTAGAATGTTTAAGATTCCTCCTTCCTCCCTCCCTCCCTCCCTTCTTCCCTCCCTTCCTTTCTCTCCCCCTTTCTCTCTTCTTTCCTAAATAAGAAAGGGCAAGCTCTCTCTTAAGTACTGTTTACTATTATCTCTATTTTTCAGACTTATGCCAGCACCACCCTCCCCTTGACCCTGCTGCTGGTGGAGAAATGCCTGTGGTCAACTCGTCTAAAATTGGCTTAAGCTATTTGTCTGAGAGATTTTGGTGAACTTTCTTTTAGCAAATTGACACAGAGCTGATAAAGAAATCCATCTGTACTTTGGATAAACCTATATTTGGTGGCCGAGAAGATTACTTATTTCGTCAACAGGATAGCATTTTACTGTTTCAGGCCCTAGGTCTGTGCTGTCCCATACAGTAGACACTAGCCACATGTGCCAATCAAAACTAATTTAGTAAATTAAATTCAAAGTCCAGTTCCTCAGTCACACTAGGCACACATTAAGTACGTAATAGCCACATGTGGCTAGTAGCCACCACATTGGACAGCACAGATGTAGAACATTTTCATCACTGCAAAAAGTTCTATTGAACAGTGCTGCTTTGAGGGATTAGTGTCAAGGTACTCATTTATCAAACCTACAGAAACCTCTAGCAAGTCATCTTTGAATGACACCTTGGATGATATGGTTCTTGAATTAAGAAATTTAGTTCCCTAATTAAGAAGTTATACTTTAGAGGTATAACTAGGAAGGAGAGAACATTGTAGACAGGGGAAAAGGAAAAGTCATTCTTGGTGTTTTCTGTCATTCTGCTTGTCATGTCTTCCTTCTCTCCTCACTACAGTGGTGACTGATTTCCATAAAGGTAAAGATGGGGAGTTTGTCTTCTCTTTTCTTTGTAAACTGCATCTTCCCCTTCATTGCCAGACATACTGAACTGTATGCAGGAGGGAACATGTTCTGTAGCTTTTGGGTGGACTGGATGTTTTGTCATTGAAAATACTTAGCTCAGCTTGTGGTAGTTGCATTTGGGGATAGAGTGAAGGGTGTGAGAAAAGCACTACTGCTCCTCCGTCAGTAGATTCCTGAAATTTGGGCAAGGGCATGGTCCGAGATGCAGGGTGTAAACTTGGAGTACAGACACGTAGCTTCAGCTTATGTCTGTGTCACAAAAATTGCTTATTGTGCTCCCTGTTTTATTTTTGACATTAGTTCCCATCATGTTCAATAAATATTTATTGTAAATTCACCAGGGATGTATGGAAGTAAATGCATGGACTTAAAGCTTTAATGTGGCTCACCTGGTTCCTGGAGGAAAGACCTCAGGAAGCTATGAAAAGAGCTTCAAGGACAAAGAAAAAGTCCCAGGAGAATCCTTGTGTGTTTGTGTGGATTCTCTCTGGTGCTTTGAACCGCCAATATTGCACACAAGGGTGTTCTAAAAATAACCCGAGTAATGTGCATCCTCTGCTGAAGGGAGTGAGATAATTTGTGAGGATGATGAGAAATGGAAAAAGAGAGAGCTTTAGAAGATGAGAAATGAAATAGACAAATCTCGATGGTCTCTGAGGCTTTCCCACGCACTGAGTGCTTTCTTTGATGTCTTGATATTGAAAAGCAGGAAAAAGTACTTAAAAAAAAAGCATCACTGGGAGATCCATTGGGTTTTTCTCACCTATGTTTTATAACATGAGCAGTTTCCTGGATAGAAACTTACCTATGTTATAGGAATAGTTATGGAATACTCGTTATATGTGCAAAGCATTATTTCAAGCCCTTGGTGAGGAATCCAGAGTTGAATAATGTATGATTTCTACCTTAAAGTTGCTTCTAATTTATTGGGGAAACAAATAAAAAACATACTGAGTGCCTTCTATGTGCCAATGCTATGCTAAGTATTAGAAATAAAAGAGAAGCAAGAATCTCTGTTATCAAGAATTTATGGTCTAGTGAGACAAGGAATTGACCTGTAACAATATAGAATGGTAAATACCAAGGGAGAGGGATGCTCAGTGGCGGGGCGGAGCCCAGAGGAAGGGCATCCTACGTCAGATTGAAGAGTGGAAGAAGATCTTCTGGAGCAGGTGAGGGTTGAATGTGCCTTGAAGGAGGAAGAAGAGAGAGCTAGGTGGATTTGTTCATATCATTGATTCAATGGAGAAAATATGCCCTACATTCTAAATGGCAAAATAGAAACAGAATTTTGGAACACAGTCCATTTGCTTCCAATCTCTTTTGAACAGCCCCCGAAATCCATCGTTTGAATTTTTTGAAGGAATGAAGATCTTTGAACAGGTTCCACTACCTAGAAATCCATGCATAAAGGGCCTTCATTAGGAGTTATATCTGCTCTGTACTTGTTAGACATCAGCAGCTTGAACAAAGGTAAACAGCAGGCATAAAGTGATGCACATGATCATATCTGGGCTGTAGGAACACAAAAGCGGGGGAGAGGTTAGTTCCGTTTGGGTGAAGTTTTCTTGGAGCATTGACTTGGAAGGGTTGGTAGGATTTCAACAGGAGGAGATGGGACACAAGGAGGGAGAGTGTGGAAAACAATCCAGGCAGTAGGAATCGTATGAGATAGGACATGGTGGGTGGAAATGCATGATGTATTTGGGCAGCAGTGTGAGTTGTGGAATAATTTTGCTTTGATCCTAGAGATATGTAGTGGAAGATCAGGCAGGGAAGGTAAGTCAGATGCTCATTACAGAAGGCCTTGAGTGCTGTCGGAAGAATCTGGATTTGGTAGTTAATAGAGAGCCTTTGGAGGTTTTGGGGCAGAGAAGTGATGCTGTGTACCCAATGTGGGGAAGACCTTGTTCTCCCTGGATCCATTACCAGTTCCCATTCTGGAGCCACTGTTATTATGGCAGAAGCCATTGCTGCAGAAGTGACACCTCCACCCTGCCTTGCCACTCAACATCCCAGAGTAGACCAGAACTTTCCTCCCTCCCCTGGGGCATGAAGTGGGACGGGAGACCCCTCTTCTCTTTGCAGTGGCCATGGTAGCTGAGAGCCACGTTCCTCTCATGCCTCTGAGACAATAGGAAGGAGGAAGGAAGACAAGAGGAAGGAGAGTGAATCTCAAATTCATGAGAATTTGGGAAAGACTGAGTAAGGAGAATGTGAGATGTCCTCAGAGTCTGAACATGAAACTCATTTTTATGTAAAGCAGTGTAATAAGTGGTTAGATTTGATGTCATTAATTAATACTTTAACTAAACAGCATGGTCCTAAGTTCTAAACAGGTAACTACACAGAAAATTTGGGAACATGGCTCATGTCTGAGCTGGGGACTTTCTCTCTAATCTTTTTGGAGAGTCTTCCATAATATCACATCGTTGGAATTTTTTAATGAAGTGGAAAGTTTTTCCAGATTACACTGCTTAGAAATCACTGAACAAATTAATGAGAGAAATATGTGTTTTGAATTTATTAGAAAATAGTAGTCGAGCAGCTTAATGTTGTTCACTGTCAGAGGGCTGTGTCACTGTCTTACACATTACATGAACAGAGATTGGCTGGACCAGTTAATAGAGGTACAGATAATTTTGCAGCTAGGAAAGATTTGCTTTCAGCTGCAAACTGCACTCTTCTCAGACCTAATCTTCAGTAAATGGAGTGCAGCATTGTGGTGGAAAGTCAGTGTGACCAATTCTGTCCCCTGGCTCTCATGCTGTTCCTAAAGGATTAGGAAGGTACCTAGCTTATTCTCTGCATTATGTACATTGCATTGCGGTGCTTGAGAGTTGGCTCATGCCTTGCATTTTGGAAAATCATCATTTTTCTCATATAAATGGAAAATAGAGGAAAATAGGGTGGAAGAGAGAGCAACTTTGAGATCAAAGGAATATTAACATGCAGGAAGGAATAGGATCTTGGTTCAAGGCCACCCAGAGTGATGAGCAGTCTTGGGCTCACAGGCCCACATGACCTGTCTGATGGGATACAGCCTGCAAACTAACTTCAGGATTAAGATTAGAAAACTCTCTTTACCTACTTTACAACCAAATCCAGTTATTAAGAATGTAGAGACTATCAAGCAATGTCATAATTCTACTCGTTAATACTAAACTCTAGATGCAAAACTTCATATTTCTTTCCATGTTACTCAACGAAGCCAGTTTTGTTTTAAATGAAAAAAATGTGACTTGCAATTTTTTTCCTGATAGCCTGCATTCAGAAATGTTTACTCCTCACTGCCCTACATTGACATAGGCATCAATAAAAGGAGAAAATAAGTCTGTTAATGTGTCACTGTCCATTTGTGTCAGAAAATACTACTACCTACTACCGAGTGTGTGTGTGTATGGGGGAGGTGTGTGTGTGTGTGTAAGTGGGGTTTGCTTCTTTGTGTGTCAGTTGCTAACCCTCAGATAGGTCTCGCTGTCTCTATTTAGACTATTACACCTAAGAACCCACTTAGTGCATTTTGGCTTCCCATCCCTGAAATCTTGGGTTGGTGGGATTCGGAGGCCCTGGTTTCCACCAGGGAGCACAGACATGGTTCTGTCAGAGCTGAAGCTGCAACTGTCCCTGGCCATTGGAGGCTCCTCGTGCACTGAACCAACAAGCAGACAGAAATTTACTATGTTGATGGGAGTGACTGATCCTCCTTAACAAGAGAAATTAGGTTACTGCTACCCAATGAAGGCAAGAAAAACCGTATCCAGAGCCCAGAAGACTCACTGGGTCACTTCTTAGCACTCTCATATACAGGAATAATGGTGAGTGGAAAACCATGACAACCCAGTAAGTACAAGGTCACTAAGGTCTCTGATTCTATGGACATGAAAGGTTGACTTGTTCTACAAGGTAAACAAAACTAGCAATCTGAGGTACTGAGGGTAGGGAGAAGGTGGCATGGGTGGTGGATGAAAGAAGCTATTGATGCCCAGTGTCCTCATCTGAAAAAGGCTGGTGACACCTACTGCACAGCATGGTTATTGAGACTGAGTGGAATGATGGATACACTTTGTAAATTGTAAATAAATGCAAGCTGTTGCTATACCACCACCATGCCGAATCATATGTATACCATCTGCCGTGGAATAATGTGAAGACCTTGTGTACTTCTCAGGGTAATTAAATTTCTTAATGACAACTCTGGAGCATAGGTTTGCTAATGGTACACATCATTTTGGAGATGTGCAATTGCAGATATGTGGGGATTAGCCAACTTTTTGTTTTGGTTTTTAAATACAATATTGATTTAATCAAAGGACTGTAATACATAAGCATAGCTTAATGTGTAGTTCATAGTTAACTAGAACCACAGAGCTTATAACAAAACCCAGCAGTTGCCTTCTCTGTGTCTCTCCTGTACTCCCAATTCCCCAAAGCTGCTATGATACATTAGCTGTTTCTTCTGGATTCTACATTTATATTTATAAATAATATGCCACTAAGTGCTGCTCTGTAATTTTTCTCAACTGTTTCCTATAAGAAGGTAAGGGTTTCATTCTCTTTTATCCCCCCTGCACGTATCCCTTCTTTCATCTTTTCAATATATTCATATCACAATTTTATTTAAATCGTTAAAAGCTTATATTATTGACGTTGTAAATCTCATGCATAGCTGAGCCACCCAGTGTGCTATTGAAGACATTTCCTTTCTTGTGTTATTGGTCTCATTTTAAAAATTATTTTTATATGGGCTCATTTCTAATTCTTCCACAAACTTCTTAACAGAACCATAAGTCTTCTATTCTATTTAAACATATCAACTAATGTATCAGTTTCATTATTTTTCGTGTAGACAGCCCTCCCGGTTCCCTCTGTCATCTCGCCTCTACTGGACTGGTTTGTATCCCAGCTCTCATTCTTCCCCATTTTCTTGATTTCTCATTACTCTTTCCCACAGTTGAATCCCTTATTTTCTAGATTTTGTGTCTAGAAACCTTCTTCTTTGGTTTATGCCTAGTGCAGTGGGGCACACAACAATTTCAAGAACAACAATACCACATTGCTGGATGGGTTTTTTTCCAGGAACTTTCATCATATTTTTAGATGACTGAGTTGAAAAAGTTCCCCGGGAAGTGGGACACATCCTGAGTAGCTTCCTCGGGAAGGGTGCATGGGAGGTAGATATTTTGAGTCCTTTCATGTCTGAGGGTGTCTTTTTATCTACCTTCACCCTTGATTGAGAGTTTTTTGGGGTATAGAGTTCTAGATTGAAATCATTTTGCCTCCAAATGGTGAAGGCATTCTCCTATTGCTGTTCTGCTTTCAAAAGTTGCAATGAGAAGGCCAATTTGATTCTGCCTCTCAGTAACTTTATGTTTTTTTCTTTCTCTCTGGGTTTAAAAAAATTTTTCTCTTTATATTTACTGTTTAGAAATTTCAAAACTGATGTGCCTTACCATGGGTACGTATATTCATGGTGTTGAGAACTTTTGAAATCTCCTCAATCTGAAAACTTTGAGTTCTAAGACATTTTCTGGTATTATTTTTTGGGGGTGAGGAGAGAATATCTTCTTTTTCTTCATTTTACCTATTGGTTTTTTCTGGAATTTATATTATATAGCTATTGTATCTACTGGACTGTTCCTCTAAGTTTATTTTCTATTGAAGTTCTCCTTTCCTTTTATTGCTTTCTGCGGGGGTTTCCCCATTTATTTTCTATCCTTTTATTGGACTTTTAAATTTTTGTGTTCCTACTTTTACTTTCTAAAACCTTCTTCTTGTTTTCTAGAGTTTGTTTTTATAGTACTCCATTCTTGTTTCATGGCTTTAATATCTTCTCTTATTTCTCTGAGGATACTAATGATAATTTTTGGACTTTTTTCACCTTATAGTAACTCTGTTTTCTTCAAAAAATTTTTTTCTTTCACGTTAGTATCTTCTTTTCATGTTGGAGTCTCTATTCAAATATTGATGATCCAATCATATTTAAGAGAGAGTTCTCAAAAGGCTGAATGGAAGCTCCGTGTGTGTGCATGTCTGTGACTTGTTAGACCGTTAAGTGTCGCTGTGGAGTGATTGCTTGGGGACATGCTTTGTTTTATTGGGAAAACCCTAAATGTTGATATTTTCTGTTTAGTGTCCTCAGAGAAGAATGCTCCACTTTCCTTTTAAGAAGTTTACATCTAACTGTTATTTCTCTGGGGCTGGAGTTTTTATTATTCAGTGTTACAGACTTTCAGTAGATCTATCTGCTTTCAGTAGATCTATCTGCTTTCAGTAGAGGGTCTCATACTCAAACTCAGTTGTGGTTGATATTTCTAGTTCTTTCTGGTTTAGCTTGTTTAGAAACGAAATCTCCAGTCTCCTGGCTGTGTGTGGCAGGAGTAGCCCAGAGTAGGGATCTAACTGTCTCCAGTAAAGACTTCTTCCTGCTTTCAGCCCCTTCTCCCACCCTCACCTTTAGTGGTACTTGATGCCTTCAATTCCAGAGCTTTTCTGGAGTTCTGCAGGGTGAATCCACCTCTTGTTTGCTGCTTCTTCCTTAATACACTTAATTTCCAGCTTTCTCTGTCCTGCCTACGTTCAGTTACCTCTACTCACTTCACTCTCCAGCTTCCAAAAATCTTGTCATCTCTTTTGCTGGTATCTTGCCTTTTTCTTTTTTCTTGTGAAGTTATGTCTTTTATTTCCATTACTTCCTTTTTAGTGGGAGTTTCTGGAGGGAGTTGGGATAAAGGTATGTGTCCAGCTCACCATGGTGAATTGGATGTTGCTTACTCTGTTCTTCCTCAGTAAGAACAAAAGGAAATTTGACAAATCAGTGTATTTCTCTAGAATTTTTGAACATAAAAACAATGTTTTTAGTGCATCTTACTTCTAACGGACTTTTAAGAGTTTCATAGGCATTTCACCTGTCTCTCTCAGTGACACAGGAGAGGATGGGTAATTTTACATTATTTTTCTAGCATCCAAGTAGAGGAGATATCTCCTCTGGCATTCTGCCACAATCCAGTTGCATTCATTCAGCTCACCATTTGCCTTGCAGCCATAAGCTAAAGTTGCAGAATATCCCTTTGATTTCCAGTGCCTCCTAACCTTGAACCACTGGTTCCTGCCAGACACAATGTTCTTCTCTGTCTTCTGTCTGTAGCCTGCGCTCTCCTGCTTTTCTGGGAAGCCCTGAGATTTGTCATTCTCCTAGCAGCTCAGATGCCATTCTCCCCAAACACCCAGAGTTCATTTAGCACCAACTAGGTGCTCAGTCTGGGATTTCTGAGGGACTGTCACTGGGGAGAGGCTGTTGCTAATGAGGTGCAAATTGGTAGCAGCTGGGGAGGGGCTGTCCTCTTGGGCTAGCCCCAGGTGAGGGGTAGATTGCTATGACACTTTCATAGGAGGCTGCCTGTAGGCTGGAAAACCTGATTCCTGGCTGGGGGAGGCCCTTGCACAGTGCTGGGAGGCTGGTCTGGGCTCACACCCCATCCCTGGAGCTGCTGCCAGCTGGCTAATCTCTTGGCTAGTTTTCCTGGCTGGTTTTCTTTGCAAGTAGGCGAGGCCATGATCAGTCATGGGGCTTTCCCAGACATTGGAGAGACAGCCAGGAAGACCCACAGTCCCCAGAGATACTGCTCTTGGGGTTGGTATGCTAGAAGGTTAAGAGGTTGAGGTTTTGGGGGTGGAATAGCAGTTCCAGTAGCAACTGTTGGGGGAAGGAAGCATATCTATTCCTCCTGAGCATTTGCCCAACAGTCTTGTGTGGAAGACTCTCATTTACTGAACCATTCACCTGAGGGCCCTCATTAGTTGCTCTTCTATGCTCCTGGAAGGTTCAACCTTCTCACAGTGGATTTTCACTTGCAAGTGTCCCCACCAGAGCTATGGCAGAGCTGAGTGGGAAACTATGTTCAGAACCAGAAACTCGGTTCTGGTGGAGAGAAAATGAAGGGAAGGAGGAGGATGAGGGATATTGTATTGATTGTGAAGTGACTTTGTGCCTCCTGGTCTGGATGACAAAACGTGACTTGGGCCTCGTAATGTGGAACTCATGTGTCCATTTGGGTGATCTTGAGCAAATCTCTTCAATTCTCTCAGTTTAGCACTTTCTGCCTTTTCTTCTATTTCTTTTTATCTCATTTCCTCTGACTTTATAAACAGGTCACTGGGTGCCAGACTAGATGCAAAGATGACAAAAATGAATGAAATACAGTCCCTATCTTCAAGGAACTCACCTTCCAGGAGAAGAAGACAGACATAGAAACAATATAGATTTACACATGGTAAGAACGGAACCATGCAGAAGCATGTAAAAAGTGTCATGGGATGATGAAGGAAGGGGTCATAATGCTCTCTGAAAGAGTCAGAGAATGCTTTACGGTGGTGGTGACATTGAACAGGTTGGTGAGGCTTGATTCTGTGGGTAGACAAGGAGTAGAAATGTGCTCTAGAGAGGTCACAGCATAGTCACGGATGTTTGAAAAAGCATGGTTTATTCTAGACAAGGCACGTTGTTTGTTGATCCTAGGGTACAGGTGCAAAGTGGCAGGCTATGGGTCTGGAAATAGACAGCTCAGATGATGGAGTGCTGCTCGCCATGTGAGTTTGGACCTTACCTTTTTGGTGATGGGAAGCTGTGGTGGGCTGTGGAGAACTATGATAATTTGCTAAATGAGGAGGCTGGGCTAGATATCTTTAAGATCTCTTGTAGTCTGAAATTCTTGGATTCTCTGTGTGGGTACAAAGATGTGGGTCTGGGAACACAGCTTCGTTGAGGAGTGTTATCTGGTGTAACGTCTGTGAGTAGGTGTTTAAATGTGGGCTGGACTCAATAGCTATATTAAGAGGTAACATCAAGTGGGGCATGGAGCACCAGGTTTTGAGTTAAGCTGGAGTTTAAATATCCAAGTCTTGTTTCAGCCTTTGATCATGATTTTGACTCTGACTAAAGCACTTAACCTGTCTGTGCCTCAGGATCACCACATGTAAAATGGAAATTTTCACTTCTATGCAGTTGGGAGGCTTTTTTTCCTGAATAGTTTTATTTGAAAATGACTTTGCTGTGGCTTAGGGCATTTGAGGGGGAAAAAAGTTATTGTAAGTTTAGCATTATTTCTAATTTATATTATTAGCTATCAAAGGGCATAGAAATAAAAGTTATCTGTGCATAAGTTTTGCATAATACACTTGTGTTGGGTTTTTCCTGAGTTTTGATTCATATTGGGAGTAGGAATCTGGTGGAAGTTGGGGAGGGAGATGGGAGTATGTGCAAAAAAAACTGTGTGGCAGGAACTAACTTAGTGAACCGTGAAGACTCACAGAGCTTTAGCTGAACGTTCCAGCTGGGCCATTTTAGGAATGCACTCGTATGGTTGATGACACATTCCTGGACTCCTAAGTTGTTAGTTTATGCTGTTGAACTTTAAACCCCAGGGGATTATTATTTTCTGGAACCACATGACGCACACTGGGGCCCGACTCTGGAGCACTTCTCAATCTCTGAGTTGTCTGTTTGCTTTTGAGTTGGGTGTATTTTCTTCAATTTTGTTTTGAGAGTCGGTAGCTCACTAGCCTGCCCTCTTCTCAAAATGCTCTGCAGTTAGCTCATCTTTGTAATAACCAAAAGGATAAAGGACTTCTGTGTGGTTCGGTTCTCATGCTCTGAGACAATGTCACTGATGGTTTGACAGCCAAATATGGGTGAAGCCGAGAAGGGTATTTGCAGTATGGAACAACTCTAAGTCTATATTTGAAGTGGGGAACAACGATATTTGAAGTATGGAAGTATGGACAAGGTGTGGGCGTGGACGCTGGCTGTGGACAGCGGATACTTTCATACCAGTGTGTACCATCTGATGTTAGCCCTGCTGTGGCTAGAGAGGCCTGGGACACACACATTCAGGAATAAGACTTAGTAGATGTGGTATCTTAGAGACTGGGCAAGAAGAGCATTGGAATGTACCTTTTAGCACTGGCCTCGCTGAGACACACAGGTTGGGTCCCCTATGTTCTTAGGGCTCTTAGCATTGAAATAATCTGCTGATATCTGCAGGTTGGCTTTCCAGTAGAAGCAATGGTAGTATGAAGCACAGACATCCTCACATCTGGTCCTCGAGGCCTTTATTGATCACTAGTGAAATTATGACCATGGCCTGTGACTATAGGACTGTATTGGGGGCTGGGGGAGGCACAATTTAACAATATACTGTACTTACTTTGTTCTATGCAAATGAGTAAAGTAATCAGTGGAAAGTAGTTTTTCTTGAATCTGAAGTCTAATAACACTTTGTTGTTATTTCTCTTATGTCATGTATCACTTGGTATTTGAGAGTTATGTCTATTTTGACCTCTAAATAATTGTAAAATCTTTGAGGGCATAGCAATTAATTCATTCAACAAACATTTATTAACCACCTAGAGTGTGTCAAGCACCCAGTGTGTCTTTTAGGCACCAAATACAAATGAATAAGATCCATTCCTTGATCACAAGAATCTCACAGATTAGTAGGGGGAGACAGATCAGTAGACAGATAATTATAAAATGTACCTATATACATGTGTAAAGTATAATGATAGAGATGTGCACATGAAAATAGAAAAGGAGACTTTGAGTTGAGTTGAGTTATTCAATTGAAGGAATTATTCATTTGAAGAGGGGTGGGAAGGGTCTTCCACAAAGGTCAAGAGGTCAACATAAACAAAGACACGGCCATGGGAAATGACTTGGTTGTATAGAAAATTGAAAATGAGTTGATAATCCAGGAATATAAAGTGATAGGTTGGGTCAAGGAATGAGACCAGAATAGTAACAATGTTATCATTGAAATTGTCATTTCAGTGTTATTCAAGGAGGGTGATTTTGTCGCATCTCCAGGGATGCTACTGGCATCTAGTGGTTAGAGGTCAGGGATGCTGATAAACATCCTACAGTGCATGGGACAGCCCCTCACAACAAAGAATTATCTGGTCCAAAATGTCAATAGTGCCAAAGTTGGGAAATCCTGCTTTTGATCTTTTTGTGTCTGACTTTCACCATTCTAGTCTAATCTCAAAAGTAACTTGCTTGGTGGCTGCCTTGCCCGCCTCATCTGTCATAGAATAATTTGCCTCTCCTACTCCATCACTCTCTGTTACGTAACTCTGTTTTATTTTCTTTATAGCTTTTGATACCATCTGATATTATTTTATGTGTTTGTTTATTTTAATTATCTGTCTATCCCCTAAAATATAAACACCATGAGGTTGTTGACTTGTTTGCTGCTGTATTTCTAAAACCTAGGCTAGTGTGGGGCACATAGGCAAATGCATGGAAAAGTTTGATATCTGGGGTTCTGGGTGGAAGAATGCAGCAAGTTGGATATAGATTCTGTGGTGCTGGAATAATAATAGTAGTTAACGTTTATTTTTACTATATATAGTACCAGGCAGTTTCTAAGCAGTTAATTGTATTAGTTCATTTATTCCCCAAAACAACCCCAAGGGTTAGGTATTATGATTATTCACATTCTATATATGAGGAAGAGAGGTTAAGTATTTTCCTAAGAATGTACATCTTGCAAGTGGTAGTGCTAGAAAGGTGTAAAGCCTCAGGTGATCTGTGTATTCACACATGCTCTTTATGGCTGTTAGCCTGAGTATACTGTGGGGCTGGGTAGGGGACTTGTGAATTGGATTTGAGAAATTTCAAACAATGTGCCTCCGAACAGAGATGCCAGGTCAGATAGAAATCAGAGGGTGGGTGGTTAGTGGACATAGAAGATTTAATAAAGAAAAGATTGGTGCCTTGTAAGGGATAGAGGGTGCTACCTTAGTGAGGGTGTCTAATGACCCCAATGGGTCAACGTTGATGAACAGGGTGCTCTTATTTAGGGAATGCTTTGGTTAAGAGGGGAGATACAACAAGCCCTGGTCTCCGAGTCAGTCCTGGGCTTGGGAACTTGTGTCTTAAGTGGTGGCATAATGCTGAGCAAGACTCCTGGACATAGGCCCTTCAGAAGTTTCTACAGGCTATTTTCAATGTCAGGATTGAGCCACAGAGATAAATAGGATGACAGGTTGGCTCAGAGGCGACTTTGGGGCAGAGTCTCTGTGGCTGGGTGGCAGAACTGCTTCTCGTTATTGTAGGACTGTTCACCACTCCCACCTCCAAAGTTCCTGCCCTGGTGGCTCTGGAGTTCTCAGAACTAAGACCACACAGCTGGGTCATTTTATTCTAGTTCCTATCCGAGCAACCTGACCTATGCTTTGCAGGAGGCCTGGACCTCACCTCCACAGAAAACATTGTTGGTCTCACGTAGCACTGCTGGGAAGCCAGGTGGTTACCACTGTCAACTACTTGGAAACGAGGGAGGAAGATGACTACCCTGTTTCCTTTTCTCTCTTCTTTCCTTTCCCAATGGTGGAACCACAAGTTGGAGCTCAGTGACTCCTGATGTAAACGTATCTTATGGAGAAAAGGAAGGGTTCTGGGTCTTTAGTACATTTCACCACTTGTGGGAATAGCCATTGAGGTTAGTGGGGCAGAGCATATTGAGTTCTGAGTTTACCACTTCTTCACTTGCATTTAGATTGCCTGACACTGGAGGGCCCTATCAGGTTATGAGGAGTGGGGTAGAGAGGGAGGTTGCTGCACATTATCGGTGGGGGCTGGTGGTATTGGAATATAAAGAGCTTGGGGACCTGTTGTGGAAAGCTTCAGTCTCCTCTACATCAAGCCAAGAATAGTTCCAACTGGGGCAACAGGTAGATGGAGATGATTGCAGAGGGTTAGGCCTGACCGCAGAAAGAAAGGGTCTTGATGTTTTTTCCTGCATAATAGGGGCTTGGCACTCTTGTCTACGCTGGGTTTCCAGGAGCTGAGACTGGCATAGGACTGACTGGAACTGATGTGTAACAGTGGAGGATGCGGCAGGGGAGACTTCAAGTCTGAGTTGTAGGTACAACTATGTCTAGACTCATTGTCAAACTGAGTTTGTAAAACAGACAGGTTAGAAGAGCAGAATTGGGAGGTAAAACCTGGAAAGTTCTGTGAGAAAATTATGCAGAGAGAGAGGGCCTTCATGGGGAAGCCCTAGGCCCTGGAGGCTAATGCTAAGGGCATTGAGCCAGTATTGAGAATGGAGGACTTGTTGCCATTTTATGGCTAGTATGGGTAGCTACTGAGAGAATTTAGATAAGGCAGTGAATTTTTCAGATTTGCCTCTCAATTAGATTATTCAAATGACTGCACAGAGGATGAGTCAGTAGAGATTCTTGTGCTAGTCTAGATGAAAGAAAATGGGCAAGGGCAGAGCTAGGGGATGGAGGGGATGCAGGAAATCTCTGGAATTTAAAACTAAGAGGACTTGATTGAGTATGACTTATTTGGAATGAAGGAAGAATCAAGGATGACTTCTGGGTTTCAGATTTGGTTGGTTGTTGGAGCTAACCCCTTAGATAAAGTGTAGAGGATGAGGAGCTACACTGGATGGGGAAAATGATGAATTAAATGTCAGTTATACTGCATGCGAGGCACCTGTGAGCCATCAAGATGAAAAAGGCCAACATGAAAGGGAATCTGACGTTCAAGAGAATGGTCTAGGCTGGATGTGCAGATTTTGCAGTGAGAACTGAAATCGTGAGTGTGAACATGATTATTTAGAGAGAGTCTGGGATGAGAAGAAATGAGGAGCTAGGGAACACTGTGAAGTCACGTCAATGTATAAGGGCCCATAAGAAGGATCACAAAGGAAACAGACAGAGCAGCAGAGTCACATTTCCAGATCTGTGTTAGATGCAAGCTTCAGTCTGAAGTCTCTCCTCTCCCTTGTAGAATTCATCTTTTCTCTCTCTATTCTACCTCAGTATTTTTTATTTTCAATGTGATAAGTGATATCATAGAGGCATTAGACAGTAGCTAGTGTGACGAGTGTCATGCAAGCCTGTAAGTTTCTTTAGGCCTAGATCCTCCTTGTTTTTCCTGTCCATGTCTCTAGTATGAACTTTGGTGGCTGATATGTAGTAGGCTTTCAATAAATAGTTAGATGATATTGAATACATGAATTAGAAAATGTTTATTGAGAGACTGAATGTACTATTTTGCTGGAGAATTTGTTTCTAACCCACATCAGAGGAAGAAGAAATTTGGAGACCAATTAGGTTTTTTTTTTTTTCTATTTCACAATAGACTCAACTCCCATCTTCTTAAGTAAACCTTTTAGCTAATTTCTGAAAAGGGAGCAGTTAGCTCAGTACCATAGCCATCTGCAGAAGCTGGACCAGCAACTCAAATAGTATGATTTCCTAAGAGGGATCAGATGTGCTGGCTTCACATATGGAGAGGAAGGCTCTAGCATTCTCCTTGCTCTCAGGTGCATACACAGTGTGTTTTTTCCCTATAGTTGCTCTAGGGAGAAAGAGGGGATGATTTTTTGGAAGATTCAGGGGAAGGAATGCAGATTCTATAAATACCCAAGAAAAGTAATAGTAAAACAAATAATTCTACTCTTATGAACCGAAAGCCAAATGTTATGTTATTTAGTACTATTTTTTACTGAGAAGCTAAAAGAGAGCAAATCCTTTAGATAATTATTGATATTTCTATTTTGCAGGAAGAGTCAAGCTGGCTAAGGGGAAGCTTAATCTTCCATTGTCCAAACTTGGAGACGTCTTGAGTAATCTAGAGCCAGGAAATTGCTGCTCACTGAGTGTATTTTCTTTTAGTTTATATACCTATTTGACCTAAAACCAGTGTACTATTTGTTTTTAAATGTAAATTATATACCTACAGAGTTTGTTCTGCCTCTGGGATATTTGTAGGCTCAGATTCCTCTCTATGCTGGTTCTCTAGGGAGGCTTATACTATTTAATAATACATCGAGAGTCTGGACCATTTCTTAGTCTCAATTTGTATGCCAGATTGCTTGGAGCAGGTCAAATCCATGTAATCAGAGAAACCGGAAGCTGTCAAATGCTCAAGAGTGCAAGAGACTCACCCCTTCTAAGAGGGATGAAGTTGTTGATGGAATTTGAACCCTTTTTGGCATTTCCCCACTTTGTAAGAACACTTGACAGTGTTCCATTCCAGAGCTGAGAAGTTTTTCTTAACTCCTGAACTGAGATCCCTGCTCTTAGAAAAGGCCTCACGAAGGCATTTGTGAGTGGGGGGTCTTCATACTCCACTGGTGGCTTTTCCTCCTCATTCCTCCCCTCCATCCTTCATCATACCTCCACATCCACTCCTTCATCCCACTGCAGTCGGCTTTGAAAAAGGAGAATTGAAAGGACAAACCGTTGATCAACAGAGGCAGCAAAGTTGCCCTTTGGGGTTTAACATTGTGTCCTGCACTATTATTATGTTTAGCAGAAATCCATTTTGCCTCATTATGATCATGTTTTCCCCTGGCCTTTCACTTCTGAGATTATTTCAAGGGAAATTATATCTGTATATTAGTCTCATTTGCCCACATCTCACTCAATAACTATTAGAGTTATTAAATATCTTGAACCAGGAAGTTGCATTTTGCCAGCCTAAATGCAGCTTGAAATTCATAGATTCAATTTGTAGTGAAAAATCACTACATCTGAGTGGGTTAGAATGTTGCCAAAAATGCATTTTTCCATCTGTCTCCTGGTAAGAGTTGTTTTCGATTTGAAATTTATAGCTAAGGACTTTCTGCCTTCTTTGCAAAGTGGTCTGGAACTGGAGAGTATGATAAAGATTGTGGGTCCTTGGGAGCAGTCCTCGATGTGGAGGATGAAGTTGAGTAGAGGTCAGTTTCTTTCTGTTTTAGTTCCTTGAATGATAGATGTCCTTGATGTCTAACTGTGTAAAGTCAGCACCAGCACACTCAATACCCAAAGTGTTCGTCTCCACAGCCCTGTGTATCCCAATCTGACATGACCCAAAGGGATGATCATGGTCACTTCTCATCCTTTCCCCCTGATCTGAATCTGCCCTGTGAATT
This sequence comes from Diceros bicornis minor, assembly GCF_020826845.1. NCBI lineage: Eukaryota > Metazoa > Chordata > Mammalia > Perissodactyla > Rhinocerotidae > Diceros > Diceros bicornis. The sequence goes on along the minus strand of NC_080742.1, from coordinate 85,919,566 downwards.
TAAGCGTTGGATTCGTCCTTACTTATTTACTCTAACACATATGAAGAAGACTCTGTTTGCCAAAGCCAAATAAGAAATCAAAGACCAAGTCAGGAATTGGTTTTCAGCCTCTTCACTGAAGTGGGCCCATATGCAGTTGTTCTTTATTGTGCGAGGTGATGTTCCTGAGAGTGTTTCTCTTCGCTTTGTCTTAGCAATGCTAATGAGGCCTGTGAGCACTGGTCCAATCACTCATAAGCACTGCAGCTGGTTACCCTAAGTCTGCTCTGGTGTGGATGGATCCTGCCTCTTAGTGTCATCATTGGTCTATTTGCTTTGCTTAAAAAGGGGGGCTCCCTTCCTTCTAATTGCATGTCAAGTTGTGTCCTGGCATACTTTACAGTGTCATTGTTTGAGGCTCTACTTTGTTGAAGTCTTGACAGTTTCTACTGTTCTCACAACTTATGCTTGCTGTACTTCAAATCATCATGCAACAATGACTTGGGAAGCTGCAATCTTTCATTTTACACGTATAACACATCCTGTATTGTTATTGCCTCAAATATTACACCTAATTAATATTACTCAGAGGCGACATGGCTTAGTGGGTAGAGCACAGGCTTTAAGGTCAGGCTTCTTGGGTTTAAATCTTGACTCTACCGCTTTGTGGTGTATGGAGTTGGGCAAGTTATTTAAGCTCTCTTGGCCTCGATCTCTTTATCTATAAAATGGGGATATTAATAGAATCTGCCTCATAGGGTTATTGGGAGTGAGGATTAAATGAATTAATACATGCAAAGTGCTTGGAATAGTGTCTTTTACACATTAAGATATCAAATTTTAGTTATGGTTATCATGCTAGGGGCTTAGTATAATGACCTTGAAATGGAAAGAGCAGGGTTTCTTCCTCAGTCATTTTGCCTTGGCACTTGACTATCTGTTATGACTCCAGGAAAATATATGTGAAACTACTTAAGAGATTCAGTATAACTTTTGCTACAGTTAAATGCCTCTCACCTTTATAGGATATGAAACCTAGATGATGATGATGATGGTAGCCAACATTCATTGAACCCTCATGATGTACCAGGTCTGTTGTAGCATTATATATAATTTTATTTATTCATCATAAAAGCTACATGATGGGAGGCTTATATCCATTTTACAGTTAAGTTGAAGCTACAACTCAAATAGCAACTCAAAGACTTGAAGCTGGGCTCGTAACTAGGTCTGTCTGCCCAGAGCCTGCACTATTACCCATTATTATCAACAGCTTCTTTTACAACAATAGACTGGTTCTCCTCCAAAGTGGAAGCCTGGGAGAATGGGAAGTGAAGGGGATCTTCCTAGAATCTTCCACTTATGAGATGTTGAACTTTGAACAAACCACTCAACTTCTTTGAAGTTTAGAGTTTTCATTTGTAAACTAAAGATGGCAATTACTGCACAGGTTGTTGCAAGATACAAAACAAAGTAAAATATATAACCAGGCAAGAACAGATAGTTACTTCAAGCGTTATTCCCTACCTGGCTTTGCCAGGGCAATCAGAAATTATGAAGATTCCATTTTCTATACATGTTTAACATAGACGATGAAGCAGGGACAATTCGTTCTGAGATCAGGCTGCATTTATCTTCACTATGGAACCAGAGCTCAGTCACCTTTAACCAGTGTGACTTGGTCCAAAATGGGTATACATGTTACTCTTGTCCTACACAGTCTTATTGATCTGGAAGGCTGCATCACAGCCCTTATACTATGTCTCAGTCTTTCTTTGCGTCAAAAGGATTTACATGACAGATTTCAGTTCTTCCTGATAGGCTTTGTAAAATGCTGCCACTTCTTGGTCTTTCTAACAGAGTATTTTGTGTTTCTTTTCTTCTGAGGTTGGTAAGGAAATTATTTTTGGAGAAATCTGGCTTTTACAGGCTGTGATTATGGGTGAGGGTGATGGGAGGGGATGTATTAAATCCTTTTTGTCAGTTCTTGGTCAGAGTGGAGCTTAGAATGGATCTCGCCATTTGTGAAACCCCATAACTCTTCCAGCGTAATACTGTTAAAGAGCCTCCTGATAGCAGTAGGTAAGGAGTAGCTCAGGGGTGTTACTGTTTAATCACTTTAAGCTCAATTTCATGTGTTATGAGATCCATGCCCCTTGTTTATCACTTCATCTTTGGATAGCACACCATTGCTTCAGGAGCAGAACTCAGCAACAATTTTAGTTTATCTATTGACAATAAACATGTTAGACTGTCTGGTCAAGGCTGATGCATGAGCTCAATCTTTGGGATTATGGTCAGTTAAAACAGGGCCCACCCTGCCACGTGTCTGTGTTAGTCATTGGTGCTAGTCACCAAATATTCTGTCTCTCTCCACTCTGGGAGTGTGGTAGGTTGTATTTCCTGGCTCCCTTATGTTTGGGTGGAGCCACATAACTGGTTCTGGACAGTATGTTGGATTGGAAATGATGTGTGCTACTTTTGGGCTGGAATGTTTATTTGCCAAAGCGAGCCCCTCCAGAAATCTCTTTTCCTTCTGCCACAGTTACAGACAACGTTCTCCATTGTCAGCCTGGGTCCCAGAGAGCCCCAGCCAACTCTTTATAGATAGGCAGTGGGGGCTAGAAATAAACTGGTGTTATTTCAACAAATGAGATATCTCTTTGTGCCTGCAGACATCCTGCTCCATCCCCACTAATGCAATGATCTGTAGTCGGGGGCTTGCACTTTGGTGAGCAGTCAGCATGTAACTTTGATGGTCCTTGTGTTCTCTCTTTTACCTTTACCATAAAGTCTGTCTAGCAGTCTGAGTAAGACCTTAATAATAAATGTCTTGGGGGCAATCAGACTTGCTTAGTAGCTTCATAGTCTGGTTTTTTTTTTTTTTTTTTTCCCTTTAAAAACATTTTTCCTTTATCTCTTTGTTCCAGCCCTTAATGTTTTGCCTGGCACATAGCAGCCACTCAATAAATGAGTGATGAATGAATTTGTACATAAATCCATTAATTTGGAGGGAACTTTCCATTAGCGTTATAGAAGTATTTTGACTCTCTCTCAACTTGCTGTTGCCAATCATTCTTTTCTTAATTCAACTCTAAGTTATACTATTTTCCATTTTCAGGGCTCCTCCAATGAGAGACAGCCTGTGTTCTGACTTATCAATAGCTGCAGTGGCCTCTCTGAGAGAGCAGCGCAGGGCACCCTGCGCTCCATTTTCTGAGCTCAGCAAACCCAGGAAATGTATGGGACTCTTGCTCACGAAAGCAGGAGAACCCGTTACTCCTGCATCATTTTTGGCCAAGGCCATAGCATCCAGACTGCTGCTGGCCCTGGAAAATTTTTTTACCCTTTTTTTTTTTTAAACTTATGTGGTTTCAACTAAACAAAAACTTCTCTGACCCTGGAGACTCTCCCTGTCTCTAAACTTCTTCCCATCAGGACATACCTAAGATGTCTATCCTGTCATTATTAAGTCCTGAGGGGAAAGGGACAAGGATTAGGACAGCCCGAGACTTCAGACTGATACACAGTGAGCAAATATCAATCTTCATAACACTAGGCACATCTCCTGCCCCATTAGAGATCTCCCTTGAAGCAATTCCCTCTCTCCATTCTTCCTGACATCGCTTCAGATCAGGCTCTCAAATCTGTTGATTACACTATTAAATTAGAACAGTGCCTGGAACATCAATAAGTCTAAGCTATTATTATCTTTATTATTGCTATTTCAACAGCCTCATGTTCTCCCTGTCTCTACTTTTCCTCCACTCCAATCCATACTTTGCATCTTTTAAAAATAGATCCGATTCTGTCATTTTCCCGTTTCTACAGCTCTCTTGCCTCCACTGCCTAGGGGATAAGCCCCGAATCGTGAGCTCGTTGTACCTCTTCAGCAGTGGGTCTCGCCCGCGTTAGCCATCTCTGAATCACTGAGGGAGCTTGTGAAACTCTGCATTCTCAAACTCTCTTCCCCCAGAGATTCTGATCAGCTTATGGAGGATGGGGAAGGGAGACAGAGCACATTCCTGGAGTGGGGATGTGCGGTTTGAGGAGCCTCCCCAGGTGATTCTGAGACCACTTTTTCTACACCTAGCCACCTCCACCTTCCCAGAGCTCCCCAGAGAGAACCACTGCCCCCCACTCTGCTCTCTCTCCATGCTGCCACGTGCAACATAGGTTCCAGCCACGCTGAGCTCTTGGGGCCCCCTCAAGCTTACCGTGCTCTTTCACACTCCCATGCTTTGCACGTGCATTCTCATACCTTTTTATGCCCTTCTCCCTTTGTCTGCTTAGGTCTTTTTTTATTTTTTTTAAAGATTTAGTTTAAGTGTCGGTTGTTAGGCCTTTCCCAACATTCTCAGTTGGTTATCTCTCTCCTCCCATGGCACTTTGCATTGACCTGCATTATTATCCTTGTCGTATTGTAGCCTCATTATTTGTGCCTGCAGTTGCCTGGAAAGCAGGGCAGTGCCTTGTTCTATCACTGTCTACCAGATTCTAACCAAGTTATGGTACATAGTAGGCACTTAATGAGAGGTAATGCTCTGTTGAAGTATGGGCTTTGGAGTTTTCCCTCCTAGGGTCCTTGTGACAATTAAATGAGATAGTGTACAAGGCACTTAGTCCAGCACCTGCCTCTGAGTGCTCAATAAATGGCACCTATCATTTTTATGAAATAAATGTTTAATGATTAATTAGTACATATAATTCTTTCATTCATGTGCTGAATTGTTTACACATTAGTATCCATACCAGGATGCATATATTTCTCATCCAGGTAATTTATCAAACAAGTATTTATTGAACAAGTATTGGTTGCTGTGGAGAATATATACTACTATATCATCTTTGCTGTCAAGGAGATTACAACTAAACACTAACAACATCAACACCAATGCACGTAAAACAGAAATGAGGCAATCGTGGGCAGAGAATTTAACTGGCTGTGTAACAAAGTCTGGTCTGTAGGTGCAATGGGAGTGAAAGGGGAATTATCCAGGCCCAGGAGATGAGATTCGCCTTTTTGGGATCTACGGTCACAGACACTACATTCACACACACCTTAGGAAAATGGTGGCAAGAGGGTGTATGACTTGGCGAACAGGGGAGACACAGTCGAGTGGACAGGCAGGTGGGTGGGAGTCTGGGCTGGGTCTCGGCTGGTACAAGTGCCAGGGTCATGCTCCTCAAAGTGTGTTCATGCAAAGCAGCATCAGCATCACCTGATGAGCTCACCTGGAAGCCTGTTAGAAATGCAGAATCTCAGGCCTGGCCCCCCCAGCCGGCTCAGTTAGAATCTACATGAAAGTTTGAGAAGCGCTGGCCTAGGGGATGCTCAGGAACTTGACTTTGGTGGTGGCTCATTTAGTGCTCTCCTGCGAACTGCTGGATCATTACAGGGGATCCGTAAATCCATCTGCACTTCTGATGTACTCTGAAAACTGCATGAGCTATGGAGCTCATGCATAAATGTAATATTTCTTTGTTCCAAATGTACCTAGATGCTATTATGACAAAATACAAAATTCATTTGGAAGTGTTACTGATTCCTAGTAGCTTTTCATCGCTACGTATATTTTCAGGCATCCAAGCCTAAAAGAAAACAGATCCTCGGTGAAAGTTTTGCAACATTTTATATTAAAAAGAAGTCCTAGTATTTGAAAACTCATGTAATTTCAGTACTGCATGATGCACAATATTTTGGGTCTTCACTGATAGATTTGGGAATCAAAAGTGAAACGGTCTCTTCATTAAACAAAGCAAATCCCTGAACACATGGCAAGCTGTTCCACTGACCCAGGATTTAGTGGTTTGGCATAGTTCTTACATTTGTGCCTTATACTGTATGGGCTTCTTCTTCCCACGGCTCATAGGGTAGGGGAAGCAAGCAGCTGCTTGGTCCTGTTCCTTGCCCTTTCTCTGAGCCCTCTGCCCATTAGGCTGGTGGCGATGATTGGTGTGTGCGGGTGGAAATAGAGCCCTTTAGGGATTTTATACAATTCTTTTTTTTTTCCCACGTGCTGTATGATTCTATTTATTTGAAGTTTAAGAAGTGGGAAATGTGTTGTAAGGTGATAGAAATCATAACAATGGTTGTCTGTGGGGTGGAGATGGATGGGAAGGGCAGCAAGGAAACTTTCTGGGGGTATGGGAATATTCTATATCGTTTTTTTCAATTATTTTATTGAGGTCATATTGGTTTTAACATTGTGTAATTTCAGGTGTATGTTATTATATATCAGTTTCTGTGTAGACTGCATCGTGCTCATGACCAATAGTCTAATTCTTATCTATCACCACACGTGTGTACCCCTTTTGCCCACCTCCCACCCCGTTCTCCTCTGGTAACCGCTAATCTGTTCCTTTACCCATGTGTTTGTTTATCTTCCACATATAAGTGAAATTATGTGGTGTTCGTCTTTCTTTGGCTTATTTTACTTAACATAATACCTTCAATTCTTGTTCCGCTTCTTGACCCTGGCTGGGTTATTGGCATGGCTGACGTCATGCTTGGTGGGGAGGAGGGCAGACGAGAAGCCTAGCTCTGTTACTAACTGAGCACGGATGCAAAGGTTCAGTGCCTGGTTCTTCCCAACCTAGTGTACCATTGACTTTGGAATTAGCTAGACCCAGATTCAAATCCTAACTCCATCACTTTGGGTTGGTTACCTAACCTTTCTTGGACTCAGTTTCTTCATTTGCAAAATGGGGGATAACAACACCTGACTCAGAGCAATTTTAAAAATGAAATGCAAGTGGCAAGTCATTTGGCATATACTCACAACCAGTGAGAGCCCTACCTTTGTTATCGCCATTGTTATCATTTCCCCTGTCTTCCAAAGCCATCCCATCTCCTGTCTTTCAGGTGAGGACCTTCATCTGGTAAATCAGAATGCTAAAGCAGGATGAGCAGGGTAGGTAGAAAAGAGAGGCCACACAATTGATCTTGCTCACATGCGATTCATAATAGATGAGATCGAGAAGAGGAAATGAAATATCCTGTTGCCTCGCTCTTACTCAACTCAAGTGCCACCAGTATTATCACTTAGCATCACAGAAATGATCATCTTGTGATTTGTTTAGCTCACTCCAACTCAGGGCCACAGTTCAGATGTTGGCTCAGCCTTGGCTGACCTGTGTGAACCCAAATAAGTTCCTTCACCTTTCTTAGCGTGAACCTTTGTGATCTCGAAGGTATTTCCAATTATAAAATTCTAAAAGATTACGCCCATCTGAGAGCAAGTGGAATTCATGTTATGAAGGGGAGCCCTCAAAAGGGAAATGCTAGATGTGAGCAAGAATAGATGTGAATCATTTCAGTTTTTGAGCTCAGAAAAGCTTATGGCAGGTTTTCATATTCATCTGCCTTGTTGCATGCTTATGCACTGCCCTTGTTTGGCCTTGAAGAACGTGGTTTTTTTCCATTGTTTCTAGTAGGGACAATACTGTATTGTCACAAATCATCGTGTCACGTCTGCTCGGGAAACCAACCACAGCTGCTTCTCTTTGGATCCTAGTCTAGGAAGCTGTCAAGCCAGCAGGTTGCCTCAACAATTCGTGATGACTCTGGGTGGCTCCTCTCTGGCCAGGGACCTGTTCTGCCTACCCCCTGGACACCAGAGAGGGTGGTAGGCATTTTCTCTCCCTTCATTCCCTCACCAGAAATGGCACTTGTGGTTGTCAGGCAGGTAAGGAGAATGCTATCACACTCAATAGAGATGTCAGACCCAATGTGAGTCAGCATTAGCTTCCCCCAAGCGCAGCTGAAAGACAAAGAAACAGGTTTACTGGAGAGGTACACAAACCAGAACCTATTATGTTAAAAAACATAAATAAAACAAGGGAAAAGGCATACAGAGTGAATTATCTTTTTAAAGCATCTTGGCAAAATAGCGCTCAGTACACATCAGCACAATAGTGGAGTCATCAATGTGTGTCAACCTGTAGTTTTTAATGACAGGGGTGTATAAACAAGAAGGTAATATACAGCCCAGCTGCTTCTGTGGTTTTTCTTAGCTTACTCTCTTTGAGAATGAGTTGGTGGAAACACAGCTGAAAACACAGACTTAGAAAACAAGTAATTTAAGTTGGACATAAAAAAGGAGACATGGATGAGGATTTAGAAAGAATATCCATTCAACTACATAAGCCTACAAAGTAAGATTAAACAGACAGAAATTTTACTCTACTCTCAAAGGATAAACATAATTTCCCATTTCTTTTGGTAGATAGGCAAAGCTATGCTGTGAATAATTTTTTAAATTCAGGCTTCTTTCCAAAAAAAAATTATATCTATATCTATTCCATTTCCTCTCCTTCCCCATGTTCACCCAAGCTCTCAGTCCAGGAGGAATTCCTTCATATCCTCTTCTAGCCAGTATCTGTCTTAAATACCCAGCACACAAAAACCAAAAAAGTTTAAATACTTTAATTTTTTCTTCAAAGAATTCAAAACTGCCCTGCCTTAGTTTTTACAGATAATTTATGATAACAGATATAGTTTTATTTATGTTAAATGGATTGCAGGGGGCCAAAGAGACTCATTAAAAGGACATAATGAGTGAAGGACTTCTCTTCCAGAGAGAAAACAGTGCAGAGAGCTGATAATTAAATCTTATTAAAGCAGAGAAAACTCGCCTTTATTTATATGCCTAGAAAGTTCCAGATATTTTTCTTATAGAATCTCTTTACAGTAACTGTAAAGTGGTAATTTTCTTCATTTTCCTGAAGAGGAAACTGATGCTCAGAGAGGCCAAATAACTGCTCAAGCTCACCTGTCCTATAGGGAAGGGGAAGTCCAGAGTCAATGCCTAACTGCTTCCTTTTTTGACAATATAAAATCAGGCGTTAAGTACCTAGTGTATACCAGGCATTTTGCGGGGAACTAGAGATGTGAAGTGAAAAGGAACCAAGTACTTACTGTTGAATGCTCCTGAAAGCATTTATTGAGTGCTCACTCTTGGTCAGGTATTTCACAAAGGAGATATCTCAATCAAGCTCCAGAATAGAGAGTTGTGCAAAATGGACATGCTTATTAGCTTATTCTTCAAATAATGAAAACCACATGCTCAGACTGTTATTGACTCACACAGCTTAGATCATACAGTGAGTGAGTGATCAACTGGAATCTGGACCCAGGTGCGTCTAACCCTCAAACCCTTACTCTTTTCCAACATTCATTTAATGCTTATTACGTTCTCTAAGATATTTGATATGGACTTAATATGTCACATCTGCAGGAAAGTATTTGTATTTTAATAGAAGGTCTTGCAGGTGAAACTGCATTTGTGTAAGAAATTCATAGGTAGGTGGGGGACATAATTTTACTCAGGAAAAACTTTGAGTCTTCAAAATGACACTGTATGTTAAATCCATTAGACACGGACACACAAATGTGAAAGGCGGATTCTCTTAGTTGGTGGACCACATGAGGAAAAGAACATCACAAGGAAGTAAAATATTGCACAAATAAACTTCTGGTGGTATAAAGAGTGTACGTAACTCTTGAAAAAAATTTGAAATCAGTGAAGAGAATTCCTGTGAGGATCTATTTTGTACACTTGCTGATATCAGAATCATAAAGTGAAGCTTCAGTCTTGATGCATCCTTGTGTGAAAACCTTACCTGGCTCTGTCTTGCAGAAATCTGGTCTTCCCACTATGTCCTGAATTTCATTTTGTCTCACCTGTGTTCCTCTCTTAGCGAGGACCTCGCCATCCTTTCTCTTCAAATGTTGAAATGTTGTGAGTGTCCACTTATGCCTCCAGGATGTCTTGGCTGGTCTTTCCTTCATGCAAGTGACCTGACCCACATTTGAACTTTGCTGTTGGTAGTGTTGATGTTTGCCTCGTGATCCTTCTTTTGATTTGCCTTGTATTAATTACTTTCAGGACTTGTCTTATTTTACCTCCTAAACTGTAAGTTTCTTGAGGGTTTTTCTCATCTCTTTTTATTCTTTGTAGCATTTGGCACAGTGCTTCACAAGTTGGATTAATGAATGTCAGTAGATAATGCTTAAATGAAACCCAGTTAAATAAAAGCCAAAGTAAAATGTGCAGTGAGAACAGCCAGGCCTCAGACTTTCTCTGATTCAGGGAGAAACTGCTTCCCAGAAAGGGAAGGAGTTGGAGGAAAGAGGCAGGTAGGAGAGGAAGGCTCCTCTGTGATTTGGCACTGATAGGAAATTTACTCTGGAAAATTGGCATGTCTTCAGAAACCAGCTTCCCCTTTCTCATGAGGGAGAATATTTCCTCATCAGGCAAGAGCTTATACAAATCAGTGGGCAAATCTCACACCCCCCTAGAGCCATAACCGCTATTGATGACAGCACATGTGGTTCCTTAGTAACAATTATGGTATCACTAATAGAGGATTATTATGATTTCAGGTGTGAAAACAACTGGAACAAAGGATTCAAGTCAGAAACAAAAGGGAGAGATGTAGTAAATTTAGAGCTGGAACAGAGTTCTTTCCAAACAGACATTTTTGCAGAAAGTTTCCTATGAAGTGACAGGGAGTGCATCCTACAGTTAAAGCTTTTCCCACGGAGAGAGAGCTGAGGCCATCGGTTCTTCCAGATTGCGTTTTTCCCAGCCACAAACCCATATTTATTTCTTCCAGAACCTTTACTAATCCTCTTCCTCCTGCTCTCACCCCCAGTGGGTGCATGCTTGGGCATGTAAACACACACTTTTCTTTCCCATTCAGGATTGGGAATGATATATGTCATCAAAGAGAATGATCTCCATCCTGATTCATTGGACTCTCTGTGAGGACCCACATCACGGCAGGCAGTGGGTGGCAGAGAGGGTGGTAGTGTGGCTCACTGCACAGTCAGTCAGAATTATATCCATTTTGTGGTTGGTAAAACTGAGAGCTGAAGCCTACAGTTTGGCTTTCTCAGCATCACAGGGTTGGGAACTAGAGGGCCCCAGACTTTCTGGTCTTTAGATCTAATGGGCTAATTGTTGTTATTAGTGTGTGTTTGTTCTTACACTACACTTTATAGCTGTAATGCTGTAAAGGACATTGTTGTTTGCTTTTCTGGTGTCCATTCCCACTTGCTCTTTCCAACCTTGATTTTTTTTTCCTAGCAGCTCATGAGATTCAGAAACCTGATCCCATTTCCAACTCCAGAAAGCAGGAAATAGGCAAGTGCAGGTGGGCTTGGGGAGAATGGTGGTTTCCTTCATTCTGTTGTTATTCTCCATTCGTGTACCATCTTTCTTTTTCTCCCTTTCCTTTCTTCATTTATTTTTGCCTTCTTTCTTGTATGTTCAAAGTAACATCAAGAATATCCCTGAAGGTTAAGGAAGTTACAAAAGACGTCTCCATGTGAGTGGGAGAGTGTGAATTACAAGTGCATAGAGAAGGAAGTCAGATGTTGACTTGAAAGTTAGGGGGGCAGTTGACTTGCCAGCCTTTTAGCATCAGTTGAAACTCCCTTCTCTGCTCTTCCTGATCCATGAGTGACGTGTAGTCAAAAGTTTCCCAGGCCCCAGAAGTGAAAATGACAAATCAGTGGATAAGAGTGATAGGAAGAAAAGTACAAGATTTCATTAGACAAAGTAGAATGAAACACTTTGAAAAATGAAAAATGGCAGAATATTGACAATTGGATGACACAAAGGGCATCGGCACTTGGATTGCTGCTGAACAGCATGCGTTTTAGGATGAAACCCTCAAAAGTCTATGAATACTCTCTAAGGTGAGGCAGCAACTCTTTACTCCAAGTTATACAAAATTCTTGCTATAGAGTCTGATGGAGTGGTTAACTACCAAACTTCACTGAGTATATCCTTATTGAGGATCAACTAGCAGATACTTGATCAGGCATCATGAGCACTGGATGGGGGCAGAAAATTTAAAAATAATATGAGATGTATAATAGAGTGTACAGTTCAGAAATAAGACTTGAGTATCAATAAGCTTTGAAGCCAGCAAACCTGAGCTGAATCTCTGCTCTGCCAGTCTTGTCTGGGTCTAGTTTTATACTGATTAAAAATGAACCAACAGACTGGGGCTGGCCTGGTGTCGTAGTGGTTAAGTTTGCGTGCTCTGCTTCGGTGGCCCAGGGTTCGCAGGTTTGGATCCCGGGCATGGACCTGCGCAGTGCTCATTAAGCCATGCTGTGGCGGTGTCCCATATACAAAATAGAGGAGGATGGGCACAGATGTTAGCTCAGGGTCAATCTTCCTCGCCGAAAAAAAAAAAAAAAAAAAGAACAACAAACTGTTTTACTTCTTTCCCAAAACCAGTGAGAAGCCACCTGGATAGCATATCACTCCGACTTGTTCTGGGAATATAGTATATATTTGCCAATTCTGTTGAGCAATAACCTTACTCCCAACCCTGCTGCATCCTACGGTGGGGAAACTGGGATCCTCAAATCTTTTTGGGTACCTGAGATTTCTTATTCCCCTTATAAAGGTCCTGGAGCTATTTACCTAAAACAACCATGCCCTATACTCTTGCTACCTCTGTTTTTTTTTCCTGCTTTATTCCCAACAGTCATCTGGAGATAAACATACCGAAGAATTGAACCAGATGATTTCTAACGTTGTTGAATACTTAAAATTAGTGATGAACTAACCGTTACAGAGGGAGATTTCAAAAAATTAAAATATGTGGCTCATAATCACAGTGAGTTAAAAAGCTAGTTAAAGATTCGAAATGGATGCACCTGATGGAACAGCAGACAGTACCTCTGTTGTACGGGAAGTATTGTAACTAACCTCTCATTTGGTCATTCTTTCATTCAAGCGTTCCTTTGACTGAGATGGGTAAGGCTGATTGCCCTATGACTTCAGATTGGGCTCCTGTATGTTCTGGCTTTGATTGTTAGAGGTTCAGAAATGTATTTTTATCATTTTTCTTTAGAAAAGCAGGCATTTGACTATTAGCCAGTCTAGCCAAAAACTAATGAACCATAATGTCAAAATGATTACTTTTAGTGGAATAAATTCTAGGCAGAATAACTGAACTCAATATGTTCTTATGAGGAGTTGGACTGCTTTTTTAAAATAACAGCTTTATTGAAATACAATTTACATATCATAAAATTCACCATTTTAAAGTGTACACTTCAGTAGATTTTAGTATATTCACAGAGTTGGGCAATCATCCATGCTATCTATTTTGGGGACATTTTAATCATCCCCAAAGAAACCCTGGCCCCATTAGTAGTCACTCTCCATCTCCCTGTTCCCTGCAGCCCTTGACAACCACTGATCTACTTTCTGTTTATGTATTTGCCTATTCTGGATATTTGGAATAAATAGAATCATATAGCATATGGTCTTTTGTGGCTTTCTTGCTTTCACTTGGCATAATAGTTCCAAAGTTTATCCATGTTGTAACATTTATCAGACCTTTCTTCCTTTTAATTGTCACATAATGTTCCATTGAATGGATATACTACATATATGTACATACATACGTATTATTTGTTTGGCTATAACAAATAATGCTACTGTAAAAGGTTTTGGGTAGACGTATGTTTTCATTTCTTTTGGGTTTAAACCTAGGAGTGAACTTGCTGGATCTCTATGTTTAATATTTTGTAGAACTGCCAAACTGTTTACTAAAGTGCTGCACCATTTTATAATCCCACTAGCAGTGAATGAGGGTTCAAATTCCTCCACATCCTTGGATATCTAGGTATCTTTCTATCTAGATATCTATATATCTCATATTGGATCTATTTCTCTGGAGAACCCTGACTGATAGACAGATTAACACTGGCCACATAGAATAAGTTGGAAAGTGTTTCTTACCCTTCTAGTTTTTGCAACAGGTTCTAAAGGATTGGTGTTAATTCTTCTTTAAAGGTTTGGTAGATTTCACCTATGAAGCCATCTGGGCCCGGGGGTTTTCTTTGTGAGAAGTTTTTAAATTACTAATTCAGTCTCTTTACTTGTTACAGATCTATTTATATTTTCTATTTTTTCTTGAGTCAGTTTTAGTAGTTTGTTTCTTTCTAGGAATTTTTCTGTTTTATCTAGGTTATCTAATTAGTTGGCATAGGGTTATTTATAGTATCCCCTATGTTTCTGTAGGTCGGTAGTGATGTCCTTCTTTTATTCCTGCCTTTAGCAATTTCCTGCTTTTTTCTTGGTCAGCCTAGCTAAGAGATTTTCAGTTTTATTAATCTTTTCAAAAAATCAACTTTTAATTTTGCAAGTTTTCCCTGTTTGACTATTCCCTATTTCATTTATTTCTGCTCTAAACTTTATTATTTCCTTCCTTCTGTTTGCTTTGGGTTTAGTTTTTTCTTTTTCTAATTTCTTAAGGTTTTTTGTTCTTTTATTCCTTTCATTACTGCCTTCTTTCATGCTAAATATACATTTCTTAGTGTACTATTTGAACTACTTCCCCTTTTAGTTATATATTTTTCAGTTATTTTCTTAGTGGTTGCTCTGGGGATTACTTTTGACATATTTTCTTAAAAAATCTAGTTCAGATTAATACCAACTCAATTTCAATAGTATACACAACTTTGCTCATATATATCTCTATTCTGTCCCTCCTTCTTTGTGCTGTTATTGTCGTACAGATCACCTCTTTATACATTATAACCACATTAACAACATCTTAAAATTATTGGTTTATGCAGTTGCCATTTAAATCTGATAGAAGAAAAGAGTTACGAACAAAAATATATTAATACTGTCTTTTATATTTACCCATGTGGTTACTTTCACTCGTGGTCCTTATTTCTTCCTGGGTATTCAAGTTACTGTATAACATCCTTTCATTTTAGCCAGAAGGACTCCCTTAGTATTTCTTGGAGAGCAGGTCTGCTTCTGATGGATTCTCTCAGTGTTTGGTTATCTGGCAATGTCTTAATTTCTCCTGCAATTTGAAGGATACTTCTGCTGGATTTGGTATTCTTGCTAACAGTCTTTTTCTTTCAGCTCTTTTAATAATATATCATCCTATTGGATTATGGCTTCTATGTTTTCTGATGAGAAGTCAGCTGCTAATGTTATTGAGGATTGCTTGCGTGTGATGAATCATTTTTCTTTTGCTGCTCTCAAGATTCTGTTTGTTTTTTACTTTTGACAGTTTCACTATGAGTATCTAGATGTAGATCTCTGGGTTTATCTGACTTGGCATTCATTGAGCTTCTTGAATGTGTAGATTAATACTTTCCACCATTTGGGAAGTTCTCAGCCATTATTTCTTCAACTAGTCTCTCTACCATTCCCTCTCCTCTCCTTCTCAGATTCCCATTTTGCATCTGTTGATATGCTGCTCATGTCCCACAGTTCTCTGAGACTTGATTTTTCTTTATTATTTTCTCTTTCTGTTTCTAAACTGTGTAATCTCAATTGACCTTTCTTCAAATTTGTTAATTCTTTCTTCTGCTTGTTCAGTTGTGCTGTTGATCCCCTCCAGTGAATTTTTCAATTATATTGTTGTATATTTGAACTCTAGAGTTTCTAGTTGACTCTTTTTTATAATTTCTATTTCTTTGTTGATATTGTCTAATTGGTGAGACATGTTTTTCATATTTTCCTTTAATTCTTTAAGCAAGATTTCCTTTAGTTCATTGAACATTTAAAACTTTGTGTAGTAAGTCCAACATCTGGTCTTTCTCAGGGACAATTTCTATTGACTGATTTTTTTTTTTCTGATTATGGGCCATATTTTTCTACTTCATTATGTGTCTCATTTTTTTGGTTGCTGAAAACTGGACTTTTAAAATAGTATAATGGGGCATCTCTGGAAATCAAATTTCTTCCCTCCTGCCCCAAGGTTTGTTGTTGTTGCTTGTAGTAGTAGTTGTTATCAGTGCTGTTTGTTTTTTTAGTGACTTTATTAATTTTTTGTATGCAGCATCTGAAGTGTCTGCTTGGTTAGCTTAGTGGTTAGCTAATGATTAGACAGATGTTTCCATAAATTCCTTCAACTAATCTCCCACCTCTTTGCTGTGTGTATATGTGTGTGAGTTGGATATGCCTTCAATGCTCTGGCAGTTTATAACTCTGCCTTAGCCTTCACCTCCTGCTTGGTCAGCTATAAGTGAGAGATTAGGGCCTTCTCAGGTCTTCCCTGAGAATGTGTACAGCCCTGCACATATGCATGGCTTTCTCAATTCCCAGGAATATGTCAGAGCTTTCCAAAACCCCCTCTGGACATCTCATTCTCCAGATTTTTATTTTAAATTTTTTGGTCAGCTTCTCATTTGCCTTAACTGATATCACCACCTCAGGCAGCTGTGATGTTAAACAATTCCTGATTCTTTAGGGAAAACACCCTGAGGACAGGGATTTCCTCACTCAATAATATCTGAGTTAGGTCAAATAAAGATAAGTCCTATGAATGGGACTATCCCAGGGAGCTGCCAGACAATAGTGATAATTCTCTGCGGATAGGGCTTGTCGGGGAGCTCCAGACCTATTCTGCTCTCCTCAATAGCTGGTAAGCCACTGGTTTTCACAGCTACCATGTTTCTAAGGCTGGTGGTTTTCAAGGCTACTGCAGAGCTGGGGAGAGGGTTATGGGAATAGGACAAGTTTTAATGCCACAGAGCTTATTATTTTGGAGAATCAGCCATTTTTCTTGCAATCCTTTGGTTAATTTCCAGTGTTCTGAAAATGTTGATTTTGACCATTTTTGCTGCTGCTCTCATTGCTTTTATGGAGCACCGTTCTGGAAGTATTTTTTCTTCCTGGGTGATTTTAGTATCAGGACTGCTTTTGAGATACAAGTTTCAAACCAGAAAGTTGTTTGGTGAGTAAAGAATCAGAAAAGTAGAAATGGGTGTACCAAAAGGATACAGCTGGGTGATTAAGTCTGGTGCTTGTTTCTACTCGAGGGAGATTGATATTTACGTCTCTAGGGGAATGTTGTACCTCATCTTTCTGTGTAGAAGAGCCACCACAAGATAGTTCCCTTGAGCCTTGAGATCATCAAAGAGGGGGAGGGGCATTTGCTGCTGCTAATGAAGTATGAGTGGAAGTCTCAGCTTGGAACCCTAGTAAAGCCAGCAGAACAGAATTGTGGCAGTGGGGCTTTGAGATTGACTGGTTGATAGTGAGCTGTTGACTGGGAACCTTGAGATATGCTTGCAGTTTACTTGCTATGTGAAGTGTAGCTTAGGAACCACAGCATCAGGAACCACCTGAGAGCTTGCTAGAAATGTAGAATCTCAGATCCCACTCCAGACTTACTGAATCAGAATCTGCATTTTAACAAGGTAATTTATATGCACATTAAAGTTTGAGAAGTACATGCCTATAGCACATTCACATTTTATGTGGTTGTCCTGGGAAGATTCCTGCAATTGGCTAGCCTAATCTATTTCATGTTGATTTTTATCAACTTAATCTCAGATGTATATTATCTGCTTCCCTAAAATTTCAGAGAATATCAATCTTTGTACAGTCTTGTCCTTCTTGTAGTTCTTTATGGTAAAGATAAAGAGTTGAACTTCAAAAGTATCAGAGAAGGAGAAAGTCTGTGTCAGCTGGAGTGGTCCAGAAAGGCATTATTTGAGTTGTGCTTTGAGGACAGGAAGGGGAAGAGGTGAGTACACATCAGGTAGATGAAAGAATATGGGCCACACTGCAGATATGCAGTAGATCTCCTAACTGTAAAATTTTTGAGGACATAATTATGTCTTGCTCATATATGTATCCTCAGTGACTGGCGTAGAGTAGGTGCTCAATAAATTCTTTATGAACTGAACAGCAGGAAGATTAGCTTAACTGGAGATGAGGATTTATATAAGAATTATGGGAATTGATACAGATTGCTTAGGATATGACTAGATGATGGGAAACTTGAAAGCTTGGTAGGAGTTTGTATTTAAATTCATTGGATAATATTCAGTAAGGCATGTGGGGATGGGAGGAGGCTTATTTGGGGTTGTTATTAGGAAAATGATGAACGAATTAAATAATCATGTTCAAACTCCAGAAAATAAAGCCCTCCAAAATCTTGTTGGCTCTTCCAGCTATGCAGATGTTTGACTGAGAATGTATTATAGGAATCACACATAAAGGAGAAAGAAAGTTGGAGAAATATGATAGACAGCAGGAGCACATTTCAATTTTTTGTACATTGTAAGTTATTAAGCAGGAGAATGACATGGAAAAAATGTTATTTGAAAGTGATTAAAATTCAGCAAAATGCTAGGTGGATTGGAAGGGGAACAGAAATGAGTCAAGTAGACCAACTAGGGGTTGTTTTCATGATCTAGGGATGAAGGCAGGTGGACATAGACCCAGGTAGTGGCAAGACGGAGGACAGTTGCTGCTGGAAATTCCTGGTGTTATAAAGAAGAGAAATCTTACCAAACAGTTTGGGTCTTACGTTAAAGAGAAAGAAGAAAGGAGAAAAGACAGAAACCATCTGATGCAATAGTAGTAATAATAACAACAACTATTCTTTACCATCCTCATAAGGCAATGGTGAGGATCAAATGAGCTGATTCTTATAAGTTTCCTAGGAAAATGCCTGGTACATGGTAAGCACTCAATAAATGTTAGCTATTAGCGATTGTTTCTTGGAATGAAAGACCTTCTGGTGCTGTTAAGTAGCACTTCTGTTCCTCAAAATCAGTACCCAACTCAGTGCTTATTTGTAATAGATGCTTAATAAATTTTTGATGAGTGGATGAATGGGAAATAAAATACCTCTCAATGTAGCAAGTAAATATATTGATTCTAGGTAGAATCACTTTTTACTGTTGATTTCTATTATAAATATATTGTCCCTTTGGAGGATTGGGGGAAAGTGGTTATTGATCTCTCATCTTCTGTTCTCCAAACTAACTTTCTCTCTCCTTCTCTTCCTCTATCTGTTTTTCCGCTGTCATCCTAATTGGATGACATGATTCCTGGAAGCCAGCTCTCCCTGTCTGTCTGTGTCTTATAGCAGATGCTCTGTAAATATTTGTGTTTCTGGGTAAACCAATGTGTTCTAGACCTGTGGCTCATGACTAAAAGCAGTGCTATCAGTGAGAAAGATACCCTCTTTTCTCTGCCATATTTAATCCAGTCATTTTAAATAGTTCACCCTCTGAATGATCACTCAAATGTTTGGTACAACCAATTTAGTGAGTTGTGGATAAACTGCTTTACTTCATGAGGCTGAAATATATCAAAATGCACATTTCTGCATGAGCCTAAATCTCTAGAAATTTCATGATTATTTGACAGAATAGTTGAAGCTAGGAGAAAGGATTGAGTAGTTCTTGTTTCACTGTATGTTTCCACCCACCACTAAAATCACCCACCACTAAAATAAAATATTCCGGAGAATATTTTTCTCTAGAGAGCAAAAGTCAGGAACCTTTTCTATCTCTATCACCATGTGACAGCAAATTGGAGAGTGGAATTAAAAGAGAGAGTTATCTAGCATCTCTTTCCAAGCTAAAAGTTCTTTTCATCAGCAGAGAATCTCTGTGATAGAAAAGAGAAGTGTCCACACATGGTACTGGCTGATTTTCATGCTTAAGGGATCTTACAGGGTCTTCTAACTGTTAAGGGGCTTTCCAAGTTTCACTTGGAAAAGTCTGTAGAAACCTGAAGTCCAGCTCTTCTGATCTCTGCGGGTCCTTCTATTTTGAGTTGGCTTGCCTTTTGCCGTTCAACAAGGCTTTTCTTTAGTGCCTAATAGTAATGAGTGTTTTGGAAGAGATTTGCTACAAAGATTTTGAACAGGGGTGGAGAATCTTTCTATATCAGGGCCACTGACTCACCAAAAAGATTAATCAGGCACACTTAAAAAAGAGCAACCTAATTTGGGTCATTTGAGAAGGAATGTGAAAACATTAAATAAATACACTTCTAGCTCATATCATGGCCAATTGAGGAAGGTGAGGGAGGAGACGCAAGGGAAGAAATACAACGGATTAGCAGAAGGAAAGAAAGAAAAACATGCACTCAGAGGTAGACAGATACACATAGAAACAGAGCAGGATAGAGAGAGAGGGGGAGGTTTGCGAGTTCGGAGACGAGAGTTACTGAGGTGAGGTGCTTGTCACATGCTGTTGCTCACTTGGACTGGTTTCTGTGCTAATGAGTTGTTTAAGCGTTGCTCATAGCTCTTCCACAGCAGTTTGCCAGAAGGAAAAAATGATTCTTTGAACTATAGCAACATTGACCCAAGTGATGTCTCCCTGAGAGAGCAGATAAAATTAAGCCAAGGGCTGGAGGTTTGCCTGTTTCCTTAAAGGGAATGCAGCTAACATTAATTGAATCCTTACTCTATAGCATGTGTTCTCTATAGATTATCTAATTTAATCCTCAACAAATCCAGCAACCGGCACTGTTATGCCCATTTCACAGATGATGAAATAGTCATTCAGTGATTTGCCAGGTAACACAGCTAGTTAGTGGAGAAGCCGAGATTCATGCACCATCCATCCCCAGAGTCCTGCACTTTCTATTTCACCAGCTGCATCCAAATCTCTTTCTAGAACTTAAAGGAACTTCAGAAAATCATCCAAGTTTGCAAATTGGCTGAAATGGCTCCAGGCTTCAGACTGATAATAATTTGCTTTATTGAATAGAGATGCGTCACTGGGCCCCATGCCAGCCAGCCGGGCTTCTTCCCCATTTAAAGTAGAACAGCATCCAGTTGGTTGCAGGGAGCATTCTACCTACTCTTCTCTGACAGATGGTTTTCTATTTGGCTTTTGAAATTCTTATAGAAGGGAAGCTCACAGTTTCTCACAGAAGCTTATTGCAGTCATTTCCAGAGTCGGTCTTAGGATCATGAATACAGCTCTCCTACTTTGAGTGCTGCGTACTGTTGTGTGCCTGCCTTTCCTGCTGGGCTCAAGATGGTGGTACAGTGTTTCCTGTGATACATAGAAACTGTGAGTTTACAGGGAATGCTAATGAATAACAAGTCAGCAAATCATGGCCCGTGGGCCAGACCTGGCTGGGCTGTTTTTGTGAATAAAGTTTATTGGAATGTGATGTGCTTATTCATATATGTATTATTTATGGCTACTTTTGTGCTTCAACAGCAGAGTTTAGTGGTTATGACAGAGACTGTATGACATGCAAAGCCTAAAATAATTATCTGACCCTTTACAGAACAGATTCGTGACCCCTGCTATAGATGAACAAGTCAGCTAGAGAATTTTTGAAGGGAAAGGGAACATGGATGTAGCAAAGCAACGGTGTTACCCAGCCACTAGCACTATGAGGGTCTGCTATAGATAATATTTTCCAAATGCCCCTTGTTGTGTTTGGGGGATTCCAAAAGGGAAAATTCTTTTGGTTATGTGTGTGTGTGTGTGTGTGTGTGTGTGTCTGTTTGCTGAGGAAGATTAGCCCCGAGCTAACATCTGTGCCAGTCTTCCTCTACTTTACATGTGGGACACCACTACAGCATGGCTGGTGAGTGGAGTAGGTCCTTGCCTGGGATCCTAACCCACAAACCCAGGCTGCTGAAGCAGAGCATGCAGAACTTGAACCACTTGGTCATGGGGCCTGGCCCTCTTGGTTCTATGTTGAAAGAGCTCCTCAGAATAGATATTGAGAGTTCCTGGTGGGAATGTTGCTTGTGCATCAAAATACAGACGTGTGCTTCTCTGTTCTCACTGTGGTTCTTGTCCAGGCAAGTTTGGAAATTGTGACTCCTTGAAACCATGCAGGCAGCCAAGAATTCCAGCTTATGTTTTGTGATTTTTTTTTCTCCTTCGTTTAAAAATAAACTTTGTAGAATCTTTTTTTCATGGCTCTCTAAATATTCTGTTTTGAAACATTTAATTACCCAGGTTATTTATATGCAAAGGTCTGATAATGTTTCTATGGAAGTCTGTTATTTATTTCTTTTGCTAAATTTTATCTTATATTAGGGGAAGGGCTGAGGTTGGTTACCATGGCAACATTCTCAAAACTGCAACAATCTTATTACGGATGCTAAAACTATAGTCATTCTGGTGGGAGGGCAGCATGGGTAGTGGGTGGTAGTCTTTTATTTTTATTTTATTTTTTTAAAGAAAATCTGTCCCCATTCCAACCCTTTTGCATTCATTTATTTTAAGCTTCGCAACATAGGGAACCGGAATGAGAAATGAAAAGAAAAAAAGGGTGTCCTGTCTCTCTCCATTAAATTTCTGTAGTCTTCATCTGCTCCGTTTGTAGGGATATGCTGCTTTCTATCTGATTTTTTATTCATTTATGCATCCATTTATTCACCAAACTTACATTGAGGCCTACTCTGTGTTAGAGATAAATAAGATAGAATCTTTGTTTTCATTTCTCCTTTTAAATTACAAATTCCTTGAAGTCATTAATTCACGTCACTTTAATTCAGTTAAACAAATATTTATGAGCACTTGCTCTATACCAGGCATCATGCTGGCATACAAAAAAAAGGGAGGGGGGCTTTTGTCGAAGAACATTGTTTTGTTTTGTTGAGTGGCACAGGGAAGGGCAAAATACTTAAGCACAGAGATGACTAAAATAAAATTTGATAAATGCTAACACAGAGGTATGTAACCTGCTTAACTCTCCAGCCTGGAGAGCCTAGAAAAGATTTTGCAGGGGAGGTGACATTTGGGCTGATTTGAAGACAAATAGGCATTTTCCAGTTAGGGCCCTACAGGTGGGTAGGGCATTCCAAGCGACTCTGGACCAGCAAGAACAGAAGTATGGTAATGAGGGAGCCCTTGGCTATGTGCAGGAGATCTTTAAAAACATGCAGACAGGTGGTGGTCGAACAGAGTGGAGACATAGGCTAGACCCATCAAGAGAAGTTATGTTTGGGAGGTTGGATTTTGGAGACTGAGAGCTATTGAAAAGTTCAGACAAGGAAGTGACGCGAGTGTTCTGGTTTAGAAAGATCTTTCTGTTGGTGGCACGCGGGATGGGTAGATATTGAAGGGAAAGGAGAAGGTTGGATTGAGAAGGATGTGGAGATTTGTAAAAGATGACAAGGTTCATATTGGGACATAGTGAGTTTAAGATGAGCCCCACCAAGCTGGACTGTCTAGTACGCTGTTGGAAATACCGGTCCAGGAGTGAAGGAGATAGGTCAGTGGGAATCAGGGATCTGGGCTTCATCAGAGAAGGCTTGTGGGGAGGGGAAGCAGCCAGAAGAGGAGCTGCTCATCATCATAGTCCCACAGTGCCTAACTTGATGTCTCACTTTTAGTAAAAGATTAATGATTAAAAAAAAAAGATTCTGAAGCATTGATGTGACCAAAGGAACTAGAGCCATTAGACAGATTCAAGATGCACTGTAATGATTAAAATGTAACACTTGGGGTTACTGAACTCAGCTCATGGGATATAATCATAAAACAGCCTTGCTTTTGCCTTCCATTCATTCTTTAAACCTGCGTGGTGGGGCGTGTCCTTCCCAGGCTCTGCTGGTCACTCTTCGGTAATAAAAAAAACCTTTCAGTTGCAAAACACCATACTAATTCAATAACTAAAACTTCCAGAGAGATCTATAATAATAAAAACTCTGGACTTGATTTAGCATTGAGGCTTCTTCCCTGCCCTAACTTGGGCCTGCCACAGCCCTGCGGTCAGGCAAGAGGAGAGTGGTCAGCTGCTTCTCTCTTTCTCCACGGTTCTCTTTCCCCCTTCTCTCCTATTTGCTGGTCTCAGTTGCAGACCCCTCTAAAGCTGAAGTTGGGTTGGGAGAGAGGAAAAGGGAGGAAACAGTTAAGTTCTTACTTGACTAGTAATGAATTGTTTTTCTAGCGTCAGTGCTCTGAATTTAACAGATGTTTAAGCTGACTTCTCTTTGGAGTTCTTTTGTGGAACCTTTGCAGACACCCCTCCCTCATTGCTCCTCGGCAAATCTCATATTTGCAGTTCCCTGAGACAAGGGCAATGCATTGCTCTCCTGGCTGTACTGTTCTCAACGCTTAGGCTTCTGGTAACACCTCCAGCTACTCCCTGCTATGGTCTTTTGGATGGTATCTAAGCCGATCCCAAGATGGCTGTCTCTACCACATCCCACACCTTGTCCCATGGGAGACTCTCAAGCATCCTTTGCTTCTGCAAACTCTGGTTGTGAAGCCACCTCTCCTAGATCCACCATCAAAGCAGCCAGCAAGCCCATCTCTACTTCTAGATTTCAGGTGTGAATCAGACACAAATCTGCTTGTCTCCTAATCTGCATGAACTGCTGAGGACAGATGTTTGTCTGCCTCTTAAAGCCCCTCTCTCTTGACTTGAGATGAAGAGGCAAGCACTCTTAACTACTGTCCTCCTTGGTTGGAAGGATGTGGACTCTGAACACATCAACAGCGCCCTTGAAAAATCCCTCCCAAAGTGTCCAGTTCTTGATCCTTTTATACCCTTGATGTGGTTAAGGAATTAAGAGTTTTATAAACAGTTTATAACCATCTTCTTTGGTAAATTTTGCAAGTGGTCTAGCTCCTCTTTTAAAATGTATTATCTTCTTGTTTCTTGATGCCTCAGAGAGAATATTCATTGAAACATCCTGTTACATATGTGTAATTTCTCTACCCTCATCTCTTTTAAACTTTCCCATCTTGTTGGGGAAGGAATTTTGGAACACAGAAGCAGGATTGGCTGCTTCAGAATGGATTTAGTGAATGACAACAGTGAAACCAGGCAGTTTTTGTGGGTACTGTGTGTATACCTTCTGTATAGATAGGGCACCCTTAGATGAGAAGCTGTGCACCCAATAGGAACTCAGTTTGCAATGATCTCCTCTATGCTAAGGACTCCCAGATCCGTCTGTGTAGCCCAGATCTCTTCCTGAGATGCAGACCCTTATATCTGGCAGCTTACTGGGTTTCTCTGATCAAAATATTACAAACTTAACTCATATCATTCCTCTGAACCCCAGTCCGCATCCTGAATACCCATTCATCTTCATGTGATTTCTCTTTAGTCTTAATAAATGATGCCTAGAAAGTCCACCTAATTGCTCAAATCAGAAATCTGGGAGTCATCTATGGATTCTTAGGCTCTTATGTGCCATGGGTGCCCCCTTCAGCAATCTGTGGATGTCTGTGGATACCTTTCAAAATAATGTTTTTAAGTATAGAGGGCTATTATGGAAACAGATGATATGGAAATACAGTTCTCTTATGGATGACTTGGAATCTGTGAATTGTCCCCTCTCTCTCTCACCTCTCACATTGGTTCAGTATTAGTCACCAGTCACCTCCTGGATAGTAGTCAGACTCATTTCATCCTGTCTAACTTCACTGCTACTTCCTTAATTCAGTCCTTCATCATCTCTCACTTGAATTACTGCAGTTAAATTTTAAAAATAATTTATACTGGAAAATCTCACATATATACAAAATAAACAAAATAGTATAATAAACTGCCATGTAACCGTCACCTAGTTTTGACAGTTATCAACATAATACCTCAACTCACTTTCCACTTCCTAGTTGATGGTGATAATGATGATGATCATGATTTTATAGGATTTTTTTAAAGAAAAATTTATAAACCTTGAAAGGCATAAATATTAGATGTACAATTTGAATACATGAATACACAACCCACCCTTCATGGGGTAAAACCTACACATCTATGAAGATATAGAACATTTCCATCTTCCCAGAAAGTTCCCTCCTCCCTTCCCAGTCCCGTTCCAGTCAAGCTTCCTGCCCCTCAAAGACAAGAAAGATTCTGATTTTTTTCACCTTAGTTTATTTTTGCCTGTTCTAGAATTTAATGTAAATTGAATCATACAGTATGTATTCTTTTGTTCCCAACATCTTTCACTCAGCATGTGTGTGAGATTCATCCGTGTTGTTGCTTACATTGGTTATTCATTCCTTATTATTGCTGAATATTATTCTGTTATATGAATAAACCACAATTTGCTTGTGAATCTCCTATTGATGGACATTTTGGTTGTTTTCGATTTTCGTCTGCTGTCAATAAAGCTACTCTGAACATTCTTGAGGTCTTTTTGTGGGCATGTGTTTTCATGTCTGTTGGATAAGTACCTAGCAGTGGAATATTTGAGGTCAAAGGGTAGGTATATGTTGACTTTTTTAAAAAACTGCTAGGTCTTTTCCAAAAGTACCAGTTCACTTTCCACTAGCAAGGTATGAGAGTTCTAGTTCCACATGCTTACCAACGTCTATGTTGTCAGTCTTTAAATGTGGCCATTTTGATGGGTACATAATGGTATCTCATTGTGGTTTTATTTTGCATTTCCCTGGTGACTAATGATGTAAAGTATTATTTCTCATTGGACGTTCATATATTTTCTTTTATGAAGTGCCTTTCCAAGCTCTTTTTTTTGGCCTATTTTTAATTGTTTTTGTAAAATTTTTTATTAGTGCATTATAGGATTTTAAAAAATTCTAGATATAAATCCCTTATTGTATATGCAGAATCAAAAAAAGCCAAACTCCTAGAAATAGAGAGTAGAATGGTAGTTGCCAGGGGCTAGGGAGTGGGAGAAATGGGAGATGTTGGTCAAAGGGTACAAATTCCCAGCTATAAGATCTAATGCACAACATAGTGACTATAATTAGCAGTACTGTATTATGTACTTGAAAGTTGTTAAGAGAGCACATCTTAAATGTTATCACCACACCCACACATACCCACACACAACGATAATTATGTGAAAGGATGGAGGTGTTAACTTATCATATTGTGGTAATTATTTTGCAATATATATGTGTATCTAATCATCACATTATATACCTTGAACTTAAATAAAAACCAATAATATCTCAATAAAGCTGGGGAAAAAATAAATCCCTTATCAGATATATGTTTGTGAATGTTTTCTCCCAATCTGATACATACCTATTAATTTTCCTATTATTATTTTTAATAAGCAGAAAATTTTAAGTTTTCTTTTATAGTATTGCTTTTTATATCCTGTCTGGGAAATCTTTATCCTATCCCCAGGTCATGAAGATATTCTGCTGTATTTTCTTCTAAAATTTTTATATCTTAGCTTTCATGTTTAGCTCTATGATCCATCTTGAATTAACTTTTGTGCATGGTATAGGACAGGGGTTAAGATTCGTTCTTTTTTTTTATATGGCTGTATGGCTGTTCCAGCATAATTTGTTGAAAAGACTCTCCTTACTTTATTGAATTGCTTTGGTGACTTTGTCAGAAATCAATTGACTATATAATTGTAGATCTATTTCTGGTCTCTCTATTCTGTTCTCTTGATCTATTTGTCTTTATGCCAGTTCCACACTGTAGATTAAAGATAAGCTTTGAAATCATGTAGTGTAAGTTTCCCATCTTCTTTCTTTTTTTAAGATTGTTTTACTATTCTAGGTCCTTTACATTTCCAATTAGATTTTAGAATTAGCGTGTCAATTTTTATTTAAAAAGCGCTGCTGGGTTTATGATGGGGGTTGCATTGACTCAATAGGTTAATTTGCATGTGTAGTTTATTGGTTAGCCAGGGATTTGAGGGGATTTTATTTGCAGATTTTAGGACTCCCTCCCTTTGTGACTTCTTGCTTTCCAAAAATTTTCCCCTAATTTTCTTATGGTTCTACCTCCCTTGAAATCATCTGACTTCTCAGTCAAGTAGGGAAGCTGAGATTTTCTGCAGCCCCAACTATGTGTGGACAGGGAGTACCTTCAGGCAAAAATTTGCAAACTTGCTCATTACATCCATTGCAGTTTGCTTTTTAATGATAATCTTTGCTCTGGTTTTTGCCTGACCTTGGTCACTTTCCAGTGCTTTTGAGTAGTTTTCTTAAAAAAAATTTTGTCCAGATTTTATCATTGTTATCTGTAGAACAGTTGCTAATGATCTAGCTGCACTGCTGTTACCAGAAGACAGAACACCTCCTTCAACTATCTCACAGAGGTTTCCTTCCCTCCTCTTTCATCTCTGCTAACCTGTCTGCCCATGGTCCCCAGAGGGGTCTTTCAAAAATGCAAACCTGAGCAAACTGTTCCCTGATTTAAAGCCCGTCAGTGGCTCCTCATTGCTGTTATTCCTCCTCATTGTTTCCCGTCTTCTTTTTCTAGATTCTTCCATACTTATTCCATGTGCTCTCTGGCTTTATTGAACCATTTAGCATTCCCTAGACACACCCTTCCCTCACAAGTCTCCCCTTCTTTGCAAGTATGATAGTCCCTGCCTGAAATGCCTCCACTTTCTTTGTAGCCTGACTGACTCCTATGGTCCTTCAAAGGTCAGCAGCTCAAAGTGTCAACTCTTAGGGGAAACTGCCCCAAACTGGGTTACTCATGCTTTCTTATTTTCTCATTGTTACTGGTATATTTTAGTACCACAGAGCTTATCAACTTTTCTTTAATTGTTTAATCAGTTGTTTGTTACCTCAACTATTGAGTCTGTGAGCCCCTTGAGAGTAGGGTCTATGTTTTACTCACTTTTGATTGCCCATCACCTAGTATTCTTGTGGAAGGAAAGGAAGGAGGATGGATGGACTTTATAGTCAAGTTATGATTGCATTGTAAATTGTAGGTATCTGACCATCCCCAAATATTTTCCCTGAGTCCTCTTGCTCATGGTCCTGAATATTTAAATGCCAATATGAAATTAACTAGATAAAGTTAGACTACAGAAATGCCTCGGTTTTCCAGAGCAAAATCTTCCAGGAGCCTCAGAAAATGTACCAACTCAAGATTTAAATATAGATGTGTATATATACACGCAAATATACACATACAGTGACACAAATATTTCACCTATTGACATGTGATTTAAAGTTTTTTTGGGCACAAAGGAAAAGGCTGATTATGATTTCAAAAATTAAGCAGCTCTTAAAGCTTTAATCTACATGGCCAGCACAGGGGAACATTGAGGGAAGCTAGACCATAGCTGTCACTGTTGTGGGACAGAGGGACCAAAATCCTTTCCCATTTATTTGGACGTGTCAACCTTTTTTTCCCATAGCTGTCACTGTTGTGGGACAGAGGGACCAAAATCCTTTCCCATTTATTTGGACATGTCAACCTTTTTTTGTGTGTGTCTGATTCACACCTGAAATGTAGAAGTAGGGACGGGTTTGCTTGCTGCTTTGATGGTAGATCTCGGAGAGGTGGCTGCACAACCAGAGGTTGCATAAGCAAAGGTTGCTTGAGTGTCTCCCATGGAACAAAGTGACACCTACATGAATTATGAAATTCATCATCACAGGGTTAGGGGTTAGGGTTTTTCTTTTTTTTTTTTTTTGACTGCCACGTAATCTTATAGGTGGTACTTACTTTTACGTGGATTCTTTCTTGTTAGAATCCCAATTTTAAAATACTGTTCCCATGTTCATCTTGTTGGTAAGTAAACAATGCCTTTTCCACTTAAAAACATTTTTTTATGATGCCACAGTCTTTTGTATTACCATCTTGCACATTAACTAACTTGAAGCATTCTCCCATTATATGTCAATTTTATCTCAATAAAGCTGGAAGAAAAAAGTTCTCCCAGTTTTTCAAAGTTGTTTCCTTGCAATTAATTGTTATCTTATTATTCCCCCTTTTCTCTTGTATTTTTCCCTTCTTTTTCACTTAGATTAATCTGTGAAACATTGTCTTCCTATGTTCATTTCACTTTTCTTTCAAGCTTCCCATAGTACACCTGGTCTCCCTAAATGCCTCTCTTTTCTCACAAAGGCCTCTCCTTTCATCATTCTTTAAGACGCTGATAATCCACTTCCTCCATTAAGTTCCCCTGGACTAATCATAGATAGTTGATTGCATGTTTGTATGTGTGTATTTGGGCATGTACTCTTTTTTTTTAGCATTTAATTACAAAAATAATAAATGCATTATTCATATAGAATAGGTAATATAGAATAAAAATGAAAGTTTCTCATTTGAATACACCTCTTCTCCCACCCCTAGAGGAAACCACACTTAACCATTTGTTGTGTCATGTACCCTTCCGTAGTTTTTTCTAAGCATCTATGAATGCACACACATGCTTATTACATATAGCAAGATGGTAATGAAAATATTTGCCCATAAGTATGGTAATATAAATAAACATATAATTCAGCACTTAAAAATATATTCTATTCTTTAAGTAAACTAAACTATATATAATTGCCTACCAAGTGATATAAGTTAGAGGGCAAATCATTCATCAAATCATTCCAATAATTCCAAAGCATTGTTGATTTCTAGTTGGTATTGTGCAGCTGTCTCCTGCTAAGTGATGGTCCTGTATGAACCATGATTTGAAACAGGGCAACACATTAATCTATTCCACGATTCCCTCATTGCGTTGATAAGCGTCGGATCCCTGAGCCCAGGGCTTTGTTACAGCCAGGAGGTGGCTGGCCATGCACCTGAGTGCATGGACATGGGGAGCTGGTGCCTTGGCCCCCAAAGAAGTGCCACCCTGGAAGCTGGCTGCTCCACCGTCCCATCAATGCTGAGCTCTGGGTACATCTGCACTAGTTCCGCTTCTTGGCCTTGTCAACTGCCTCTGTGGCCCCCACTGAACAGTGTCATTGAGTGACTCAATAAGCCGAGGATTTCTCTTTCTCAGTTGCTATGAAAGTCTTTAAATAGTTTAGCAACTGGTCTGGCTGTACCAGTGTGTAAAATCTGTATATCAACTCTGCATGTATTCCACACACATTAAATTCATTATGTGTGTATAAATTTATTTGTGTGTGTACACACAAACATTTATGCATCCACAAACCTCCAAAGCCAAGGCATAGCCAGGTAGACAAGAAATAGGAACGGCAGAGGTACCTGGGTAGAAAGGGAGGGAGAAGAGGAAAGACTGCAGGTCTGGAGAAGTGTCAGTATTTACCTGTCTGGAATGAGTGTCCGTCTGTCAAGCTTTGAGAAAATTTCTTGAATGTCGTTGTTTCCTCATTGTCCGCCCAAGGGTACTTTGTATTTTTCTGAGCGTTAAAGAGCACGAACTGCTCTGCTTGATCTTTGAACTGGTTCCCCCCCTTATAGAAGAAGAACTAATCCTCAGTGGAACATACATTGTCAGGAGTCAAGGAGTTAAAAACAAAAAAAAACAGAAAGAAGGAAGAGAGCAGTGAGTCAGAGAACTTCTGCCTATGTGTCTGAGTCAGCTTGGTGTGTTAAAAAAAAGCCAGTGCGCGGAGACCCGCCTGGAAAAACTGCTGAATGGAAAGACTTGAGAATAGCTTCTAGACTTTGATGGCAGATGAAGAATATTCATGTCTTTTCAGAGATGGTTAGCAGCCGCTAATAAGGCTCCCGTGATATCACAGAAATCTTGACTCTTGTTTGTCCCATCCCGCCTCCTGTTCATATAGGACCTTAGCACTAAGGGGTCAGGAAGAGGAGAGGAGGGCTGCTCGGAGGAGGGAGTCAGGCAGGGGGAGCTGCTAGTCTGCCTGGTAGGCCATGTTCCCTCCCAAATCAGGTGGTCTTTTTGGAGGAGATGCCATTTGGTAAAGGTGACCTGTGAGCACTCGGCTACTACTAGCAACTCAGACATGTGGGACCGCTGGAAAGAAAAACACCCCTGGACGGGGGGCAGGTTGAGTTCCATTTTATTTTTTATTGTGTGTGTGGGGGGAAGAGCGATGATAAATGTGTTTGTAGCAGACACGTGAACGCACAGCAGAATAACAGATGCAATTTTCTTCTATTCCTGCACATAAAGGTGAACATTTTAATTTTGTTTACAGTAGGGGGAAAATTCATCCAGAGTTGAAGATTTGGTGTAGTGGCAGCTTCTCGTTTCACTCTGTTTTCACAAACGTGTGACTTTCTGGGGAAAATCTCCATTGGACTGACCTATTTCAAGGGCCAGTTTTTTAGATTTTTAAAAAAGCAGTTTGAAAAATGGGAGCTAAAAGTAATTCCTCCTTTTTAAACAGTGAAAAGGTTTTTAATGTGATTTCCATGTTGCTCAAATTATGACCATAATTTCATTTTGATTCGACATTGAATCTGTTGGAGAGCTTCAATACAGCCTACATATAGGCTTCTATCAAATGCTGTGTGGACTTCACTACTTTGTTTTTGTAAAACGTGAAATTTGTCTTTTTTAAAATCGTGATTTCTTTCCCCTCCAATGTTGGGAAATGCTTCTGGTCAGCATGCTGTGTCAGGCTCTCGGTCATTCCTCATCAGTGTGTCTCTAAGGGGTACGTGTTGCAACCGCCCTGATTAAGTGGCAGCTGGAGACACTGGTCCCGGGCCCAGACTCACCAGGCAACTTACTCCCAGACATGTTCCTATTACTAAATCACTGTGTAAAGCAAAATTCATTTGCTTTATAAAGTTTAATGTCTAGGATCCTCTAACTAGAACCTAGTAGTATTTTAAAACATTGGCCCAAATTAGTCAGCCAGGAAATATTATAAGGGACCCAGTTAAGAAAGTAAGTTTGTTTAAGTGACTGAAAAAAGTCCAGTAAAGTCTGATGGAGGCAGACTTGCTTATTTATAAACCTTGGAGGTATTACCATACATAATGTCTATGCATTTAGATAGATGATTTTTCTCACCTTCTGGACAGCAACCTTGTTGTGTTGGAAATAACATGGATTTAGAGTCAGACAGTCTTGGATTTGAGTCACTTTGTGACTTCTGTGGCCTTCGGCAGGTTATATAGCCTCTGGAAGCCTCAAGTTCCTCATCTATAAAATGAAAATAATGCCTACGGGGTAGTATTGAAGTGAGAGTTAATTCAAATTAACTTTGTAAAACCTCAGCCCATATTAAGCATTTAGAAAACATCAGTTTCTCCATTGTTCTTGTTCCTTGGTTGTCATTATTTGTTTATTTTTCTTCCTCAGCCTTGGGTTTCTCCTCCAGTTTAGGTAGAAGGTGATCTTCTTGCTGTAACTAAATCTGGATTCTGCCAACAGAATTTTTCTGAGCTGGTCTCTTGTCTTGTCTTCACAAATGGCCGCCCATTCAGCCAGCTCCCTGATCAATATCTTCTTTCTCAGTTCCTGTGCGGTCTCTTGGGTCCAAGGAGGCCCCATCACAGGGGCGCCCCTGAGGGTCACCGTTTCAGGGCCCCAGCATTTCCTGGGGGTCAGGTCATGTTTTCAGGCTGACTCTCTAAAGCGGTAATCTGTTTCTCTGGCAAAGAGCCTAATAGCGTCTTCTCTGCAAGTTAATCATATTTATTCACTCTGCTCGGAGTGAGGATTTTCCCAAATTGTTATGTCTTTGCAGAGTGTTTCCTACCATTATGTGCTATAAACGCGGCATCATTTTATGCTTCTACTTGTTTTTGCTAATATAAGAGAAATCTCATTATAAATAATTCCAAGGGATTTTGCAGATTATTTTACTGGTTCAAAATAAGAGGAACATTCCCGGGAACATGGTGCTGCTGTGGTAGACAGAGTTTGTAGATGTAAAATGGGGTATAATGCGATTGCCCTGTGGGTCCCATCGTGTACAGAATGGCGTCTGCTGAGAGAAACAGAAAGGGGAGCAGATCTCTGCATCTGGTGATTCTCCCCCATCCTGCAACATTAACTCGGAGCACTTGATCCCATTGTGACACTGACTCACCCTGCCTCTCTCCACCCCCATTGTCTAGTTCTGATGTGCTCTGTCCTCACTAATTCTAAGGTTGCACTGACTTATGCCTTCTTCATCCTGAGAAGGAAAGAAAGCTGGCCTTTACTAATAAAAGTATGAAAACAGATATGCCACCACTTTCAATGCAAACAATGTGTGTTTGTTGAATGCATGAATACAACAACTTGGAATAACTGCCGGCAGTGTTTCCAAATGTTTTGGGCCTATTTAAATAAGGAGACATGAATAATTTGAAACTGGCATCCTTTTTTTCTTCTTCTTTTTTTTGCATTAGCAATAAATGTGGTGAAACCTTGAAAACAAATTCTCACAGTCAGGAGTGGTTGCCTCTGGGGAGTAGGACCAGGAGCAGGTCTGGGAACTTAGGCTGTTCATTACAAACCACACACATGCTTCCTTTTCTTGAATCAGATGTGTGTATTACTTTGATTTTTTTTGATACCTCCTTTAAGTAGGCTCTGTTCAGTTTAAGTAAAATCTATTGAGCGCCTTGTGCCAGGCATCGTGCTGGTCATCTGAGCTCAAGGATGAATAAGGCATAGCGCTTGCTGGTGAGTTCACAGTCTGATTGGAGAGAGAGAACAGACCAAAGGCATATTTAAATATTATGATTCTGGCTGGGAGAGAGGTAGCCGTGGGGTTGAGTATCTTCCTCTCCAGACATTTTATTCATACTTTTATTGTTAATTTCTCTCTTTATGATGAGTATATCTCAACAGACTTCTAATGATCACAATTTTGGATTTAGTGGAAAAAGAATAAATGAAATTTTATTATCTTAATTTTCCCAACATGGAAAATTCTGGATTGAGGTAGCACACTGCAAAGAGAGAGGCATAAAACCAGTCACCAGTTTTATTTTGCTACTTTCTGTTTGGGAATAAGTGAACAACAGTAATGTAGAGCTGCCCTAAGTCACAAATCTGAACAAGGCCATGTCAGTACCAGGACATTCTTTATTCCCTGAGGTTCACAGCTGCCCATTCTTGTGTCCACACCCAGAGGTTTCTGCTGCCTTTCTTTTGGTGAGGAAGATTGGTCCTGAACTAACATCCATTGCCTAGCTTCCTCTTTTTGCTGAGGAAGATTAGCCCCGAGTTAACATCCATGTTCATCTTCCTCTATTTTGTACGTGGGATGCTGCCACAGCATGGCTTCATGAGTGGTGCATAAGTCTACGTCAGGATCCGAACCTGTGAACCCCAGGCTGCCGAAGTGGAGCGTGCGAACTCAACATCTACACCACCAGGCTGGCCCCTCTGCTACCTTTCAATAATTCTGGAGCGCCCGAGAACAATTTCATCTTATTATTAGAAGGGGTTCCCCAACTTGAGTTGGAGGCCACCCGAGCATCTGTCTCAGGCCCTTAGTCCTGGTTTTACTGACAGAGCTTCCAGACGCATCCAGGGTCTGTTAGACGTATTTGAGTCAGTCTATCAGATAGTTCCATAGTTAGCGAGGCCGCACTTTCCTCAAAGAGCAAAGCAGCATCACTCTGCATATCATCGGAGTATACCAAGTCATTCTGATTTTTAAAATATCATTGAAATATATCATTAAAATATCATTGAAATAAAGATGCATGCTTTGTGGTATCTATCTATTCCTCTGTCTTTTCAAGAAAAAATTCACTTAAATTTGTACAAAAAGGCTTTTTGGCTTACTTAATTTTGTGGGTTTATGATTTCCACAACACTGAAAATACCTGTAATATGTATGATGCGTTGTGAATCTTGTTTCCACTAACTAGGAGGTAAATCCTTTGTTAGAGATTTAAGAAAGTGTTTGATTTGTGCAAAAATGAATGAGTATGATTTCAAAGATACTCAGATTGGGCATAAAACGCAGAATTATGCCAAAATGGAAGTTGACGATCATATAGAGTCAACTTTGCCTTATTTCACCCAAGGATTGCCTTAACATCATAAGGGAAGGAGGTAACTGTCTGTGTTTTATCAGTTCACTCTAAGACTATATGATGATATTAAATTTTCAAATAAATAAACTTTAAAAACTCCTAAAATATTTTATTGAAATCCATCTGGGTATAATTGATTAATTTTTAAAGCTAATATTTAATTGTTATCAACCAGTGGATGGTACTGGTTTTATCTCCCCTGACTGATTAGAACAACTCTTTACAGCTCTCTTGAAACCCATTTCTTTGGTTGAGATAACTTTCACTTTAGCTCCAAATTTTCATGTACATTTGGGGTCAAAATCTTTTTACAGAACTTTGCCCTCAACTGCTGTAGCCTCAGCCGGAGTTTATCTCCCATGTTTGATGTGCTCCGGCTTCTCCTGCATTTGCTCTTGATTTCTCCCTTGAAAGTGGCAGAAGCAGAAGGCGTGATTATTATCATGTCGCAGGGCTCCATAATCAGAATGATAAATCCCTATGCATAAGTGCTATCTTTTCTCAGAATTTCCTGACCCATTTTTCGTTTTTTGGGAAGAAGACAAAATTGTCTTTCTTTCCCTCTTGACCTCTTCAGAAATCTCCTATATTAACTGGTATTTTCATCTGCCGGCACGTCCAACTATTATGATGTGCCTCTTAGATAGAATACAGAGTGCCCACATTTCGTCTTGTAAAAGAAATACTTTTTCTGCAAGAGTTAGTTTCTCTGATGAAACCACCATGTGGACCATTTAATAGAAAACTCAAAAGACTTGAGAGCACAATTGAACAGCCATTCAATCAAGCTGCAGCAATTTCTTTTGTCGCTTAGTATGAAGGAGGCATCTGAGGAAGATTTGGCTTAGGAGGTGGAGACAAGAAGACAGGGCAGGCAGAGGGACTGGAGGAGCGGGTGGGGCAGAAAAAATTCAGGGCACGTTGGTGCCCTAAGGCCCAGGATGATCTTGCCTGGGGCCTGCACTCCAAGTCTGGTCGCCTCCCTTTCCCCTGGAAACATGCCCTTTGCTTACTTTTTGTTGGCAGCAGCTGGAAAGGATATTTTTTGCTCTGAGTCAGGGCTTTCCTTTTGAAGAAGCTGCCTCATCAGAGTCTCTATTGTCCTCCCTCTTGGTTTTGGCTCAGTGTGATAAGGTTACTTAAATATGTGTGTGTTTTTAAATGGTTATGAAAATAAACTATTCGTATTAATGCGGTTCACCCCTCACTCCCCAGGGCTGTTGAGTGCTGCTCTCCCTGGCAGCAACCTTCAATTCTTCTAGCTGTTCCTTCTGGTGTTTATTTACCTCTACATTTCTAAATATTATGTTTATGTTACTATTACTTGATTTGCCAATTGTAGATATTAGGTACTGTCTTCTTCCCATGAGTGATAAGGGTTTAGACTATGTCCCTGTGTCCCATCTAACATACCTCATCTTCCTCTCCCTCATATATTTACATCAAAGTTCTGGGTTAAATTAGTGATTATACTATTTGTACCGTAATATTACATAACATTTTAAATAATGGCTAACATTTATTGGGTACTGTCTAGGTGCAAAACACTGTTTAACAGCTTTAGACACATATTAACTATCTTCATAACAACAATATCAAGTAGGTACTATTATTTTTTCCATTTTGCAGCTGTGGACATTGAGACATAGGTTAAATAACTTTTTCGAAGTCATACAGGTGGTAGTTGGTGGATCCAGATATCAGAGCAAAGTAAATCTGGCCCTCGAGTCTGCTTTTAACCACGACACTCTTTAAATTACTGTGATTTTGTAAATACTATTCATAGAGGTGCCATATGTATACTAGCACTTCTTTTATTATTATTTTTTCATTTCGTTCACTATCATTTCATTTTTTTTCACTGTCAGTTCACTTTTTCCTTTTGGAACTGCTATTAGCTGGAAGTTGTATGTCCTGAATTGATCTTCTAATTTTTTTACCTTTAAATATTCATTATCTTCTGGCCTACATTCTGTGAGATTGCCTGAATTATATCTTTTAACTCTTCTGTTGACTTTTGATTCTGTGATGTTTCTAAATCCCAAGAGCTCTTTCTTATTTTTGGCATGTTCCTTTTTTTGGCATGTTTATTTTTCAATTCCTTCTTCCTGAGATTGTATTTTAGTCCCATCTTCTGTGTTAGTGGCTTTCCTCCAGTGTCAGGAGATGTGTGGCTATCAGTTGACATATGTGAGTGAGGCTCTAAAGAGCTGATGGGATGCACCCTGAGGGTGGCCTGGGCTTGTCAGTTAGTGGACCTCACTGCCGAGTGAGCTAGGATCTGCAGATCTGTTCAGGTGGAGGATCCCCAATTGTCATCATCCGGAAGCTTTTCCCGTGGGCAGGTCAGATTATCCAGGGTAGAATCTTCCAGACTTGTTCCTGGGGATCTGTGCCTGCTACAGGTGTCGTGGGAGCCAAGTTTGGGGCAGGCGACAGGAAGATCTCATTATGGATGTTGACTTTCACTCACTTCTCCCTTTTCAGGCTTACCTTTATCATTGCACCACTCTCATCCCCATGCAAACCCTCCCCACGGGGGTCCCTAGTTCCTGAGGACTGCTCTTTCAATATCTCTAGAAAGGAAATCTCTCCTCTTCTGCCCTGGTGGGGAGATGAGGGGGTTCAAGAGGGTTCTTGGTGCCTAGTCCATGGCACTACTTCCAATTCCCCAGTCTTTCTGAGGGCCCACAGTGCAAATTGGCGTGTCTTTTCTTGGCTTTGCTCTGTGAGAGTTTTAGCTTTCTTTGTTCTAATAACTCAAAAATGACTTGTGTATTCAATTTCCATCTTGTAGAAGATTGTTGACATTTCTTTCCTCCTGTTATCACCTCTCCTTTTCTCTCTGTCCTTGTGGAATTTTACTTTTTATATTTAATCACTTTCCTTACATTGCAGTTTGAGAAGGGAGCAGAAATAAACACCCTGTTAATACGCCATGCTTAATAGAAGCCTTACTCTGTTACTGTTGAAAAAATTTGTTTCCTGGAGTTTGCTTCATTTTCCTGTTAGGCCGGAGAACGCCACAGGAATTGTTTCATAACAGCAGGGTGGGTTCAGTTTTCTTCTTCCTTGAGCTTTCCAGATGTATACCTTTCTTCCTTTTCTCTCAGCATTGTAAGTCCTGAATGATCTCTTAGCTCTTTTCTCTTTCTGTCTTCATCTATAAATGAAAGAGACTCAGAGTCACGGTTCAGCAACTAGATCTGGCATTCAGGGAAACTTGTGTTCAGCCAGGCTCTCTTAGCCTTCTTTTTTCAATGGTTTTCTCTGAAAACCTGTCTGTATCACAATGAGGTACAAATGTCTGATATCAACTTAAGATGCAGGTATAACTTCTCTTAGGAACACGGATAAGGCTTTGGGGCTGAAACTTGGATAGTGAATTTTCTCTCTTGAGCCAGTTGGAAGGCTGGACTGCTTTGGGGCTTCAGGGCCTAGCTGGAAACCTCAAAATCATGCTCTTCCTATCGTTAGAGACGGTCCAGGCCTGAGGGCTACTTGGCCAAATTGTTTAGTCAATGGTGTGATTTAGCTCTGTCATTTCTAGAAAGATTCCCGTGTTCACGTCTCATTGCAGAGGGCTGAGGTGGTGTTCACATCTCAGTGCAGAAGCCTGAGGTGGGATGGCTCTAAACCTTGACAAGGGAGTGCTTTCTGCAGGAATGCTCTTTGGAAGATGGCACAGACAAGATGGGGGATGTCACCAGCGAAATCGTTTTGCAATTCCCACTTCTTGCACTTGCCCTGAGCAGTAGCTTTGCCGGCAGGTTGGAAGACACAAGGAGCCTGCTTATCAAACTTGTAGCAGACACAAAGCTGGAAAGAATGGCCCATGTAATCGATGACAAAAATATGTCTCGAAATGATCTGGATATGCTGGAATGCTGGGTTAAAAATAACAAGATGACATTTCAAAGAGATAAATGTAAAATCTTATTCGAGAGTTAAAATCAGTGGTAATGATGGGAGGAAAAAAAATCCTACTGGCAGTAGTTCTGGTAGAGAAAAGACATTTAGGTTTTGTTTGACTAAAAGCTCAATATAAGCTGCTAAATCTGACGAGGCAACTAAAAAGCTGCATTAATGGAA
The DNA here is from genome assembly GCF_020826845.1 of Diceros bicornis minor. Lineage (NCBI taxonomy): Eukaryota > Metazoa > Chordata > Mammalia > Perissodactyla > Rhinocerotidae > Diceros > Diceros bicornis. Next base: position 85,880,141 of record NC_080742.1, on the reverse strand, counting down.
CCATAATGTATTGATCCCAGGAAGTAACACCCCCTTCAATGGTTAGACCGCATCTGGAGACTTGTGTTTGCTGACGTACCTTTTATTAGGTAGAGCAAATAAGAGTTTGCCAGAGAGGAGCAATTAGCAAAGGGCCTGAGGATCTGGAAGCAGTGTTTCAGGAGAAACCATTGATGAAATTGGGTACGTTGAGATGGAAAAGAAATGGTCTTCTACTTATAAGCTGCAAAACTTTGGGCAAGTTACTGTCTGTGCCTCAGCTGCCATATGAGATGGGAGGGGAGAGCTTTTCTGCATGGAGCTTTTCTGGGTGCATGGCAGGAAGGCCTGGATGATGAGACTGAAGAGGTGGGAGGTGGGGATGAGATTGTGAACATCATTATATCTCAGGATAAGGAATTGAAAGTTTATCCTGTGCCCTAGGTAAATTGTATGGTCACCCTATCCATTATCTTCCAAACCGGAACATTAAGAGTGAAAGGAGGGCTTATTAAATAAACCAAGACAACAGGTGTGAAATGGGACTGTTGCAGGCACCTCAGGCAAACCAGGAGGAAAGGCCACCCTGGTAATGGGTCCTATTGATAGAGGAAAACTGCATTTGGGGTGGTAAATGACCTGCCTTTGGAGGCATTTAAGCAGGGCTTAGATGAACTTCTGTTATGGAGCAGCATTTCTGCTTCAGGTGGAAATGAACTAAATGAACTTTAAGATCCTTATTAAGTATTGCTGCAAGAGATGCTCTGTTGGGGTTATATGAAACCATTTAAACAGAAACCATCCTGGCCGTCCCCAAATTCTTTTAGATGTGTATATTTGGCAAAAAGAGGGCAGAAAGCTCCTTCTGAATTATAAAACTAATTTAAAGTGTCAGAGTCTGCTCACCTGGAACAATAATTCTAGAGTGCCTCAGGGAGCTTCTTAAAAACACTGATTCCCAGGGTGCTACCCTGGACTTATGGAGTCAGAGTAGGGATAGGGCACGTTAAGAAACATGATCCATTCTCGAGTGAAACCATTCCCATCTGAGGTGAGCAGCGAAACACGTTTATTAAATATTTGCTGGATCTGTGATAGGGTCTAATCAAAGTCAACCCAGGAGCCATCACTTGGCATGCTTAGAGGCTTAAAATAAATATTACGATGATATGCAAACACTGAGCAAATGCCAACACCGTTAGACAACCTGTCAGTTCTTTAGAGCCCTGGTTGTCAGGTCCAGACCACTCTGTTAGAGATATTACAGCATGCTTTTATCATTGTTAACAGAGAATGAAAATTTCTCCATGAGGGGTGGAGGCCCTACTGGGGACTGGAGGCAGACAGGCATGGCCTGTTGTGCTAGCAATTCACACGTAGAAGGGCAGCTCCTCTTCAATGGGTAGGTACCCCTGTCTTGCCTTAAGAGGAAAGTAAAGACTCAAGCAGGTCAGTAAGGAACACTTCTCTCCCTTCCACCTTCTCTCCATTGACCATTAAAGTCACTACTGTGCCCAAGAACCAGACAGTGGACCTTGTGAAAGGCAGGGCTCTGCTGGTCCAGGGACTCACATAAGGAGATCCTAAGTGATCTTCTCTTGGTTTTCATTTTCACGTGTGAAAGTGACTCTTCTTAGGAAGGAAGAAGTCTGCACTATGAGAATGGGTGACACTGGACTTGAGAATTCCACGCTTTCTAGTTTTTCAAATAGAAGGATTTTATTTTGGAGCCAAGAAAGGAGTGTGAAAAGAAATTAGAGAAAAAGGTTAAATTTGCTGAAGAAAAACAATTCCCCATTGGAGGCAAATCAAAATTCCCAGACTAGTTATAATATGGTTCCTGTTTCAGAAGACTAAAAAAATAGTGGTATTTTTTTTCTTGAAACCTGAATATACATCAACAACTACAGACATACAGAAAGGTTTAAGAACCAAGGGTCTATCCTGGGTAATGGTTGAGAAGTTGACTCTTATGGGGATCGGTACTCTTTTCTATATCGCATACTTTAACTGACCCAGCCCGAGCTGGGTTCATTAAGACGTGAGGTCATTGAAGCCTGGGCACGCGAATAGGAGTTAATATACATTTCAATATTTCTGTGTCTAAAAACTGAAGCAGGAAGCAAAAATCATAAAAGGAATCAAAAGCCAAGAAAGATTTGAGCATTTCCCTCATAGATGTTTCCTAGAGTGCCTTCAGATATGGGTGGACCAGTGTTTTGGGGAGTGCACAGCTGAGGTGATCCTACCTGACGAAATAAGAACTGGGCAGCAGGAGTTGCCTGCTCACCTGGGAACTATACTCAGCTCACCTGCTCTTTAAACTCGCAGCTTCTAGGCCGTATCTGAGAGCTCTTAGCAAGGGGGATCCTAACAGGTCTACTTCTGCCAATGCTTAACTCTGTTCTAGGTTGTCTATGTTGGTCTTTCTTTGCTTTATTTTCTACAGAGCATACTTGCTTTCCAGTGATGCAAAAGGGCTTCCGTTACTCTTTTAGGCATTCAGTGTGAAGCTCACATCAAATGTATAAGGAGAGTAAGGTCTATGGATGAGTAGGTTTCAGCAGGTCTTGTGGGGAAGTCCTGCATCACTGTGCTTGATTGATTTAATTCTTCCTGCCATTTGATTCCTGACATTATTATGGACCCTTTCACATCCGGAATTACATGCTAAAAATTACTCATATAACTAGAAGAAAAGCCTAGTGGCCATTGAAGTAGCAGGTACCACATGTAGGTGCCTTTGTATTAACTCATTCACATCTTCAAGCTATCCTGAAAGATAGCATTATTATTTTCCTTATTTTGAAAATGAAGAAATTGAGTCTCATAGAAGTTAATAGTCTTGCCCAAAGGTGCAGCACCACTAGGTGATGGAGCTTGGATTCTTACTTTGGTCCTTCTGACTCCAAAACCCATGTGTATGTGTGTGTGTGTTTGTGGTGTGTGTAGGTACAGCACTCTGCTTGGAAAAATCAGTGGATGATTGATTTCCCTAAGTCTTGAAAGGAAATTATAGGAGTTTAGGATACACCCCTAACTTTCAAAAACTATAGAAGAAAGCTCATCCTAGTCCTTTTTCTCAGATTCTGTCTGGATGAGGAAGGTATAAGCAAACACTGGCCTGGGCTATGTGACTCGAGCCTCTTGGCTTGTGTGAGTTACATTCTGGGTAACAGAGAAGCTATTGAATTACTATTTAGAATCTTTGGAGAATCATGGATAATAAATGGGACAGGAGCTGGAAAGCTGTGATAGGCAAACATTTTCTAGGTTTTCAAAAATGAGAGGACGGTATATGAGAGAGTCTGACATCATTTCCACAAAACATTCTTGAACAGGTTATGAAACAATTTGTAAGTACTTGGATAGGAAGGGATCCCTAAATGCAAACACTGGCTCACTGAGCATGTCTTGCCCAAGTAGTATGATTTCTTTTCAGGAAATTTAAAGTTGCAAAGCCTTAAATAGAGTAAATGCAGCAGATATGGTGTATCTGGGGTTCAGAACGACATTTGACAGTGTCTGTGTCAGGTCACTTCACACCCAAAGCTGCCTGGACAAGATCGATAAATACGAGCTGTGTAAAAGGACAGTCAGCATCATCCCTGTTTGAATGACTTCTCCAGAGTCCTTATACTCAGTGCTTCACAGGCATGTAGAGAGCTTTCTCATGTGGACTCTGTGCCTTGGGCCCCTGTTTGAGACTTTTTATCATAACTTAGATGAGGATAAAGAGAACCTGGAAACCAAGATTTCAGTTGATCTGAAATTGGGAGGGGTAGTGGATACTTTGGATGAGATGATAAAGTTTCAAACAGATGTGAATGGTTGAGACAATGGAGCTAAATCTTCCTGCGATCCTTCTTTGTTACTCACTCAACAATATTAAGTTCCCTGGTTGGCAGGAATTGGACTAGGTGCTGGGATTAGGAAAAACACAAGCCATAGAAGGGAGTACAAGAAGCAGACAGTATCCTGTAATAGTGCTTTGATGAAGGTAAGCCCAGGATGCTGGAGAAGCACGGATGAAATGAACCTCAGAAAGGTTTGGAGTCACTGGGGGTCCGGGGGGAACTACTGAACCACGCAAGGCCTCCTGGAGAAGGTGATATTTGAACAGTTTTGAAGAGTGAGGAGGAGTTGGCTATATAATCAGTGTTGGGGTGAGAGTGTTCCACATTCAGGGAGCAGCATTTATGATGGGATAGTGACCAGGAACAGTAGGGACTCGGTGTGAGATAACGTGGAAAACCAATTTATAATGGCCATCAAAGGCGGGGAACTGGAACAGAGAGATGTGTTACATATTTTCCTCACTTTTTGTTCCTTGCTGCTGGATTATAGAATGTGAGAGAAACGATGGGAATACTCTAAAGAGGAGCAGCTATAACATGAAGGATGTGCTCTCTTATCTTAGAGGCCAGCATTTTCCAAACTTACTTGATTGTTAGAATCACCAGGCACTTGTTAAAAATACTATTTCTCAAAAAAAATTTTTGTAACTTTGTGTGGTGACATATGGTAACTAGACTTGTGGTGATCATTTTGCAGTGTGTACATGTATCAAATCATTATGTCATGCACCAGAAACTAATATAATGTTATATGTCAATTATACTCCAACAACAAAAAAATACTATTTCTTAGATCACATCCTTGGAGAATCTTTTTCAGTTATTTTTAGGGTGGGACCCAGGAGTCTATATTTTTAAGAAGGACCTCAGTTAAGCTTGGGAAACACTGTTATAGACTTTAGTGAGCTGTTGAAGATTTAATGCAGAGAAGGAACGTGATCCTGTTAACCTTGAGGTGGGTTGTTCTGGCAGCAATGTAAAGAATGATTTGAGAGGAATAAATACTTTGAAAACTAGGCCAGATACAATGAGTGCCTAGAAAAAGTCAATGATGGTAGACAGCTTCGGTTGGCTTGAGAGAGACTGAAGTAAAGCTAATTGGATTTGGTTACTACCTGGAGGTGAAGGATGAGGGATGAAGGAGAACCAGCTGTTGGGCTTGGGCTACTAGGTGGTGCCATTCATTAGGACGGGGTACACAGATGGAGAGTTCTGCTTTTGTCAACTTGAGTTCGAGCTGCCCATGAGGCATCCACGTGCAGACATGCAGTGGTTAGATTTACGGGTCTGGAGTCCAGGAGAGAAGTTTGGCCGAGTGTGAGATTTGATGTCTACCATGTGCTATGGTAGTTAAAATCTTGAGTGTAACTGAGGTTGTGCGGGGAGAATGTTTAAAGGCAGAGGAATAAAAGGCCCAGAACAGAACTCTGAAATATTCCGTCAAAGAAGGCTGATGCGGTATTCACAAAGGAACCTGAGGGGGAAACGTAGGGGAACGGGGAGAAAGTGGTAGAGGGTTTCTAGGAGAAGAGACTGGGCAGCAACGTGGAATGCTGCTGAGGGGTTCAGGTAATGATAATATCACTAATGATTTTTTGGGAACTTTCCATGAGTGGGCACTGCTTTGGTTGTTTTGCATGTGTTGCCTCATTTATATCATCACAATAACCTGGCCAGGTAGGTACTGTTACTACCTCAATGAAATAGGAGGAAACTGAGGCAACAGAAAGGTTAAATAAGTTGGCTGAAGTCACACAGCTGATAAGGGCCAAGATTTGAACATAAGTCAAAGGACTCCAGAGTCCTGTTTGTTTACCGCCACAACCACTTGTTAGGGAGCACACGGCTAAAAGGCTAAAAAGTGTCCACTGAATTTAACAAGAGGGAAGTTCTTCATCACCTGGGCTCTGCCGTGGTACCGGAGGGAAGTGATGTCCAGCAGGTTTAATGCAAAGCAGGGAAATAGAGACAGGAAGGGGAGACGACTTTCTAAAAAGGAAGATGAGTGGGCAGTAACTAGTGGGTAATACGGGGTCAAAAGGGGATTTTGTTTTATGATGGGAAATTGTGTTATATGCTGAGGGGAAGGAGTAGAGAGAAGTTGGCTTAAGATTCAGGAGACTGAGGCAATTTTGTTTGAATTAAGATCCCTAAGTATTCTCTCCACAGAAAGAAAGGCGAAAAGGAAAGGAAGGAAAGAAAAGAAAATGGTAACTATGTGAGCTGATGGAATGTTAGTTAGCTTGATTGTGGTGATTATTTCACAATGTGTACGCATATCAATACGTCGAGCTGTACGCCTTAAATATACACAATTTTTGTTTGTCAATTATACCTCAATAAAAAAAAGATCCTGCACGAGGCAGGAGGCAGGAGGTAATAGAATCCAGAGCAGCCTGAAGGGCATTGTCCTGGACCAGAGGAGGGAATGTCATCCCTCTAACCTGCAGGAATGAGGACTGTGATGTGAGGATGAGAAAGCGAGGTGAAGGATGGTCTCTTTAGAATAGGTCTTATTCTGAGGGTAGCTTGCTGGGTGGAGAGGCACAAGCTGACTCCAGTAGGCCTGTCAGATAACTTTTCTAGACATCAGCCTCTTTTTGCCAACCACAATAGTTCTAACTGGACTTATCTCTTCTGGCTCCTTTTTCTCCTTTTTTCCTCCATTTCTAGAACTTGCGTAGAACCTTCATTTCCAATCACTGGTTGTGTCTGTCATGAGTGGTACTTTTCCATTTAGGAACATAAAAGAAAACCCTCCTGATAAGATTTGCTCGCTGGAGGGGTGGGAAGGGAACAATGACTACTGTGCTTTCCTTTCATCCTTCAGGAAAGGAAGGGCATGAGGATGGGGGGGGAGGAAGGGAAGCAATGAAGGACATGGAGGTGGGGCCACCAGGAGGTGGGTTGGAGTGAAGTCAGCTTGTTCAACAAGCAAAGCAGATAAAGATTAGAGTAACTATGACAACAGCCTACTGGCAAAGGCACTCAGGATTTGGGGAGGGAGGGAAGAGGAAGGAGTTGGCTGGGGATAAGCCCAGAGTTTTGCAAAGTGCCATTTCTTTCCTCAGAGCTCTTGGCTGTTAGAGAAATCACAATAGTCCCCAACAGTGAGTGGAGGGAAAGAAAGGAGGGAGGGGGGCGCAGGAAAGATTAACAAGTGAGATGGCCCTGCTGATGCAGAGAAAGGGAGTGACCCTTGAGGACTAGGCAGGGTCTCCGACTGTAGGTTCAGCAGAGGATTGGGGGAGTTAGTGTTGGTTGCCTCAGTCTACCCCCGTATCTTCCGGGCACACGTGTTCTTCTCTTCAGTCCCATTTCATCACTTACACTGGGGTAGCCAGGGTGGCACAGCTAACATGGCCTTCTGCTTTTTGTTTCTCAGGGTATCACATTTTTCACTTCTCAACAATGAGCTATGAACCTGTCAAGATTCTTTTCTGAGGATGCTGAAAGTCTGTGTGTGCGTGTGTGTGTGTCTTTGTGAGTTCATATTAATGCAGCCTCTTCACCCAGCCCAGGCCTGTAATTAGCTAAGAATTTCTTGGAAGTGTTTGCCCTTGCGATCTTGCCAACCACTTCTATAGCTGCTTGAGAATCTCTATCAATGTAGCATGTAGATACTTTAAAAATACGTGAATACAGTTGTTCTTTCTGAGTAAGCTCAAAGCACCTGAATGGGAAATGTAAGAAAGCTGTGATTACAGACAAATGATGCCTTTGGCTTAAGTATCTCCTCATCACCCCTAGTGTGAACTCACCCAAAATAGTACTGGCAGCCCTTTGGGGAGGGACGCATCCGACTTTCTTTCAGTCTAATATCAAGTGCTTTGTAAACGTGGTTTAGGAGTCCACTCCCTTCCTCCCGTTCCAGCCAGACTGCCCCCCTTCAAGCTGCAGAAATAAATGCTGGCGGTACCACCACTGGAATGGGCCGTGGCTTGAGGTGCAGAGTGAACCTCAGGGAGATTTGAGTCCGTGTGACAGATGTTATTTCCAAGATTTTTCAGTTTTTATTGGGGAGGAGGTGGTAAAGTGGATTCGTATCCATTTCCAAATCTCTTTCCCTCCAAATAAGCATGTATAGGTCCCAAGCTGTTGGGAAAAGAAGGTTCTTTTGCACAAAGGAAAAAGTTAAAACAGGAGATACAGGACTTGAGCTCTTTGTTCCAAGCTGTCATAAATAGCTGTGAAAAGAGAAAATATAAAGAGGACTGATTTCCCCAGGGTGGACAGGAGATCTGTCTGAAGGCTGGAAAGAGTATGCACGATTCTCCAGTTTTGCTATAGGCTTAAAACTCCTTTTTTTGAAAAACTGACTTCTGCCGGGTGGATGTAGTCATCTTGTTCTTCTCAGCTATGTTATAGCTCATAAACATGTAGATCTGTCCAGCAGTGATGCGAAGAGTTCCCAGCACCCTGGGGAATAGGCTCTACATTGAAATTTCATTGATTTAGAGAGATTTCTTGAACCAGTGACTTCAGTCTGGCTTCATGGTATCAGTACCAGTCAAGGGAAATTGAACCATGTGCAGTGGGCGTAACTGGCTAAGTGCTCCAAATGGAGGGAAAACAGAGGAAGACACAGGTATAAAATGATATAAGATGATCTCTTTTGTGTGGGAATTGCATTAGGAAAATTTAGGAGGATTTTGGGAGGGAATGGAGCAATGGTTCTACAACAAAGTATGAAACACATTGATTTACTCACACTGTCACCCCTTGCCAATAAACCATCTCATTGTATAGACATACATGTACATACAAACCCACACACACATCTGCACACATGAACACCCACATATAAACTCAGATTCAAACAAGAAATTCACTTTCTCTCATTTCATTTGCTAGTTCATTAATACATCTCCCAAGCACTTATGGAACATTTACTATGATCGATACTGTGCTAGACCAAGAGAAAGAGCACAAAAATGGAAAAGACATTGTTTCTGCCCTCAAGGAGATTGCAGTTGGTAGGTGAGAAAGACATATAAACATGGAGTTGTACGACAGGATGGTGGATGCTGTAATAGAGGGATGGTTGTACAAACTACAGGAAAGGATGATCATCTCTCTCCAGGGTGAGGAGGAGGGGGATTAGGAAGGTGTATGTGACTGCTCAGGCCACCATAACAAAGTACCACAGACTGGTGGCTTAAACAAAAGACATGAATTTTATTGCAGTTCTGGAGGTTGGAAAGCCCAAGATTAAAGTTCCAGCAGGGTTTGGTTTTTGGTAAGAGCTATCTTCCTGGCTTGCAGACAGCCACCTCCCTGCTATGTCCTCACATAGTCTTTTCTCAGTGTGTGCATGTGGAATGGGAGGGGGAGAGAGACAGAGCTCTCTGGTGTCTCTTCTTATAAGGACACTAATCCTATGGGATCATAGCCCCACCCTTATGACCGAATTTAACCTTAATTACTTCCTTAAAGGTCTCATAAAGGGATCTCCAAATACAGGCACACTGGGGGTTAGGGCTTCAACAGGTAAATTTTAGGGGAACATAAACATTCAGTCCATAACAGAAGGCTTCACTGAGCAGATGACAATTGAAATATATCTTAAAGAGTTAGCCAGTCAAAGGGGAAGGGGGATGCATTCTGCCTCCCAAAAAGAATAGACAAGAAGGGATGGAATAGTTTCGGCATTTGGGAGACTACAAATAATTTAGGCTAGCTAGAAGATAGAAAGGGAAACGTGGGATAGGGACTTATCAAAGGGGTTAGATTTACTTTGTAGTTGATGTGGAGCCACTAATTAATCTTAAGGTGGGGGCAACATGTATTGCCTCCCTGGAAGCAGGAAGACCCAGATGGGAGAGGACTTTGTCCTAAACCAGTGTGGTAGCAGCAGAGGGGGAGGGAGGACTGGCTGGATTTAGTGACCGGATGTAACGAATGAAGAAGAGTGTAGTATTAAGCTGATTTCCAGGTCTTGGCTTGAATGATTTGTTCTCATAGGAAGCACAGGTGGGGAGACGTGTGGAGGGACAGATAATAGGTACATTTTTAGACATTTTGAATGCGAGCTGTTCATTTCTAGCTGGTCAGCAGAGAGGTCTCAGACAGATGAAATGTTGGGGCTCCTCATCATAGGGGTGTGGCTAGATCATGAAAGTGGGTGACTTCTAGGGAAATCATGTGGAGAAGACAGGAGGGCCGAACACGGAATCCCAGAGGACACCAACAGTAAAGTGAGGAAGAATAGAAACCTGGGAAAGAGAGGGGATAGAAAAATCAGGAATGAATCATGCACGCAAGTCAAAAGAGGAAACTGTGGTAAAGAGGAGGACTTGGTTGCCAGTGTTGGTAGCTGCAGATAGGACTAGAAATGTCAATAGAATGCCCTTGGGACAGAGCTGGTGGCTTGGGTGAGAGGTTTCCCTGGAGTGGGGAAGGGGATGCCTGAGGACCCGGATTAGGGAATGAACGCGATGTGAAATGGAGCAGGTGGGTACCCACGAAGGGGAGGTTTGAAGAGTCAGAGGACAGCTCTCCTTCCTTTGTTTTTGAGATCCTGGAGAATGTTTATTGATAAACTCCAGAGAAGAAACAAATGCAAAAGGGAAATATTGTAAAAAACAAACAGCTTATATATGCAGAAACACATCCAACACATATGAAGCCCATATAACTGAGAGAGAAAGGAGGTAGGTAGATATCTCTGGGTGAGAGGAAGTGAAAATTGATATGGGGTAGGTATTAGGAAAGGGAAGGGGAAGGAATGGGAAGGGAGAGGAAGGGAAGGGAGGGGAAGATGATGAGGAGAGCCTATGAACACTGTATTAGTCAACTTGCATCGACTCAACATAGTCTCTGAGGCAAATTCATTTTAAAATTGGAATTTAAATAAAAAGACTCCACAAGTCTAAATACTTAGTCTTTTAGATCCTAGAGATGGATGAAGTTAAATAGCTCTTTTAAGAACAGCACTGCATGGAAAATAACTAGGTTTACCCAGCTAAGTTTAGCATATAAAGCTCTTTACTGAACGGCTTCTTTGTCAACCTCAGGCTGGAGGAGTTCAATTCCTTTTTGTTTGGTGAATTCTTTAATTGGATTTTGTTTGCCGATCTTACTTTCTCACATTGTAAGATTTTAATAAATCATTATAATCATTCCCTTATGTCTTGCAAAAATAACCTTTCTGACGGTTCCTGAATGATTTTTTTCCCCTGTTTTGCATCATGGGATTATTAGTGTAGCTTACACATGAATCAGAAGAGGGATGTGCAGCCAAGGGCGTATTTCCATCATTTCCTAGGCGGGAACTGGGGGCATGATAACCAGGAGCCCCTGAGGTCACGCTCGTCTCGGAGGGCACAGCAGGTCTGGGCATATTATCTCCTGTCTGGATAATTGATGAGATGCTCTGCTTGGAAACAGGGGAGAGATCTCCTGTCTGCTTGGTTATTAAGGCCCCTGCAGGAAACAGGTTTATTGGTGATATATGTACACCGGTGGCTTCTATTGCATTCTCAGCTCCAATTCTTCTCTATCACTTATTATTGATGACTGGGTTAAGAAAGAACTTATTTTGTTTAACTGATGTGGTTGTTGAATGTCTGGCTCAGAATAAACCTCTCCTAAGAAGCTTCCATGATTGACCTCCTTTTGCAAGGTTGAAGGGCTTTCTCAGTCACCCCTTTAGGAACTGGACCATGGCCCCAAGCCTTTTCCTTCAAATTTCCAGTGTTTTCCAGTTTGCTGCTTTGCTTGTAGACCCCAACACTTAGAGTTTATACAGCCAATTTCTGCCATCAGTCCTGAAGTGTAATGATTCCTTACTGTGACTACCATAGGTTGTGTTTCTCTCTACAGTTTCTGTTCACCTTCTTCCTTGCCCACTGTTCTCCAGAACATATCTGAGGTGGGCACAGGAAAGGGTGGCTTTGCCAAGGCCTGTGCAACTTTCGCAGCCTCCTTCTTGTTGGTGGAGCTTTGGGGAAGCTGGGCTTCCTCTAAGGGATGGGCAATTACAGCATTTTCCAGACTAGACTTGTTTATTTGGCAATTCAACGCCCTCAAAGAATTAAGAGCATTCAGATCGATTTGTTTCCAGTTTGTTCCATATGTGAGTAACCGAGCCCAAGATCCCAAAAACAGTCTTGAGGCCATATGAAAAAAATAGGCATGGGTGGGAAGACAGTGCCCTTAATGTAACCTTTGCCCCGGGTGGCTCCCTGTTTGGTGGCAAACTCTTAGTGGGAGGTGTTGAGAAAGGCCTTGCATCCTTATAATTTTTCCATTTGTATATCTTTCTATTTTGAATTGTTTTTTGCTACTTGTAACGAAAGGGTTCTTGATTAATGCCTCATGAGGCTGGAGGCCTTACTTTATTCTTCATCTTTGTATCTGCAGCATCTAACATGTACCTCATTTATGGCCCACCTAGGTGCCCATTACATATTTGTTTACTTGTGTAAGTACATGTATATAAAAGCTTAGAACCAGAAATGCCCTCGAGAGCAAAATACAGAAATAAAGTGCCTGAAACATAAAAGGGAAAAAAATAATAGAAGAGGAAGAAGGCAAACGTTTTAAAACGTGTGTTGTTTGAGCTTTTCTGCTGCATCTGTCAAACAAGCCTCAAAGTTCCCATATGTGTGATATTTTTAATTTTGCTCCCAAATGGGGAAAGGCATCATTTCTGCAGCCCTCTGCTATTAATCGAAGCTACTCCACAGGGCTGTGGCTGCCGGTGTGAAGCCAGCTCTCCCAAGGACCCAGGGGGAAGCTGCCACTGCTGCTGTTTCTGCCTCTGCCATTCTTTGCTCAAAAGTTGGCAAATGCTGGTCCTGTCATGGGTCTATTTATAGAAGGCACACGTCTAACCACCTTGTTCTTTTCTTAGCATCACCTCGACATGCTATCAATTATCCATGAGGTGAATGACAACACTAGGGAAGTTATTTGAGGCAGGTGCCCTGAGGTGAGAGGGAGAGGGGGTGGAGGTCACCTGGGGACAGCTCCAGATGAAAAGGGTAAAATAGACATTCCTGCTGCCATCTAAGCCAGTGAATGATTCCAGACAGCTAGGGGGAGATCCTGAGCTGGCTGCCCGGCAGACTCTGACTCTGCCCTTCTTACCTGTGTCTGCTTCCGTTTAAAAAGCCCATTTGAAAATACAAGTTGCAGGACGCAAAGATGGTGGTCTCCTTCCAGGGGAGGTCATTTTGTTATACTCTCAAGGGAGCTCCTGGGGCTGGAGCAGGGGCTGGCCACCCCTCCCCCCGCCCCCCCACCTGGAGCATCTTGGGTGCGTGTGCAGCAGCCGCTGGAGGACAGAAACAGGAGTGCCCTGGTGACCCATGTGCTCTCTCTGGGCCAGCAAGGAGGCTGTTCCAGCCCACGATGTCTCCCCACCTTCCCTCACATCCTCTCTCTGTGTCCTCTTGGATTCTGGACTAGTTTTTTAATTTTTAAAAATTTTTGCTGCTGTTGTTGCTTCTTTGCTTTTCCTCTGACGATTTAGATTCCCTTTTTGGAAACAGCTTCTCTTCCTCCTCCTCCTCCTTTTTAAAAAATATTGTAACAGAAGCATGGATTGCCTCATTTCAGTGGGACTGGCTGCCCTGGGGTCATCTTCTTATTTATCTGCCATTCATGTGGGGCTGCTCTGTGGGAGCTGGTGGGATTTGCTACCAGAGCTGTTATAATGATGCTGATGTCATTGTTGGAGCTCCAGGAATTGAATTGCTCATGAAGGTGGTGGGAGAGGGACTTCTGCCTTTTCTGTAACCTCTTAGCATCACCCTTCCAGTCCTCTGTCCACTCTAGACTCTGAATCTGAAGGAGAGCAAGACTGAGTTCAAGTCAAGGAGAGTGGAAAGCGAATTCATGCAACATTCTATCACCTTTGCCTTTGGGTATAAACTGGCTCAGACTCTATACCCCTTTCCTCTCTAGGTTTTCTCAACTCCCTTCCTCCCACTTCTTCTCCATTCCTTTTGGCTACAAGGGACTCAATTGTCCCCTTGATGTGTGTGCGTGCAGACTCCTTGGGGACAAGCAGCTGGGTCCTGAAAGGCCTTGGAATCCTTGCGAGGTTCCTAAATATATGCGGTGGGCACTCCCGCAGTCACTGGCAGCCTCTCCCAGGGATCCCGGAGCCTAATACCATCTGCCCAGCTAATCCACTTTCCGGGCCAGTGTCTAGCGCCGGAGAATGTCTGAGTCTGTGAGTCTCCTGGTGCCATTTCAACCAACTCCAGTTTCCGGGGGATCAGTTTACAGCCTTTGTTATCTTTTGGCAGAGCCACCCCGTCTTTTCCTTTCTCCTCTTCTCCGTAGTCAGACCACTCAAATTTAACTTGGTTTATTATTTAGTGACCTCCTGGGGAGGAATTGAGCTGATTATTCTAAGCGTAGAGCACCAAGCTTCCCGGCGGATATCGTGTGTGTGTGTGTGTGTGTGTGTGTGTGTGTTCATGCACGTGAGCACACACATGTGAGTCTGTGAGTGCTACTGGCTGTCTTGGAAGGATGAGTCCAGGGTGGATGGATCTCTTTTGTAGAAGCTGCAGGAACCAAAACCAGTGCACAGTGCCAGTGTCAGAGTCCTCAGATGGCTGGTGAGTAAAGAGGAACTTCCTACTTTTTGTTCTAAGTTATTACAAAAACACATGGTTGATAAATATTAGACCTTCCTGTTTCCTCTTCACAGACTGAAGTTTGTGAACCAGGGCTTCCTATTGACACCTTTGTGGAGATCATGAGATCTGGTTTTTCTTGAGTGATGGGAGTTCGCCATCCCGTTTTTGGTTATTATTTGCCCACATCTTCGTCTTTGTTTCCCTAGCTTTTATTATCCAAGGAGAAATCTTTCTGGAACAGGCTAGGGGAGATTTGTTCTGGGGATGGGTTATAGCCAGATTTTTAGTCTGAAGGTTATTATGGTAGAATTTACGATTTTGAAACATATTGATAGATTGTATGTAGTTATTTATTTAAATCCATAGTCAATTATATGTGCATTGTATTAATACAGTTAGATAATTGGCTAGTGCCTACACATAATCAATAAACTGAGAAATGTTTCTTTAGTTTTTTCTTTTGTTATTATCATGTTATTATTGTCTGTTTTCTTAATTTGCTCCTTAAGAGACTGTATAGGATTAAATGTTTCTCATTGTGACTAGTAAAATGATAAATTGTTCTTATACTTGTTTGTTTTGTTTTAACTCAGGGGTTGGAAAGGTACAGCCCACAGGTCAATCTGGCCCACTGCCTGTTTTTGTAAATAAAGTTTTATTGAAACATGTGCATGCTCATATATATGTAAATATATCGTCTATGGTTGTTTTTGTGCTACAACTGCAGAGTTAAGTAGTTGTGACAGACTCTTGGCCCACAAAGCCTAAAATATCTAGTATTTGACCCTTAACAGACATAGGTTGCCACAATCTGGTTTGATTTACTCTTTTCTTTTACATACTTTCAAAAGGTCTACAGTGATATTAAATACTTAGGGGGTCTTTAATGGAAGAATGAGCATTACCAGCACTCAAGGAGATTCTAAACCAATCAGAAAAGGAGGAGATACACTTGAAACGTGTGTAGGAACACATATGTTAAACATATATGAAAAGTTACCTAACAAATATTTATGGGCCCCACCAAGTGCTAGACAGCCTGTCAGGTGCTATGAGAGATACTCAGGAGAATGGAATACAGGCTCGTTCTCAGAGGTAACTGTCCAGTAGGAGAAATCTGCTAAAATAACTCAGATGTCTGACAGGCTTTAATAGCGGCTGAGAATAGCATGCAGGAAAATACACATTGTTGTGGGATTCAAAGGCAATAAAATGACTTTTATAGCCCAATCTAGTAGGTAGAAACTTTGAAATGGAGATTAAGAAATGATAGTAATGATTGCTTTTCATAATAGTGAGGGAGATCTTAATCTGTAGCCTCTAGTTTTTTGCTAAAGTAGCCCTTTGCTTCTGCAGTAGAGGGAGGCTTCTTTTTTCCAAAGAAAAGATAGGAGGAAACTTAGCCAGTTATTTGGCATGAGATTCATGGTTACAACGGAGTCAGAGATGCCTCATTTTAGGCCTTAGATAGAAACAAAAATATGATTAAAACCAAAGTTAGCCTGGAACTAGAAGTGACCTTCAGAGCTGATCTACTAATATCCCAGTCATTTTATTGCTGAAGACACTGGGGCCAAGAGCTCTAGTTAGTTGTACAAAATTGTCCCTGGAACCTAGGACTTCTGACTTTCTGGTCTTTACTAGATTTCACCACAGTTTTTTTTTTTTCAATTTATGAGGGAGATTCTCCGTGGATGTGGAGAACGTACCAGAATTATGAGCGTAAAGTCTTTCACGGCCTTAATGACCTTCATTAACATGCCAGTCCTTTCCTTGGTCCTCCTGAATCCCCAAGGTCACAGATGGAGGAGTAAAGTATTGACAAAACTCCTTAGAAATCTACTTTCTCCCAGCTGTCCTGTGGGGCTGCCTATGGGAGTAGAGCTTCCCGGGCTGGGCTGGGCTGGGGTGTTCTGCTCTGCTGGAGTGCCTCCCCTTGTTTTTATACAGCTGCTGATTGGTGTCTGGAACACCCTCATCAGAGTTTTTTGGGGGTGGGGGATAGGGGTGGGTAGATGAGAAAATGACCCTCAGGTAATGGTGGGGGGACCTTGAAACTTCCATTTGGCCGCCGATCAGTAATCCTTTGTTCATTCAACAAGTATTTATTAAGTACCTACTGTGTCCAGGCTTTGTTCTAGGCACTTGGGGTGCAACAGTGATTTAAACAGACAAGGATCCTCCCCTGTGGGTCTCACATTTCAGTGTGCTTCACTGAGAGAGAGTGTTTTGTGGGGGGGCGACTTGAAATGTGGACAAGTCAGGTTGAGGCACTGAACCTGAGTAGGAAGGCCACGTCTGAGCTCCAGCACTACTTCTTTGCCACCATACCTCCGTGACTCTGTGCACCTGTTTACTTGCCATCTGGTTTCCCTGTAGCCGAATCCCTGTCTTAATACCTTCACCCTGGTTCCTCTAGGACTAGGGTCTCCTCCCTTACCCTGGCCGAGACTTGCCTTCTTTTCTGCTTGGCTGCAGAGTCCCCTGTTCTTGTCTCCTGTCCTGTTGCCTCTTGCTAGGACTCCCTGATGCTGGTTGTGTGTCCTTGTGCTGGCCTCTGTTCTCTCTTGACACTGTGCTCTGCTCCACTGTGTTCTCTGGCTCCTACCCAACCCCGCTGAGCATGTCTAGCTCCAGATCCTGGTCCCACCCGAGGGCCTATTCACTGCAGGGAACAGCTCCATCCCTAGCTATGTCTGGAGTCAGGACTTTGAGTACATTGTTCCCACTTCTGTGTTGGTATTTATTCACTGCATATTAATTCATTCATTTAACAACATTTATTGTGTACCGTTCTAGGCAGGTACATAATGGTGAAGAAGATCAAGTCCCTCTTCTCATAGATCTTATGTTTAGAGATGAGAAAGCAGGGTTGGATTTTGGCTAACGTCAGGGACCCTGATTCCACATATGCAAAATGATGACTTTGGAGTTGATAAACTTAAACATCTCTTTTAGCTCAAACATCCAGTCTATAAAATTTCTCCTTTTCATTCACTTTCCCCTTCTTGCTCTCACTTCCTCTGCCTGACTGATTGATTATTGTATTCAGCTAAAGTTATAAAAACAACCAAGATTTCTTAGGCAGCCAAAAAGAAGTGAGAGAGAGAAAAACAGGAATTCTTTAGGTCCTGGATAAGATGGGCTAGGTGGGTAGTGAAGTGGGAAGTGACAGCCCTTTGACGCCTGTAAGCTGAAGTTCGCCAGTGGTTTGGGTGGGGTTTTTGCTTGGGGAAAATTAACAGTGTCTACAGAAATGACAGAGAGGGTGGGGGAGGCGGGAGAGCTCCATGGCCCTCGCTTTATTTGAGTGTTTTGCTCTTGTGCATTTTGTAAATTGAGGAGACACAAAGAACAAATATTTTATGATTTGAGCATGGAAAGACAGAAGACAGAGGAGCTGTTTGAGTTGATCTTAGGTGAAGTTAAGAATCTTGTTTTACTAGTTTATTGATATGGCTGGAGCTGGGAAAGGTGATTAAATTCATAAATATTCGATGATCAGTCTGGGCATATGGCAATCATACACCCGAATTTCAATAGTGTATTCTGTTGTCTCCATAAATAATCCTGTAGTCATAACCTGCATGTCAATATTTAGTTCAGAAAATATAATTGTGACGTGCTGTTATTGTCTGCAAAGCATGATACTAAATTATCTTGTCATCCAACTCAATTTTTATCATTATCTCTTTGGCAACTTTATTGTAAGAAGCCAGTAACTTGTAAATCGTAAAAGGTTGATAATCCCAGTCATAATTTTCTCCTCTTACCAGGTGTCTTTAAGATGCCTTCTCTTAATTCTGACTAATATTTTTCTAAAGGTTTTTAAAGAACTGGATCATGATCTGTATGATGGAATTAGGTTGGGAATGGTGGGTTTAAAATGAATTTCTGAGGGCCGGCCCAATGGCGAAGCGGTTAAGTGCACACGCTCCGCTGCAGCGGCCTGAGGGTTCGCAGGTTCGGATCCCGGGCGCACACTGACGCACAGCTTATCAAGCCATGCTGTGGCCGCGTCCCATATAAAGTAGAGGAAGATGAGCACGGATGTTAGCCCAGGGCCAATCTTCCTTGACAAAAAGTGGAGGATTGGCATTGGATGTTAGCTCAGGGCTGATCTTCCTCACACACACACACACAAATAATAAAATAAAAAAAAAATAAAATGAATTTCTGATAGTATATAAAGAGTATACCATCAGACTTTGTGTGAGCAAAAAACACTCTTTTTTGATGCTAAACCCATTAGATTCCAGGGTTTATTTGTTATGGCAACATACTCTAGGGGGTCTATCCTAACAAATGCAAACTCATTTTAGAGACAAGGAAATAAAGTCTTTAACAAAACTGAAAACACAGAAGTATACAGAAGAAAATAAAAATTCCCCATGAGTTCTTCTTTCCCAAGAAATGATACTAGAATGTAAGAGGTCCATAGGGCAGAGATAATTGTCTGTCTTATGCTCTGTTTCTGTGCCAAAAAGTACTCTGCACGCAGTAGACACTCAGGAAATATTTGTGGGATGAATAAAAGCCTATTTTGTGTATTTCCTTCAAGTCTTTTTTTCCATATACATATGTATGAAGATTATATAACAATGATTACATTAACATCTTTAAATCATATTCTGTATTTCAGTTTTGTATTTCCTTTTTTTATTCCAACCATATATCAATTTATACTTGGAGGTTCTTAGAGGGATCAGAAGAAAATGCAATGAAAATAGCATTATATATGGAATGACTTAAGAATGTTTTGTTTATATTTCAGCTCTTAATGAAAACTTAATGAAACCCTTAAGAAATCTCCCTTCATGCTTTAGTTCATTATCGATAGAACTGTATTTGTAAAATCAGCACTTAGGTGCACATAGACAATGTTTGATGATGATGATGAATGATGATGATGGTATACAAAGTTAAGAGCTCAGATTCTAGAGCCAGAAGAGCCCAAATTTGAATCTGTCGTCTCCCACAGTAATAGATGACGTGACCTTGGGCAAGTGTCCTTAGACAAATGTCTTACACTTTATAAACCTTTTTTCCTTGTCTGTAAAATGGGTTTGTGTTTGTTAGGACAGGCTTGCTAGATTATGTTGCCATAACAAATAAACTCTAGAATCTAATCAGTTTAGTGCCACAAAAGAGTATTTTTTGTGCACACAAAGTCTGAGTCAAGTCTGGATGGTGGTGGGAGAGGGAGGAAGGTGGAATACTCTCCTCTCCAATGAGGCGCACGTGGGATCCAGGTTACCTTCTTCTTGTGATGCCGCCGTTTCAGCTCAAAAGCGTGGTGATGGCACCCAGCTCTTAAATACCTTGAAATCGAAGTTCACATTAGATATCATTTCTGCTCACATGTCCTTGTGCAGACCTAGGCAAACAGCCGCACTCAAGTACAGGGGCTGGAAGTAAAGTTCTTGGATACCTAGGAAGAAAAAGAGACCCAGGAATGGATTAGCACTAGTAGTTTTTACGGCAGAGGCTAATAATAATAACTTCAACAAATGTTGGTATAATCCAAATCTTCCCCAGCCTGTGATAAAAAAATAAGATTACACTTTATTTTTTAATCTTAAATTATTATGACAAGGAACCTCATAAACAAAATTGCTAGAAATAAATCTCCCTCAAAATACCTTTCAGTGATTCTGAGGCATTCTCAGGGTCCTGCCTCCTGTGTATTCTTTAAGAGGTCTTTTAGATGTCCCTGCTCTGGTGCCCTCGTCTTGCCCCTTTGCTAACTCTGGGACTTGAGCTGTGCCTGTCTGACCTCTTCTTGTGGTCTCCCTAGTTCCCTTTGGGACAGCCACCACGAGGCTCAGCTCATAAGAACATACGGAAACCTTGAGGCTAAAGCAAGCAAGATCCAAAGAATAGCTTACAACCGTTATCAGCCGTTTTTGGACTCATGGAGCCTCAGACCTAAACTTTATTCGGAGTCTCCTGTTCTGCTAATTCTGGGCTCACCTCCGTCCTGCCCCCACTGCAGGGACTAGTTCAAGCCTCTAAACAGTCTTGACCTGAGTGGCCTGAAAGAGAGCCAGGAAGAGTTCCCTGCCCTATTTCAAGGCATTTGTTTTTTAGAAACTCTGGATTACTTCTTCCAGGATGACCGCCAGAAACTCATTTCCCTCCAGGGGAGATTTCACAGTGTGGCTTGGCCCCCGTGTCCCTGAAAATATAATGCAATAATTGACAGCGTGTTGATCCAAATCTAGATTATTCGGGCTCAAATCATGGCATGTGGGGTCCAACAGCCTCTCCAGAGTGTGCTTTGTGAAGTCTATATCTCCTTCCTGTGGGCTTTCCGCCAGGGGTCAGGGGAGGGAAGACCAAGCTTTACCTCACTCCTGATAGTCTAGCTTCAGTTCCAATCTCCTGAGAGCGGAAGCCTGGGCAATACAAACACAGTATTTCAAGAACAAACCAGACTTGCATGGATTGATCAATTCTAAATCAAGCTTTGGGGAAGAAAAACAAAAACAAAAACAACACAATGCTACCTCTGCAGACACCATTCTGTTAGAGCAGCCAATTTCCGTTATTAAATAGATACTTAATATGTTAGTCTGAAGTGTTTACTCTGGGTTTCTTCTTTGGATTCAGGCTTTCCCAGGAATGAGAAGGTACTTGTTCCCTTCAATCTGTGTGAATAAAAGGCACACCACAGCAATTCTTTTTATAACAAAGACTAATTCTGCTCAAAAGAAAAAAAATACATTCTTCGCTTTATAAGGCAGAAACCCACAAATGGATGTTTTTACAGCTTCATAACAATTTTAAAGTCCATTTCCCACCAGAACTCCTTTACATTAGGTATTATGATTATAATGAAGCAGGCTTACCTTTTCCATTATTTATCTTTCCATGCATTACTTTATTTAATAAACTCCATTATATATAAAATTTTAGTCTTGCTTGTGGTTACTTCTGGGATCAAGCCCTTTTTACTCCCTCACACACTTAGTTTTTCCTTCCCAAGTTCAATTTTTTTCTCAGTAACTTTTTCTCTTTCTTGTGGTAACATTGAGTAAAACATAGTCTATTTATATACCCCGGCTTTCATTCCATGAGCGTATATTTGTGGTTTGCGTATTAATCTCGTCATGTGGGTCTGAGCCTGTCTCTGCCTTGGGATTGACTTTTGTGTGCACATGGGTCTGCGTGTTAAGGTCCTGCATTTCTGTGGGGGAGAGTGGAGGTGATGGCAAGCTCCTGTGGGCATTCTTGTGCACATCTGGCCGTGTTGGTAGGTCTCAGGCTGGCTCAGTGGCACTTCTTTAATTGAAGCTCTGTTTCTGCCCAGAGCAACTCAGGTTCTCTACTACTGCTTCTATTGCAAGGGGACCCTAACTAGGAAGGATTTTAAAGTTCTATTTCTTCCTTTTGGAGGTAACAGCTCACCCACCGCTGCCAGAGCTGACGGAATTGGAATGGCAGTAGGTGGGTGATGGGGTTGGGGGTGGCAGGAGGAATGGCAGTCATCAGTTTGGGAACAATCTCAGAGCCAAAGAACTGCCTTTGCCGTATGAGAACAATATGAGAGAGTTTGTCTCTCTGCCTCCTTGGAAGGAGGTATGCTATAAATCTGACTCAAGCCAGGAACTGTTTATGGGAGATTATTATTAAAGAACAGATATTTGATTTTTCAATTAGTACAGGCTTGGCGAGATTGTGAGTTGGGCAACTAAGAACTTGTGCACTGATAACTTTTCTCCAGCCATCCATGAGGCCAATAGAAATTCTTGACAGGAATCTTTTTAAAGAGAATCAAGATTATGCTTATGCATTGTGTTTATAGATGTAAAAGCACTTACAAACATAGAGCTTTGTTATTAGATAGTGGCCCGTATGGTTTGCAGCATTGCTAGAATCAAGAGGCTTTATTTGTATTAACTATTGACTGTGCTTTTCCAAATCAACCAATGTTGCAAAATCATGAAATTGGAGCGAGCATCCAAATTGGTCGAGATAGTTATGGGAACTAGATTCAACGTTGAGCCCATGAGGGACTGTCATTCTCTGTGATTCAAATAGATATTTGGGTACAGGTGGTCATGTTTGGCAAGCAGGTGCCATGCAGATTCGGCACCTGTAATTTGTTTAGTCTCATCATTCAGACGCAGACGCCTCTTGGAGCACCACATCGCGCTTTCCGATGAAATCTTCCTGCGTAAACCACGACCTCTCCGTGATCCTAACAAGAAGGAGTCAGTGTACAAAGAGACATGACATATTGAGAATCAGAAGCTGAGATAAACCAGAAGGAACTTTGTGGGCTTAACTTTCTTCTTTAAGTTGGGTAATGTTTTTTACATACCTGCTTCTCAAACATCAGCATTTCACTTGTCCATCTGCATTTTCTCTAAGTATTGCAAATGTCAGGTTTGTGTGAGGAGGCGTCTATAAAACTGTGTTGGAATGAATAATACCTCTGATGTTTATGTACAGAAGAGCATGCCTGTGGCAGGCTGACTTTGGCACACTTACTATCTTTTACTAATTAAAATCAAGGAGATTGTACAGTAAGACCTTCCATGTGCACAGCACCTGTGAGATTGGTTTTTTTCCACTTTGGTATTTCTAATCGAGTGGGAGGCACGAAAGGAGAGCCAAATGACTTACAGCAAGCTACAGTGGTGATGTCCTAACGCTCTGGGACAGACGTTTCATTGGCCTGTTTAAATGTATTTTTCTAATTCTCAAAATAACCCTTTGGGTAGAGATTTATTAGCCCTTTTTGAAGATGAGGAAATTGAGGCTCGGAGAGGTTAACTGATTGGCCCAATTACTCAGAATGTGACAGAATAGGATTTGAACCCAGAGACTCTTCTAAAGCTCACTCTTCTTGGAATATTATAGGTGCCTTACTCACAGTGTATGGTGGTATAGTCCAGTCAGCTTTCGCATGACAGCAGCCTTGTTCTACACAGATTTAGTTTATGTTGGATGGTTTTAAAATTATAGTCATAGGCTGAGCATCATGACACCAGCAAGTCACAGAAGCTTTCCAAAGATGTCTCCTTGGTTAAATATTTGCACAACTTTTGAATACACTGAGCAACCAAGCATGGGGATGATGGTGGTGGAGGAAGAGAAGGATCGGGCTGGTCTAGGTAGTTTCTAGTCTCCATTTCTTACAGTGAGACATTCTCTGATTCTCCAGTTTTGAGGCCGGGAGGAGTGACTGTGGTGGGTCCCTGGAGACAGCGTGATAGATGTTCCCTGTACACCTGCCACTGCTGAGATGCTTTGGTGGGGGCCAAAGTGGAGACATGGAGCGGCCAGGCTGATGCCCCAGGGGAATTTCTTATGCAGCCTGACCTCAGGCCTCATCCTTGTGGAAATTCCTCACATCAAACATCTTGCATTCATGCCAAGCAGTACAGATTTAGTCTCACTTTTTCCCCAGAATGATGTGAATAAAATCAGAAGTGGGAGATAGAGGAAGCTGGTCTTTCATCCAGAATTAATAAACCAAGATATTTTAGATTTATTTCCCGAGAATGTGGCTCTCTGCATGTCTCTCAGGCTGCATAAACAGAATTTGAGCTTCAATTTCTCAGAGCCTCTAATTTTCAAATCCTGTCGTAGGACTTTAAGTAGAGGAGATACCCAGATTGAACTTACTGTGCAGTACTGTGGGGGGTCAACTCTTTAACTTTATTCCAAGGCAGGTTTTGGTTGATGTTCTCTGTGGCAATGAGATGCTTCTCCTTTCCTTCTCCAACCTTGAAAGTTGTGGTAGAGCAGAATCGCTGGACAACACCAGGAGGAATGGTTAAGACCTCAGTGTCAGTCTTCTCTGGACTGCCAATTCGATTCTGCAAATGGCAAAAATAGACTGGAAAGCAGACGTTCACTCTCATATGCTCTACTGACAAATGGGAAAATTGGGAAGAAGGGAATCAGGAGGCATATGACCCAAAAGAACTTCCTCTGGACAGTCTGGAGGATAAAAGCATCTGGGAGGACCTAGCAGACACATTTGGGTAGCACTTTTTACATTCACCAAACCCTTCCATAGCTGCCCTCTCATTGGGCATTGTGACTACCCTGTGTGATGGGCAAATGGTCCTGTTCTTCCTATTGGAGAGAGGGGTGAGATATCTAAGGCAGCCCCTTGGGAAATTAGCTGGAGAGCCAGAGCTGGGTCCACAGAGAAGTCCTGCCCGAAGTCCCATAGGAAGCCTCTAGAATCGCTAGTTCCAGTCATTTTTTTTTTCCTTAGGCAGATCTCAATGTATCTCTGAAAAATCCAGGGAAGCCCAAGCTTTTCTTATTTAGACTTTTAAACATAGGAGGAAGCTTAGAATTTATTTTGTCCATCTTTTCATTTTAGAGAGGAGAAGCATGAGACCCAGAGAGATATGACTTTCACAGGGTTGAATAATTCTATGGCCCTGGCTGGTCTATAAGATATCTGGTATGAATTTACATGGGAGAACACAGCCCTTCGGGCACCTAGCATGGCAAGCTGAGGAGTCTTTGTGCACAGGAAGAGATGCGTTTCTTTCAGGTGGACACAGAGCTAGGCCAGCACATGGCTTAGGGGGCTGAGCAGGGGCCAGATGTCAGCTCCCCCTCCCCGATTTACGATGAACTAACTGCACGCTATATGAAGTGGCTCTGCATGGTTTTCCCAGTTCATTTAAAACAGATTTGGACGGAAAACATTACTAGATGAGGGAGTAAGCTTTCCATTAGGTAGATGAGCGTGTCCATATGTCTACTAATTGCCCTCATTTGGCATAAATCAATCAGACCTGGGGGATGAGGGGTGGATCTTCCTTTTCTTTTTTGCTGTTATGGGCATGAATAATTAGGATGAAACCAGACCTGCATGTGCTGGTTTGACTGATGACAAGCATTTTCAAAATGTGGCAAAGAAAAGAGACTTAATGAAAGTCTGGCAAACTTCACAATAACTATCTAGTGAATTGGATGTGAAAAGGAAAGGGAAAAAAACCCCACCTTCTCTGTGTATTAAAAAAAAATAGTGTTCATGCCAGACAGGGCTGAGTAGTTTGAAGAACCATTTTCTAAGCTTACATCAGTACAAGAGGGCACTTCCTCTGGGAACCAGAATTTTAATGGACAAAGTCAGGTTGGTGTTGGTGATTAATGCTTAAAGCTTGTAAACATAACTTGTCCCCCTACATGACTATAAACGCACTTTACTAATATGGCATTTTATATTGGAGGGTAAATGTCACTATAACATTGACTAATAGTGAATAGTTCTTTGGGAGTGAAATAGCCCTAGATTACAGTGACTAGATCCTTCTTGTAATGATCTTTGAGCAACCTAAAGTTCCCCTTTGTATAACTCATTACAATTGTAATGTAAATAATTATTTGCAGGTATGTGTTTAATGTGTGCCTCCCCCATTTGCTTGGAGTCAATATAGCACACTGGCTAAGGATAGAGGCTTTGAGGTCTGGTTTCAAATTCCACTTTTGTCACTTAGTAGCTGTGTGACACTGGTTAAGTTACTTAATCTCTCTGTGCTTCATTCTGCATCTGTAAAATGGTAATCACCATAGGGCATATTTCATAGGGCTGTATATTGGGTGTATTAAATGAAATAATCCATGCAATTACTTAGCATCATGCCCAGAACATGGAAGCCCTCAATAAGATTGGCTGCTACTGTTGATGGACTACAAGGACTATTTCTGTCTTATTTCTTGCGTTATTCTCAGAGCTGAGGGCACATAGGCAAACAACAAATATTGGGTGAATTAATGGCCCCGTTTCTTCATAGCTCCAGTGCAGTGAAGCCTCAGATTGTCAACCATGTAATGTGTGAAATTAGCTCCCATGTGGCTGGGCCTTTTCTTCAGTTTGGAGTATCTTTTCTGCCATGCTTCGTTTAACTCCAGATTGATTTGACCTTACATGAAGACAGTAATCTATAGGTGGCTTGAGCTATGGTTCTTAGCTTCTTAAAAATTGACAGCTTATGTTTAGAGGGATTTCAAAATACGGTATCTGAATAACATATAGTGAAATAGGAGATGCAGTTTGGGGTGATGAGAAGTGCCTGGGATACCAAGTCAGGGGTTCTGGTTGCAGGCCCAACACAATCAGAGATAAGCTACCACTTCACCTGTTTAAACTGACCTCTTTTTATTGAACGAAAGGATTAGCCTCCATGATCTTCAAGATCTTTTCCTGCTTTTCTATTTTCTGATACTAAAATTTTAGTTATTTTTGTTAATTCCTTAAATGCACAGGTACAGATACAACTTTATATAATTGATAGAAAGCAGATTCAGTTTCTGTAAATAGTGTTTCTTTATAGTCCATGGAATCTTGCTGTTCAAAGGAGTCCTTCCATGAATATTTCCTGTAAATCAGGAGTCTTTTCTAATGTAAATAGTTTTCTTCTAACGTCTTTGCTTTGAAAATTTGCATGTATTGTTTTTTCTTAAAATAAGGCACATCTAAATATTTTCAAGGAAAGCTAACACCGTTTGGCAAGTGTACACAGGCCCAATACAGAAAACTAAGTATTTTGGGGTCTACATTTTTAAAACACTGTCATGTTTCCTACCATGCAGTTGTGTTCAACTCAGTAGTTTTCAGTCCAATTTTTTGAAACGAATTAGCCTTAATTTTTAGAAGTTGTTTCACAGATTGCTCAAACATCTGATTCACCCTGACTTATAAGAGATAACAAATAAAGATCATTAAGTCGACTATTATTAATGATGTGAGGGCAGATAATTAAAAAAAGCTAAATAGGGTGCTTATCTCTTCCTGTGGTCCATATGACCTCTCATTAATTTAATCATATTTCTGGATCTAATGTTGAGGGCCTGACACAAGTCTTGATTGACAAAATCTGTTTCCTCCTCATAGTCATTCAGGCCTCTTGTAATCTAGGGGTTTCTGATTAAATTAAGCTATTTTTATAACCTGCAGAGGATCCCATATGGTCAATCTCAAGTTCCCTTTGCTTCCAGTGTTTTTCCTAGATGTTTGTTTTGCTTAGGACAAACAGGATGCTATTTGTGGGTTTGTTGTCTGACCTTCTCATATAAAAAGGTTTTAAGTGCTTCCTCTTTCAACTGACTATTTTAAAAGGTAAATTTATTGACTGCTAAGCACTTGAATGCATTCTCCCATTTATTCTTCACAGCAGCCTGATGAAGTGAGGACTACTGTTAATCTCATTTTATCTTTTCAAAAATAAGCCACAGAGGAACTAAATTTTCCCACTGTCATGAAGCTGGTAAGAGATTGAGCCAGGTCTGAAATTCAGGTTTATTTGTCTCCAAAACCCTTGGCTAAGAATTAAGATAGGCTGCCTCTTAGAAAAACCTAGCTTGACAGAGATTGCATGCTTAATATATTCTGTTTTAATGTTGGAAATGGTTTATTTGTTCCCAGTATTCATATTGGTCAGGCTGCAAAATCTATTTGGACATTTATTAAGAGAGAGAGGCCAAATTAATGATGTCTTCCCTGAATTTTCCTTTGGCCTCTCTTCTTGGGAGAAAGTAGAATGAGCTGAGGCAGGGAAGGAGAGGAGAGAGCCATGTGGGAAAATGAAACAAACACTGTGTTGACCAGTGTTGAGTGGCTCTGTGTACAACATGTATGGTCTGTGTGTGGAGCCCTGTGTTGAGCGCACAGCCACAGTCATTCTCTCCTTTTCAGCTGTTGTTCCCTGGTGTGTAATCACTGTGCTAGGGCAGCAGGGTCCAGAAGAGCGTTCAGTCAGCATCACTGACACCATGTACTGCAGCCAGCACAGGTGTTCAGCGTGGGCCACCAGCCTCGACTCCTACTCCTAGTTACTTCATTTCTCTGAAATGGTTGCCCTTCCATGTTGCTGGGCCTTGGAAGGGCCCACTTTGTCTGTCCCAACCAGTGTCCTTAACTTTAAATTTGGAGAACCGAGAGTTGGGGTTTTGCTTCTTTCCTTCCCAGAATTCCTTTGGGCTCCTTATATAGTTTGGTCCATTTTCTTCATAGGGACCAATTTTACATGCTGGCACTTCCTAATCCCAAGAAAATGGCTTACTGCTCAGTTGACATTTAAACACCTAAGAGGTGCCTTTGCACCACAAAGAAAAATTAATTTATTTTAAATAAAATGTTAAAGGGAAAATCTCTCTACCTTACCATATGCCTCAGAGATAGTATAACTATACAGTGGTAAATTCTGGAACACAGGTATAGTCTGGGTGCCAGGGGAGCACAGGAAAGGGTTACTTGACCAAATCTAAGGGATTCAGAGAAGACTTTCTGAAAGGATAACTCCTGATCTGGAGTCTTAAAGAATGAGTAAAATTTAGCCAGGTAGAGAAAGGTGGACAGAGTTTTCAGGTAAGAGCATAGTATGAACAAAGGAAAGGAGATACACACTGATGGTTTGTAAAGCAAAATCAAAATAGAGTAGTATCAGTAAAGCACGAAGTGTGAGGCAGTGAATGGTAGAAGATAAGCTTGAACACATAGGTAGAAGCCCTGATATGGAGCCCTAAAATGCAATGCCAATGAGACTGGAATTTATTTTAGGCAACAGGGCATGCCTGAAGTGTTTTAAATGGGACAGATGTTTTTCACATAGATAACTCTAATTGCAGCATAAAAGATTGATTTCAGGGGCAGTAGCTGGAGTGGAGGCAGGGAGACTTAGTTAAGAGATCCTAACATGGTATATGTGTGAGATGAGAAAGGACCCACCCAGGATAATGGGAGTAGGGATGCAGAAGATTTTCAAATTATGTAGAAGGGCAGATTGACAGGCCTTAATGATTGAATGTAATGTGTAAAGGAGAGAGAGTAATTAACAAATATTTCTTGATCATCTACTTTGTGCCAGGCACTTTAAAGCTCTTGGGAGATAGAAGTCTGGAATTCAAAAAATCTAGAGAATGGTTGCAAGGTCTCAATTAGTTATCTATTGCTGCATAAGAAATTGCACCAAAATTTAGTCTCTGGAAACAACATTTATCATCTCACAGATTTGTGGGTCAGGAATCTGGGGTGCCTTAGCTGGGGGTCTTGGGCTCAGGGTCTCTCATGAGGTTGTAGTCAACCTGTTGGCTGAGGCTGCAGTCATCTCAAAACTTAGCTGGATCTGGAGAATCTGCTTCTAAGATCGCTCACATAACTGAGGGCAGGCCATGGTCCCTTGTCACAGAGGCCTTTCCATAGGGCTTCTTTATGACATGGCAGCTGGTTTCCCCCACTGGAAACGATCTAAGAGGTGTAAGAAAGAGTGCCCAAGTCAGAAACTGTAGTCTTTTCTTGGAAATGCCCTCCATCACTTTTGCTGTATTCTGCTTGGTAGAAGGAAGTCCATTGAGTCCAGCTCACACTTTGGGAAGGGAATTACACAAAGGCATGAATACCAGGAGACAGGAATCCTTGGAGGCCATCTCAGAGGCTGCCTACCACACACCACACCTGCGTGACTGAGTTGATGGCAACACGTTAACGAAGATCTGGAATACAAATGAAAGAGTAGATTTTAGGGGGTTAATGAAGAGTTCTGTTTCAGACAGAAACTATTGTCTATTCAAGTGGATATGTGCAGCAGCATTAGTACTGAAGATGTAGATTTGGGGGAAGTAATAATCATTTTATAGGTGGCATATGAAACCATCAAAGTGATGACCACCTTACCTCCCTCAAATCGTTGCTCAGAGGCCACCCTTTCAATGAGGTCTGTCTTGACCACTCTATTGAAAGTTGCAGCCCTCGTGTTAATGCTTTACTTGATTATTATTTTTTTGTTTGTCTCCTCCATCATAATGTAAGCTCCAGGAAAGCAGAGTTCTTTGTTTTCTACGCTGATATATCCTTAGTGCTATTAGAGTACCTGATGTATAGTTGTCACTCGATAGTTATGGAAGCAAGGATAAAAGTTTCCAAAAGTAGTACACCCAAGCCAGAAGGTAGAAGCAGCCCACGTGTCCATTGATGGATAAATGGAATATTATTTAGTCTTAAAAAGGAAGGAAATTCTGATACATGCTACAATGTGGATGAACCTTGAAGATATTAAGTGAAAATAAGCCATTAAGGACAGATATTGTATGATTCCACTTATGTGAATTGCCTAGAGTTATCAAATTCATAGAGACAGAAAGTAGAATGGTGTTTGCCAGGGGTGGGGGGAAGGAGAAATGGGGAGTTGGTGTTTAATTGGTACAGAGTTTCAGTGGGGGAAGATGAAAAGTTCTGGAGATGGATGGGGGTGATGGTTTCACAGTAATGTGAATGTACTTAATGCCACAGAACTATACACTTAAAAATGGTTAAAATGGTACATTTTATGTTATGTATATTTTACCACACAAAAAGATTTCCAGAGGCTGTGGACATACTAAGTAAGATAAAGATTGAGGAATGCCTGTTGGATTTACCAACACAGGGACCATTGGTGACCTTTGTGAGAGATCAGGTTCAGTGGGGTGTTGGCAGTAGATGCTGGATTGCCGTGGGGTGAGGTGTGATTGAGAAGTTGGGGGGAATGGTAGATGCAAACTTCTTTATAAAGGATGAATGAAATTTGGGAATGTTTTTAGGCTGGAAAGAGTAGTGGTAGTGCTGTGTGTTTTTGCATGTGTTATGGAGAGAATCAGTGCAGGGGCGGGGAAGCCTTTGGAGATACGGTTATTAAATAAACAGTAATACAAAAGGTGGGATGGGGTAAGTGAGGAAGGACACTGAAGCAACCTTTCATGTTCCTGTGTAGGAACAGTGTCTGAAACTTTCCAAATAGGTAAAGATGTGGTACATGGGGAGATTTGGAGCAAATATTTCAGTGGCTTTGGATGACTCACACAGTCTGCGTCATTAGAATGGTGTCTGTCAGATCCCAGGAACTGCTTTTAAGACTAAGCTCTACTGAACTGTGGAAAGAGGTCAGTGGTTTAGGCAGTTAAGACGACAGGCTCTAGGGCAGTTATCATAATGAAAGGCATTGATAGAAGGAAATAAACTGTTGAACATTCTTTTAGTATATCATATTTGTGAGAGCCTCTGAATTAGGATATTTGACTATAACAAATATGTTGTGTGCAAAGTACTCAGGCATTGCAAATTAGGCAAGGTTTAAAATGACCCAGGATTATGTACTAGAGCTCTATCACGCAGATTCTGCAACATGAGGCAGACTCAATTTAATACGTCTTCATTGACTACCTATAAGGCTCCATGGAATGAAAGGCACACAAAATGTATATTTGCAAATATCTATTGAAAAGTGATTATACACACTATTGTGAGGCTAGATCACTATTGGGTCTACTAGCTAGTATTTGCATGGCTAGTAATAGCATAGCAATTGCCACATAGGCAAATAAACCAGTATTGCATATGATAGAATTGCAGGTTTTCCCGAGAACTGTGAGTGGGTTTAAAAGACTGTTGGAAGATGGAAACCTTTACTAAGACACAAAAGTGTTTATATGAATTAAAGATTTTTTCATGAACATATATAATTCATTTAAACTTACATGGTCCAACTAGAGCACAAACAGTTAGTTGAAGGGAAGGCCTGATCAGGCAGAGTTTAGGATAGAGATATGGTGTGGGTTTTTATTTTGGGGATCAGCAACTATGGGGTTAATTTCAGCCGATTCTTGAGGGTCAGATGGGTTAAGCTCCAAACAGAAGGTCTGTGGTTTATTCAGCGGTGAGGCCAGATTTAGGAAGACAAGAAAGCAAACATTATGGGGAGCAGTTAGTTCCAGAAATCAAGGTTAGGCAAGGTCAAGGACTCGAGGAGAAATGTAAGTTGAGATAATGGCATTGCCTTCAGAATACAGATGTGTGTCTGATTTTGGGAGGAGAGCGTTTGGTCTACAGTTTCTTTTAGAGTTGGAGGTCTACTAGTTATGGTGGTACTAGGGCACACGTGATGATGACAACCGTGAAGATCATACTACTGACAATAGCAGCCATTTGTTGGGTTTGTTCTATATTTTTAGTACCTGGTATGTGCCTAGTGCTGGAGGAGCAATAGACAAAATAGACAAAGTCCTTGTTCTCCTGAAGCTTATGTTTAAGTGGAGGGAGACAAATAATAAATACATAGGCAAATATATAGAAAGTTGGAGGGTGATAAGTACTTTGGAAAATGGAAGAAGCAGAGTGAATGGAAGAAGGCTGGGAAAGGGGTAATAATTTCGTATAGGACACTCAAGAAAGGCCTGGCATTTTGAACAGAGATACGATATTAGTATGGGAACAAGCCAGGCAAGTTTGAGGAAGAGTGTTTTGAAAAGAGGGAAGAGCAGGCATAAAGTCCCTATGGTAAGGAATTGCTCAGCCAGTGCAAGGAACAGCGATGAGGCAGAGCAGTAGGAGATGAGGGCCAGATCATGCGGAGCCTCGCTTGTGGTGAGTTTAAGGGCTTTGCCTTTTAATCTAGTGGAATGGGAAGCTGTTGGAGGCTGCTCTAAGCATTCTGAAATTTTAGCTTTATTATCCTCACCACACTTGTATGAGATAGGTAATATTATTATCTCCTTTTTACTTTAATGAGGAAGCTGAGACAGAGAGAGCTCAAGTGACTTGTCCAAAATCAGCTTTGAAGTTTTGGAGTGAGGATTTTAACCCAGGTGGTCTGGTTTTAGAGCACATACAGGTTGCATAGGAGGGATTACAAAGAGACACGAGGAAAAGTTGAGAGGTGATGTGTATGTTCATTATCATGATTGTGGTGAAGATTTCATGTGTGTATTTGTATGTTAAAACTCATCAAATTGTATGCTTTCAATATCTACCGTTTATTGCGTGACAATTATACCTCAGTGAAGTTATAAAGAAAAATGTTGTAAAAATGTGCGAGAGGCCTTGAAGAATTTTAAAGCAAAGAAGTGACATGCATATTTTGTGAAGGATAGATTAGAGATCAAAGAGCCCTGACAAAAATCCAGGAGGAGGCTGATAAGGAACTGAACTAAGGTGATGTAGAGAGGAAGGAGGAGAGGAGCTTGATTGTAAAATTAACAAGATCTGGGGACTAATTAGAATGAGTTAGAGAAAGAAGGAGTCTGAGATGACTGCCAATTTGGGGGCTTGGTGAGAAGTGAACTATGGTGCCCTTAAACAAAATGTAAAATTCTGGAGGAACAGCGGGTTCTGGGGAAAGATGATAGCGGTTGTAGACATGCTGAGATTGGGGTGCCCGTGGGATATCTAGGCCAACAAATAGTTAGGGAGACTTCTGATTCAGAAATAGAGACGTGAGAGTCAGTGTGTGAGGTTGTTGAAGCCATAGACACAAATGACATGATCTGGGGATGGGAAGGGAGTGGAGGATAAAACCCTGGGGAATACCAATAGTTAAAATGAGATTAAAAAATATTTGGCATGCATTTTGCCCCTACCTCCTTTCATGCTCATGGGAAACACTAGTCATTGATCACAACGCTCTTTCCATTAGAAATCTCTCAGCACCGTGTTCTTAGAACCCACTGCATTTGATCAGTGTCAATAAGGAAGATGAATCCTCTTTTCCATCCCTGATTTAAGCAATGAAACCCACAAAGAAATGAAGGAGTGTGTCTTGGAAGCCAAGGAAATTTCAAAAGAAAAGGAAGTAGTCAGCATAGACCTTAATCTTATAAGAACTGAAGCATATTCATTGGATTTAGTCATTGGAAGGTTAATAATGAGCTTGTTGAGAGCTGTTTCAGTGGCATGAGAGGGCAGAGACCAAATTAGAGTGGATGGAGGCGTGAAAGTGAGGACAGTTCTTCCCAGAAGCTTAGCTCTCAAGGGAAGAAGTAGGTATTTTATTGAAATAGCCTACAGTGTTTTTGTAAATTTCTTCCCAAATCAGAGAGTTGTATTAGTTTTTGTAGATTGTCACATTTGTTTCTTAAATATGGGACGATCTTTGGAATCTCTTTGCTGGGAGACTTTAGTTATTTAATTAATTTATTTATTTATTTATTTTTAATTTTTTGTTTCTTGCAGTAACATTGTTTGTAACATTGTTTATAGCATTGTATACATTTCAGGTGTACATCATTATACTTCTATTTCTGCATAGATTACATCATGTTCACCATCCAAATACTAATTACAACCCGTCACCACACACATGTGCCGAATTATCCCTTTCGCGCTCCTCCCTCCCCCCTTCCCCTCTGGTAACCACCAATCCAATCTCTGTCTCTATGTGTTTGTTTATTGTTGTTATTATCTACTACTTAATGAAGGAAATCACATGGTATTTGACTTTCTGCCTCTGACTTATTTCACTTTGCATAATACCCTCAGTGTCCATCCGTGTTGTCACAAATGGCTGGATTTCATCGTTTCTTATGGCAGAGTAGTATTCCATTGTGTATATATACCACAGCTTCTTTATCCATTGGTCCCTTGATGGGCACTTAGGTTGCTTCCAAGTCTTGGCTATTGTGAATAACGCTGCAATGAACACAGGGGTGCATGTATCTTTTCCCATGGGTGTTTTCAAGTTCTTTGGGTAAATACCCAGCAGTGGAATAGCTGGATCGTATGGTAGTTCTATCCTTGATTTTTTGAGGAATCTCCATACTGTTTTCCATAGTGGCTGTACCAGTTTGCACTCCCACCAGCAGTGTATGAGAGTTCTCTTCTCTCCACATCCTCTCCAACACATGTTGTTTCCTGTCTTGTTAATTATAGCCATTCTGACGGGCGTGAGGTGATATCTCATTGTAGTTTTGATTTGCATTTCCCTGATAGTTAATGATTTTGAACATCTTTTCATGTGTCTGTTGGCCATCTGTATATCTTCTTTGGAGAAATGTCTGTTCAGGTCTTTTGCCCATTTTTTAATTGGGTTGTTAGTTTTTTTGTTGTTGAGATGCATGAGTTCTTTATATATTTTGGAGATTAAGCCCTTATCAGATGTATGGTTTGCAAATATCTTCTCCCAATTGTTAGGTTGTCTTTTCGTTTTGTTGATGGTTTCCTTTGCTGTGCAGAAGCTTTTTAGTTTGATGTAGTCCCATTTGTTTATTTTTTCTATTGTTTCTCTTGCCCGGTCAGACATGGTGCTTGAAAATATGTTGCTAAGACCGATGTCGAAGAGCATACTGCCTATGTTTTCTTCTAGAAGTTTCATAGTTTCAGGTCTTACATTCAAGTCTTTAATCTATTTAGAATTAATTTTTGTGTATGGTGTAAGGTAAGGGTCTACTTTCATGTTTTTGCATGTGGCTATCCAGTTTTCCCAACACCATTTGTTGAAGAGACTTTCTTTTCTCCATTGTGTGTTCTTGATTCCTTTGTCAAAGATTAACTGTCCATAGATGTGTGGGTTTATTTCTGGGCTTTCGATTCTATTCCATTGATCTGTGTGTCTGTTTTTGTGCCAGTACCATGCTGTTTTGGTTACTATAGCTTTGTAGTATATTTTGAAATCAG